>NC_088408.1:15654788-15954788 GCF_034236695.1 Oncorhynchus nerka
ATTACAAAAAGCCATGAATTCATTTTCAAAAAGCTTGATGCACAGTAATGTCAGATTGTCTTCAACTAAATCATGTCTGAAGCGAATAAAGGATAACATTTTATATGACATGCACTGGCTAAGGTGGAGAATTGTGCCTTGTTCAAACACCTGAAACAGCTTGTTCCTGCAACCTAGAGCCATAATCAATATCCTTAATTCTATGTAAAAAAATCTGTCAAATTTTTTGTATATCTAAGCAGTAAGTTTTAAAGGAATGTGAGCCTTACTCAGTACATTTAGTTATTGCTTACTTTTTTAAAGTCTAGCGACAATGCCAGCAGGCATGCCAACTGAGATAAGCTAGCTACTGTATCTTGACTGATAGCCTGAAATGGCTTCTTGGTAGCTAGTTATTTCATCTTGATTTAACTTGGCAAGTCAGTTAAGAACAAATTCTTATTTACGATAATGGCCTACCCCGGCCAAACCCATGCCGATGCTGGATCAATTGTGCGCCTATGAGACTCCCAATCATGGCCGGTTGTGATTCAGCCAGGAATCAAACCAGGGTCTGTAGTGATGCCTCTAGCACTGCGATGCAGTGCCTTAGACCACTGCGCCACTCGGGAGCCCTATATTATGAGGTTGGGAGATTGGGAAGCTATCTGGGCCAGCGAAAGACAACCTCATTAAATTGCTTGGTGGTTAGTAGTTTTACAGAGAGGAAAAATATATATATATATATATATTCCATTTGTATTTTTTAACTGCACAAATCTGACTGGACACATGCCCCTCTGTCCCCTATGGGCATTATGCCTGTCATATTACAATTATATTTTTGCGTTTAATTATGGATACCACTAGCCAGATTCATCACACAAACTATTGAACCATAGAACCATCTAGTCACTTACTAATTACACAAACTATTGAACCATAGAACCATCTAGTCACTTACTAATTACATAAACTATTGAACCATAGAACCATCTAGTCACTTACTAATTACATAAACTATTGAACCATAGAACCATCTAGTCACTTACTAATTACATAAACTACTGAACCATAGAACCATCTAGTCACTTACTAATTACATAAACTATTGAACCATAGAACCATCTAGTCACTTACTAATTACATAAACTATTGAACCATAGAACCACCTAGTCACTTACTAATTACACAAACTGCTGAACCATAGAACCATCTAGTAATTTACCAATTTGCTAAAAACATCCCTATGTATGGCGACTATCATTTGTGACTGGATAGAGCATGGCGCTTGCAAGGTCAGAATTGTGGGTTTGATTCCCCCTGGATTCCCGCTTACCTTGGCACTTGCAGGGTCAGAATTGTGGGTTTGATTCCCGCTGGGTCGCTTTAGATGAAAGCTTCTGCTAAATGGTATATATTGTTATTATTATTACCACTATTATAATTATTATTAGTACTATTATTATTAGTACTATTATTAATACTATTATTATTACTATTATTACGATTATTATTATTACTATTATTTTAATTATTACTATTATTATTATTACTATTTTAATAATTTTATTTGTACTAGTATGGCGAGTATTATTATTAGTATTATATAATTATTACTATTATTACTATTACTATTATAATAATATTATTAATACTATTATTACGGTTAGTATTATTACTAGTATTATAATTATTACTATTATTATTATTACTATTATAATAATATTAGTATTACTATTATTACGATTAGTATTATTACTGGTATTATAATTATAAATATTACTATTATTATTACTATTATTATTACAATTATTTGTTTTGTTATTTTTTTATTATTACTATTATGTTGTATGTTAATTATTTATTATTACTATTATTATCACTATTTTTATTATTGTTGTTACAATTAGTATTGCTATGAATATTGTTATTACTATTATTATTATTCTACTATTATTTTTATTATTATTTTTATTATTACTATTATTATTATTACTACCATACTTGCTATTATTTGTATTGTTATTTTTATTGTTAATATTATTATTACTATTACGTTGACTAGTATTTTTATTATCGCTATTATTATTACTATTATTATTATTACTATTATTTTACAATTATTTGTATTACTATTATTACTATTATTATTACTATTATTATTTTATTATCTTTACTATTATTTGTATTATTAATATTAATGATATTATTATTATTATTACTATTATTCTTATTACTATTATTATTATTAATATTATTAATATTACTATTATTTCATTATTACGGTTATTATTACTATTATTACGGTTATTTCATTATTATTACAATTGTTATTACTAGTGCTGTTACTATTATTATTAGTAGTATTATTACTAGTATTACTATTACTATTATTTTTTATCATTTTTGTATTATGATTACTATTATTACTATTATATTTACTATTATTGTTATTATTACAATTATTATTATTACTATTATTTTCAATATAACTAATGTTATTATTACTATTATTTGTACTACTATTTTTACTATTACTTGTATTATTGTTATTATTACAATTGTTATTATTATTAATACTATTAATAGTATTATTATTGTTACTACTGTTATTACTTTTGTTATAACTATTATTATTACGATTGTTATTACTTTTATTATTACTGTTGTTTTTATTATTACTATTATTGTTGTTATTTTTACTATTATTTTTATTGTTGTTATTATTACTCTCAGCATGTAGGCTAATGTAGGAAGGAATGGCTTTGTAAATACTCACATAACTCATTTAAACTGGTTGATATTTACTCCAACAACACAACACTGTGGTCCCCTCAAAGCTACTTTGATACTATATCTAATTACGAATTAAAACACCAGAACATGCATATCTATATATATATTATCTAATATTATACAAAATAAACCAAAAAGTTTAGCCAATCACTAAAACAACATGGAATGTCATGCGTTTGCAGCTTCCACCCCATGCTGCTAACCCCTTTCCGGAGAGTTATCAATATTAGCAAATTAACGATAATTTTCATTTTCTCTCTTGTGATTGTTAGCCTTTTGGCTATGAGTTGTGTAGCCACTCAGAGTGGCCCATTGTTTAGTCTGTGTCCTGTTAATGACACTCTCAATTGTTACCCATTCATACTTAGACAGTATTATAACATTAGACATAAGAATGTGCATATCTGTTATCCAACAGGTATAATCTCGAACCCCCAGAACTAGAATCTTGAAGTAATTGCGTCGGATGCTTGATTAGGTTCTGGGGGAGACATGTTAGAAAATATACTAACAAGATTAGCCAAGTATCCACTCCGTAAAACATAAAGTCTCAGCCAGTTTCGGGCCAGTCCATGAGCCAAACGACCCCTGCCCTTCCAAAATTTCGAAGGTCTCAAGTGTAGTACGCGGGGTTTGTCCTTTACAGAACACCTGAAAAATCGTGATTTGTCTGAATGATCAATCAGTGACGAAAAGTAATCATACGACTATGGTGCTACTATTTATGTTACACATCTGTCCATGAGAGTACAACAGATATTGCTGCTGTTGCTAGGTGCTTTATAATCAGAATTTCAGTGTTATCATGGGTTTAATTGGCAACAAGGGAAATATGAAATGTCTTATTCTGCATTTATGCAGTAAGGATCATATGACATTTGCCTTTAAAGCGGCAATCAGCTGTTGAAACAATAACAATGCATGTTTCGGTAAATTGTTTCAGTAACAAACATGGGCTGGAGAAATGTAACCACTCTAAAATTCATAGACAGATCTATGTGTGCAGGGACTGACCTTCCATTACATAAAAATGATAGTTTCAACCATGTTTTGAGGCTATATAGTGCATGTATACATTTATTTTGTTTACAAATATTGGACTAAAACAAATTTATATTCTGGGTTATGAGAGGGTATGACAGTTGAACACAGCTAATGAGGCATTCATAAGTTATTTTCTTCAAGAATAAATGGGTCCAGATCGTTAATTGAATAAGTCCAAACATGGATGTAGCAACTGCAGGTTGCCCCTTTAAGGCTGAGACATCATCTCACCATAGGTATCACAGACATTCAGTAATGACAGAGAAAATAACATTGCCTTCATTTATTGTCTGATTAAAATTCAGTCTTTGCCGTCACCTTAGCAACTGCTTTAAAAAATGTGGGCGGTGAGGGGGCTGAGAGACAAGCGTGTATGTGAGCTTGTTTATGTGTTTGTGTCAGTGTCAGTGTGTGTGTGTGTGTGTGTGTGTGTGTGTGTGTGTGTGTGTGTACGTGTGAATGTGCACGTGTGAGTGTGTGGGTATGTGTATGGATGTGTGCGCACGTTCGTGTGTGCTCATACATACACGTATGTGTGTGTGTGTGTATCTGTAAAGTTGATTTCTCTCTCAGTAGTATTTCACAGGATTCCTTCTAGAGCATGGTGTTAGCTGAGAGCAGTGCCATCATGACAGGCACATGGCCTTCTGCTCTCATACCACTTCCTGTCAAATAACAATTGAACCCAGTAACTATGTTTCTTTACCGGCATTATTTGTTCGTTTGACTGCGCAGCAAAATAAATATTTTTTTACAGTACCAGTCAAAGTTGGGACACACCTACATATTCCAGGGTTTTTCTTTCTTTTAACAATTTTTCTACATTTTATAATAATAGTAAAGAAATAAAAACTATGAAATAACACATACGGAATCATGAAGTAACCAAATCCAAATATATTTTATATTTGAGATTATTCAAAGTACCCACCCCCGCCATGATGACAGCTTTTCACACTTTTGGCATTTTCTCAACCAGCTTCATGAGGTAGTCACCTGGAATTCATTAAAATTAATTTCAAGTTACTTTGTGTAATTTCTTTCCTTCTTAATGTGTTTGAGCCAATCAGTTGTGTTGTGACAAGGTAGGGGGGTATACAGAAGATGGCCCTATTTGGTAACATACCAAGTCCATATTATGGCAAGAACAGCTCAAATAAGCAAAGTGAAACAACAGTCCATCATTACTTTAAGACATGAAGGTCAGTCAATCTGGAGAATTTCAAGAACTTTCTTCAAGTGCAGTTGCAAGAATCATTAAACGCTATGAGGAAACTTGCTCTCATGAGGACCGCCACAGGAAAGGAAGACCCAGAGTTACCTCTGCTGCAGAGGATACGTTCATTAGAGTTATCTTTAGCTCAGATTGCAGCCCAAATAAATGCTTCACAGAGTTCACCTCAACATCAACTGTTCAGAGGAGAATGCATGAATCAGGCCTTCATGGTCAAATTGCTGCAAAGAAACCACTACTAAAGGAAACCAATAAAAATAAGAGACTTGATTGGGCCAAGAAACACAAGCAATTTTATTTTAGACAGGTGGAAATCTGTCATTTGGTCTGATGAGTCCAAATGCTGTATTTTTGGTTTTCACCATGTCTAGATGAACGGAGATTAGGTGAACAGAGGATATCCGCATGTGTGATTCCCACCATGAAGCATGGAGGAGGAGGTGTGATGGTGTGGGGGTGCTTTGCTGTTGACACTGTCTTTGTTTTATTTAGAATTCAAGGCACACTTAACCAGCATGACTACCACAGCATTCTGCAGTGATACGCCATCCCATTTGGTTTGTGCTTAGTGGGACTATCAGGACAATGACCCAAAACACACCTCCAGGCTGTGTAAGGAATATTTGACCAAGAAGGAGAGTGATGGAGTGCTGCATCAGATTACCTGGCCTCCTCAATCACCCATCCTCAACCCAATTGAGATGGCTTGGGATGAATTGGACCACAAAGTGAAGGAAAAGCAGCCAACAAGTGCTCAGCATATGTGGGAACTCCTTCAAGACTGTTGGAAAAGCCTTCCACATTAAGCTTGTTGAGAGAATGCTAAGAGTGTGCAAAGCTGTCATCAAGACAAAGGGTTGCTAATTTGAAGAATATACAATATGTTTTGAATTGTTTAACACTTTTTTGGTTACTACATGATTCCAAATGTGTTATTTCATAGTTTTGATGTCTTCACTATTATTCTACAGTAGAAAATAGTAAAAATAAAGAAAATCTCACCTACTTGAATGAGTAGGTGTGTCCACACTTTTGAATGGTACTGTATATTAAAACATTTATTTAATTACAGAAGTACACACACACACACACACGCACGCACGCACGCGCACGCACGCACGCACGCACGCACGCACGCACGCACGCACGCACGCACACACACACACACACACACACACACACACACACACAAACGATACAATATCTTTCAATGAATGCATCATGGTTTATATTACATGGTATATTAAACAGTGTTTTCCCCCATTGAAAACAATAGACAATGAGGTTCTACTAATATTCATGAGATAACTCAAACCTAAAGTGTTACTGCCACTTGGTTAGCACAGCACTCTAAATATGAATGGAGATGGGAATTCTATTGATTCCTAGGCCTAATCTGACCTGATACATCAAGTATGAGAGAGAGAGCGAGAAAGAGAGTGAGAGATGGGAGAGAGAGAGAATCCAAATTCAAGTCTCCAATTTAAAGCACTTCATATCTAACAGCTGAGCCCAGAAACAAGCCCTCTCAGTCAGCTGGTGTTGGACCTCACCAACCCAGCTGACACCAGCACTGCTTCAAAATAACTACTCAAAATAAACAAAACATAAACATGTTTACTATACTGGAGAAGCAAAACAGAATCTCAAAGCAGACTAAATTGCTATCTGACCCTAAACAGAGAATATGAACTGGCCAATTATCTCTACTCTGTTAGAGATACAAAGCAGAGACAGATCCTTACCAAGTTCAGGATGAGTGACCACCGATTGGCAATAGAAACCGACAGACATAAAAAGACATGGCTACCCAAAGAGGAGCGTGTATGTGGTCACTGCATGACAGGGGAGGTAGAGACAGAGATGCACTTGATCCTCTACTGTGAGAAATATTCCTCACCAAGAGATTCTTTATTAGCAGAAATTACCAAATGTATTCAAAATGTTATCTTATTAAACCCAGAGGAAAAACCAAAACATTCTCATGGGCGAAGGAGCAATGGCTCCTCTTGCAGCCAAATATGGACAGTTTATTTGGAAATTATTCAGACCCCTTGACTTTTTCCACATTTTGTTATTCTAAAATGGATAAAGAAAGAAAATCCTCGTCAACCTTCACACATTACCCCATAACGACAATGCGAAACAGGTTTTTAGAAATGTTTGCTCATTTATTTTAAAATATGTCGAGGCACAAATCTGGGGAAGGGTACCAAAATGTTACTGCAGAATTGAAGGTACCCAAGAACACAGTGGCCTTCATCATTAAATGGAAGAAGTTTGGAACCAACAAGAGGTGAAACCAAGTCCCTTCTCCCCATCAGGCCAAACTGACCAATCAGGAAGGGACTTGGTCAGGAAGGTGACCAAGAACACAGTGGCCTTCATCATTAAATGGAAGAAGTTTGGAACCAACAAGAGGTGAAACCAAGTCCCTTCTCCCCATCAGGCCAAACTGACCAATCAGGAAGGGACTTGGTCAGGAAGGTGACCAAGAACACAATGGTTACTCAGAAAGATCTCCCGAGTTCCTCAGTGGAGTGGGAGAACCTTCCAGAAGGACAACCATCACTTCAGCACTCCTCCAATCAGGCCTTTATGGTAGAGTGGCCAAACGTAAGCCACCCATCAGTAAAAGGCACAGGACAGCCCACTTGGAGTTTGCCAAAAGGCACCGAAAGGACTCTCAGACCATGAGAAACAAGATTCTCTGGTCTGATGAAACCAACATTGAACTCTTTGGCCTGAATGCCAAGCATCACGTCTGGAGGAAACCTTATATCATCCCTACGGTGAAGCATGGTGGTGGCAGCATCATGTTGTGTGGATGTTTTTCAGCGGCAGGAACTGGGAGACTAGTCAGGATCGAGGGAAAGATGAACGGAGCAAAGTACAGAGAGATCCTTGATGAAAACCTGCGCCAGAGCGCTCAGGACCTCAGACTGGAGCGAAGGTTCACCTTCCAACAGTACAACTATGGTGGTGGTGGTGGTATTAGTAGTAGTAATGATGATGGTAGATGTAGTACTGATATAATGGTGATGATGACACTTAGTGATAAGTTAGCTATAGTTTTAATAAGCGGTAGGTAGCGATATTAGAGGTAGAAATTCTACTTGTGTTAATGATAGCCGACAGAGATGGCCGCCTCGCTTCGCGTTCCTAGGAAACTATGCAGTTTTATGTTTTTTTACGTGTTATTTCTTACATTAGTACCCCAGGTCATCTTAGGTTTCATTACATACAGTCGAGAAGAACTACTGAATATAAGATCAGCGTCAACTCACCATCAGTACGACCAAGAATATGTTTTCCGCGACGCGGATCCTGTGTTCTGCCTTACAAACAGGTCAACGGAATTGATTCCATGCAGCGACCCCAAAAAACGACTCAGAAAAAGAGGGAAAAGAGGCGGTCTTCTGGTCAGACTCCGGAGACGGGCACACCGTGCACCACTCCCTAGCATTCTTCTTGCCAATGTCCAGTCTCTTGACAACAAGGTTGATGAAATCCGAGCAAGGGTAGCATTCCAGAGGGACATCAGAGACTGTAACGTTATTTGCTTCACGGAAACTTGGCTCACTGGAGAGACGCTCCAGTGACGCAGCCAACGGGTTTCTCCACGCATCGCGCCGACAGAAACAAACATCTTTCTGGTAAGAAGAGTGGCGGGGGCGTATGCCTCATGACTAACGAGACATGGTGTGATGAAAGAAACATACAGGAACTCAAATCCTTCTGTTCACCTGATTTAGAATTCCTCACAATCAAATGTAGACCGCATTATCTACCAAGAGAATTCTCTTCGATTATAATCACAGCCGTATATATCCCCCCCCAAGCAGACACATCGATGGCTCTGAACAAACTTTATTTAACTCTTTGCAAACTGGAAACCATTTATCCGGAGGCTGCATTCATTGTACCTGGGGATTTTAACAAAGCTAATCTGAAAACAAGACTCCCTAAATTTGATCAGCATATCGATTGCGCAACCAGGGGTGGTAAAACCTTGGATCATTGTTACTCTAACTTCCGCGACGCATATAAGGCCCTGCCCCGCCCCCCTTTCGGAAAAGCTGACCACGACTCCATTTTGTTGATCCCTGCCTACAGACAGAAACTTAAACAAGAGGCTCCCACGCTGAGGTCTGTCCAACGTTGGTCCGACCAAGCTGACTCCACACTCCAAGACTGCTTCCATCACGTGGACTGGGACATAGTTCGTATTGCGTCAGATAACAATATTGACGAATACGCTGATTCGGTGTGCGAGTTCATTAGAACGTGCGTTGAAGATGTCGTTCCCATAGCAACGATTAAAACATTCCCTAACCAGAAACCGTGGATTGATGGCAGCATTCGCGTGAAAATGAAAGCGCGAACCACTGCTTTTAATCAGGGCAAGGTGTCTGGTAACATGACCGAATACAAACAGTGCAGCTATTCCCTCCGCAAGGCTATCAAACAAGCTAAGCGTCAGTACAGAGACAAAGTAGAATCTCAATTCAACGGCTCAGACACAAGAGGCATGTGGCAGGGTCTACAGTCAATCACGGACTACAAGAAGAAACCCAGCCCAGTCACGGACCAGGATGTCTTGCTCCCAGGCAGACTAAATAACTTTTTTGCCCGCTTTGAGGACAATACAGTGCCACTGACACGGCCTGCAACGAAAACATGCGGTCTCTCCTTCACTGCAGCCGAGGTGAGTAAGACATTTAAACGTGTTAACCCTCGCAAGGCTGCAGGCCCAGACGGCATCCCCAGCCGCGCCCTCAGAGCATGCGCAGACCAGCTGGCCGGTGTGTTTACGGACATATTCAATCAATCCCTATACCAGTCTGCTGTTCCCATATGCTTCAAGAGGGCCACCATTGTTCCTGTTCCCAAGAAAGCTAAGGTAACTGAGCTAAACGACTACCGCCCCGTAGCACTCACTTCCGTCATCATGAAGTGCTTTGAGAGACTAGTCAAGGACCATATCACCTCCACCCTACCTGACACCCTAGACCCACTCCAATTTGCTTACTGCCCAAATAGGTCCACAGACGATGCAATCTCAACCACACTGCACACTGCCCTAACCCATCTGGACAAGAGGAATACCTATGTGAGAATGCTGTTCATCGACTACAGCTCGGCATTCAACACCATAGTACCCTCCAAGCTCGTCATCAAGCTCGAGACCCTGGGTCTCGACCCCGCCCTGTGCAACTGGGTACTGGACTTCCTGACGGGCCGCCCCCAGGTGGTGAGGGTAGGCAACAACATCTCCTCCCCGCTGATCCTCAACACGGGGGCCCCACAAGGGTGCGTTCTGAGCCCTCTCCTGTACTCCCTGTTCACCCACGACTGCGTGGCCACGCACGCCTCCAACTCAATCATCAAGTTTGCGGACGACACAACAGTGGTAGGCTTGATTACCAACAACGACGAGACGGCCTACAGGGAGGAGGTGAGGGCCCTCGGAGTGTGGTGTCAGGAAGATAACCTCACATCCAACGTCAACAAAACTAAGGAGATGATTGTGGAGTTCAGGAAACAGCAGAGGGAACACCCCCCTATCCACATCGATGGAACAGTAGTGGAGAGGGTAGCAAGTTTTAAGTTCCTCGGCATACACATCACAGACAAACTGAATTGGTCCACTCACACAGACAGCATCGTGAATTTGGCTTGTCACCAAAAGCACTCACAAACTTCTACAGATGCACAATCGAGAGCATCCTGGCGGGCTGTATCACCGCCTGGTACGGCAACTGCTCCGCCCTCAACCGTAAGGCTCTCCAGAGGGTAGTGAGGTCTGCACAACGCATCACCGGGGGCAAACTACCTGCCCTCCAGGACACCTACACCACCCGATGTTACAGGAAGGCCATAAAGATCATCAAGGACATCAACCACCCGAGCCACTGCCTGTTCACCCCGCTATCATCCAGAAGGCGAGGTCAGTACAGGTGCATCAAAGCTGGGACCGAGAGACTGAAAAACAGCTTCTATCTCAAGGCCATCAGACTGTTAAACAGCCACCACTAACATTGAGTGGCTGCTGCCAACACACTGACATTGACACTGACTCAACTCCAGCCACTTTAATAATGGGAATTGATGGGAAATTATGTAAATATATCACTAGCCACTTTAAACAATGCTACCTTATATAATGTTACTTACCCTACATTATTCATCTCATATGCATACGTATATACTGTACTCTATATCATCGACTGCATCCTTATGTAATACATGTATCACTAGCCACTTTAACTATGCCTCTTTGTTTACTTTGTTTACATACTCATCTCATATGTATATACTGTACTCGATACCATCTACTGTATGCTGCCCTGTACCATCACTCATTCATTTATCCTTATGTACATATTCTTTATCCCCTTACACTGTGTATAAGACAGTAGTTTTGGAATTGTTAGTTAGATTACTTGTTGGTTATTACTGCATTGTCGGAACTAGAAGCACAAGCATTTCGCTACACTCGCATTAACATCTGCTAACCATGTGTATGTGACAAATAAAATTTGATTGGATTTGATTTGATTTGATGGTTGTAGTATTAGTGTTAATAATAGTAGCATGTTCATTTTCCATGTTTAGCCTTTTATTGTCCCTATTATTTATTATATTTTCCTATTACTATTCACAGTTACCATTATCTTATTGTTATTTCTATTATTATTTTTATTTTTTAAATGTTATATTATTATTATACATTATATTTATTAAACCACCTGGTGAGACTGTCATTCCTCTCCACCTCCTGGTGAGAGTCTCATTCCTCCCCACCTCCTGGTGAGAGTCTCATTCCTCCCCACCACCTGGTGAGAGTCTCATTCCTCCCCACCGTCTGGTGAGAGTCTCATTCCTCCCACCATCTGGTGAGAGTCTCATTCCTCCCCACCGCCTGGTGAGAGTGTCATTCCTCCCCTCCGCCTGGTGAGAGTGTCATTCCTCCCTACCGCCTGGTGAGAGTCTCATTCCTCCCCACCGCTTGGGATGAGAGTCTCATTCCTCCCCACCGCCTGGTGAGAGTGTCATTCCTCCCCACCGCCTGGTGAGAGTCTCGTTCCTCCCCACCGCCTGGTGAGAGTCTCATTCCTACCCACCGCCCGGTGAGAGTCTCATTCCTCCCCACCGCCTGGTGAGAGTCTCATTCCTCCCCACCGCCTGGTGAGAGTGTCATTCCTCCCCACTGCCTGGTGAGAGTCTCATCCCTCCTCACCGCCTGGTGAGAGTGTCATTCCTCCCTACCGCCTGGTGAGAGTCTCATTTCTCCCCACCGCCTGGTGAGAGTCTCATTCCTCCCCACCGCCTGGTGAGAGTGTCATTCCTCCCCACCGCCTGGTGAGAGTGTCATTCCTCCCCACCGCCTGGTGAGAGTCTCATTCCTCCCCACCGCCTGGTGAGAGTCTCATTCCTCCCCACCGCCTGGTGAGAGTCTCATTCCTCCCCACCGCCTGGTGAGAGTGTCATTCCTCCCCACCGCCTGGTGAGAGTGTCATATTTCCCCACCGCCTGGTGAGAGTCTCATTCCTCCCCACCGCCTGGTGAGAGTCTCATCCCTCCCCACCGCCTGGTGAGAGTGTCATTCCTCCCCACCGCCTGGTGAGAGTGTCATTCTTCCCCACCGCCTGGTGAGAGTCTCATTCCTCCCCACCACCTGGTGAGAGTCTCATCCCTCCCCACTGCCTGGTGAGAGTGTCATTCCTCCCCACCGCCTGGTGAGAGTCTCATTCCTCTCCACCGCCTGGTGAGAGTCTCATCCCTCCCCACCGCCTGGTGAGAGTGTCATTCCTCCCTACCGCCTGGTGAGAGTGTCATTCCTCCCCACCGCCTGGTGAGAGTCTCATTCCTCCCCACCGCCTGGTGAGAGTGTCATTCCTCCCCACCGCCTGGTGAGAGTCTCATTCCTCCCCACCGCCTGGTGAGAGTGTCATTCCTCCCCACCGCCTGGTGAGAGTCTCATTCCTCCCCACCGTCTGGTGAGAGTCTCATTCCTCCCCACCGCCTGGTGAGAGTCTCATTCCTCACCACCGCCTGGTGAGAGTCTCATTCCTCCCCACCGTCTGGTGAGAGTCTCATTCCTCCCACCATCTGGTGAGAGTCTCATTCCTTCCCACCCCCTGGTGAGAGTGTCATTCCTCCCCACCGCCTGGTGAGAGTCTCATTCCTCCCCACCGCCTGGTGAGAGTCTCATTCCTCCCCACCGCCTGGTGAGAGTGTCATTCCTCCCCACCGCCTAGTGAGAGTGTCATTCTTACCCACCGCCTGGTGAGAGTCTCATTCCTCCCCACCGCCTGGTGAGAGTCTCATCCCTCCCCACCGCCTGGTGAGAGTGTCATTCCTCCCCACCACCTGGTGAGAGTGTCATTCCTCCCCACCGCCTGGTGAGAGTGTCATTCTTCCCCACCGCCTGGTGAGAGTCTCATCCCTCCCCACCGCCTGGTGAGAGTGTCATTCCTCCCTACCGCCTGGTGAGAGTCTCATTTCTCCCCACCGCCTGGTGAAAGTCTCATTCCTCCCCACCGCCTGGGATGAGAGTCTCATTCCTCCCCACCGCCTGGTAAGAGTGTCATTCCTCCCCACCGCCTGGTGAGAGTCTCATTCCTCCCCACCGCCTGGTGAGAGTGTCATTCCTCCCCACCGCCTGGTGAGAGTGTCATTCCTCCCCACCGTCTGGTGAGAGTCTCATTCCTCCCCACCGCCTGGTGAGAGTCTCATTCCTCCCCACCGCCTGGTGAGAGTCTCATTCCTCCCCACCGTCTGGTGAGATTCTCATTCCTCCCACCATCTGGTGAGAGTCTCATTCCTCCCCACCACCTGGTGAGAGTGTCATTCCTCCCCACCGCCTGGTGAGAGTCTCATTCCTCCCCACCGCCTGGTGAGAGTCTCATTCCTCCCCACCGCCTGGTGAGAGTGTCATTCCTCCCCACCGCCTGGTGAGAGTGTCATTCCTCCCCACCGCCTAGTGAGAGTCTCATTCCTCCCCACCGCCTGGTGAGAGTCTCATTCCTCCCCACCGTCTGGTGAGAGTCTCATTCCTCCCACCATCTGGTGAGAGTCGCATTCCTCCCCACCACCTGGTGAGAGTGTCATTCCTCCCCACCGCCTGGTGAGAGTCTCATTCCTCCCCACTGCCTGGTGAGAGTCTCATTCCTCCCCACCGCCTAGTGAGAGTGTCATTCTTCCCCACCGCCTGGTGAGAGTCTCATTCCTCCCCACCGCCTGGTGAGAGTCTCATCCCTCCCCACCGCCTGGTGAGAGTGTCATTCCTCCCCACCGCCTGGTGAGAGTGTCATTCCTCCCCACCGCCTGGTGAGAGTGTCATTCTTCCCCACCGCCTGGTGAGAGTCTCATTCCTCCCCACCGCCTGGTGAGAGTCTCATTCCTCCCCACCGCCTGGTGAGAGTGTCATTCCTCCCCACCGCCTGATGAGAGTCTCATTCCTCTACACCGCCTGGTGAGAGTCTCATTCCTCCCCACCGCCTGGAGAGTGTCATTCCTCCCCACCGCCTGGTGAGAGTCTCATTCCTCCCCACCGTCTGGTGAGAGTCTCATTCTTCCCCACCGCCTGGTGAGAGTCTCATTCCTCCCCACCGCCTGGTGAGAGTCTCATTCCTCCCCACCTTCTGGTGAGAGTCTCATTCCTCCCCACCGCCTGGTGAGAGTGTCATTCCTCCCCACCGCCTGGTGAGAGTGTCATTCTTCCCCACCGCCTGGTGAGAGTCTCATTCCTCCCCACCGCCTGGTGAGAGTCTCATCCCTCCCCACCACCTGGTGAGAGTGTCATTCCTTCCCATCACCTGGTGAGAGTGTCATTCCCCCCCACTGCCTGGTGAGAGTGTCATTCTTCCCACCGCCTGGTGAGAGTCTCATTCCTCCCCACCGCCTGGTGAGAGTGTCATTCCTCCCCACCGCCTGGTGAGAGTGTCATTCCTCCCCACCGCCTGGTGAGAGTGTCATTCCTCCCCACCGCCTGGTGAGAGTGTCATTCCTCCCCACCGCCTGGTGAGAGTGTCATTCCTCCCCACCGCCTGGTGAGAGTCTCATTCCTCCCCACCGTCTGGTGAGAGTCTCATTCCTCCCCACCGCCTGGTGAGAGTCTCATTCCTCACCACCGCCTGGTGAGAGTCTCATTCCTCCCCACCGTCTGGTGAGAGTCTCATTCCTCCCACCATCTGGTGAGAGTCTCATTCCTTCCCACCCCCTGGTGAGAGTGTCATTCCTCCCAACCGCCTGGTGAGAGTCTCATTCCTCCCCACCGCCTGGTGAGAGTCTCATTCCTCCCCACCGCCTGGTGAGAGTGTCATTCCTCCCCACCGCCTAGTGAGAGTGTCATTCTTACCCACCGCCTGGTGAGAGTCTCATTCCTCCCCACCGCCTGGTGAGAGTCTCATCCCTCCCCACCGCCTGGTGAGAGTGTCATTCCTCCCCACCACCTGGTGAGAGTGTCATTCCTCCCCACCGCCTGGTGAGAGTGTCATTCTTCCCCACCGCCTGGTGAGAGTCTCATCCCTCCCCACCGCCTGGTGAGAGTGTCATTCCTCCCTACCGCCTGGTGAGAGTCTCATTTCTCCCCACCGCCTGGTGAAAGTCTCATTCCTCCCCACCGCCTGGGATGAGAGTCTCATTCCTCCCCACCGCCTGGTAAGAGTGTCATTCCTCCCCACCGCCTGGTGAGAGTCTCATTCCTCCCCACCGCCTGGTGAGAGTGTCATTCCTCCCCACCGCCTGGTGAGAGTGTCATTCCTCCCCACCGTCTGGTGAGAGTCTCATTCCTCCCCACCGCCTGGTGAGAGTCTCATTCCTCCCCACCGCCTGGTGAGAGTCTCATTCCTCCCCACCGTCTGGTGAGAGTCTCATTCCTCCCACCATCTGGTGAGAGTCTCATTCCTCCCCACCACCTGGTGAGAGTGTCATTCCTCCCCACCGCCTGGTGAGAGTCTCATTCCTCCCCACCGCCTGGTGAGAGTCTCATTCCTCCCCACCGCCTGGTGAGAGTGTCATTCCTCCCCACCGCCTGGTGAGTGTCATTCCTCCCACCGCCTAGTGAGAGTCTCATTCCTCCCCACCGCCTGGTGAGAGTCTCATTCCTCCCCACCGTCTGGTGAGAGTCTCATTCCTCCCACCATCTGGTGAGAGTCGCATTCCTCCCCACCACCTGGTGAGAGTGTCATTCCTCCCCACCGCCTGGTGAGAGTCTCATTCCTCCCCACTGCCTGGTGAGAGTCTCATTCCTCCCCACCGCCTAGTGAGAGTGTCATTCTTCCCCACCGCCTGGTGAGAGTCTCATTCCTCCCCACCGCCTGGTGAGAGTCTCATCCCTCCCCACCGCCTGGTGAGAGTGTCATTCCTCCCCACCGCCTGGTGAGAGTGTCATTCCTCCCCACCGCCTGGTGAGAGTGTCATTCTTCCCCACCGCCTGGTGAGAGTCTCATTCCTCCCCACCGCCTGGTGAGAGTCTCATTCCTCCCCACCGCCTGGTGAGAGTGTCATTCCTCCCCACCGCCTGATGAGTCTCATTCCTCTACACCGCCTGGTGAGAGTCTCATTCCTCCCCACCGCCTGGTGAGAGTGTCATTCCTCCCCACCGCCTGGTGAGAGTCTCATTCCTCCCCACCGTCTGGTGAGAGTCTCATTCTTCCCCACCGCCTGGTGAGAGTCTCATTCCTCCCCACCGCCTGGTGAGAGTCTCATTCCTCCCCACCTTCTGGTGAGAGTCTCATTCCTCCCCACCGCCTGGTGAGAGTGTCATTCCTCCCCACCGCCTGGTGAGAGTGTCATTCTTCCCCACCGCCTGGTGAGAGTCTCATTCCTCCCCACCGCCTGGTGAGAGTCTCATCCCTCCCCACCACCTGGTGAGAGTGTCATTCCTTCCCATCACCTGGTGAGAGTGTCATTCCCCCCCACTGCCTGGTGAGAGTGTCATTCTTCCCACCGCCTGGTGAGAGTCTCATTCCTCCCCACCGCCTGGTGAGAGTGTCATTCCTCCCCACCGCCTGGTGAGAGTGTCATTCCTCCCCACCGCCTGGTGAGAGTCTCATTCCTCCCCACCGTCTGGTAAGAGTCTCATTCCTCCCCACCGCCTGGTGAGAGTCTCATTCCTCCCCACCGCCTGGTGAGAGTCTCATTCCTCCCCACCGCCTGGTGAGAGTGTCATTCCTCCCCACCGCCTGGTGAGAGTGTCATTCTTCCCCACCGCCTGGTGAGAGTCTCATTCCTCCCCACCGCCTGGTGAGAGTCTCATCCCTCCCCACCGCCTGGTGAGAGTGTCATTCCTTCCCACCACCTGGTGAGAGTGTCATTCCTCCCCACTGCCTGGTGAGAGTGTCATTCTTCCCACCGCCTGGTGAGAGTCTCATTCCTCCCCACCGCCTGGTGAGAGTGTCATTCCTCCCCACCGCCTGGTGAGAGTGTCATTCCTCCCCACCGCCTGGTGAGAGTGTCATTCCTCCCCACCGCCTGTGAGAGTCTCATTCCTCCCCACCGTCTGGTAAGAGTCTCATTCCTCCCCACCGCCTGGTGAGAGTCTCATTCCTCCCCACCGCCTGGTGAGAGTCTCATTCCTCCCCACCGCCTGGTGAGAGTCTCATTCCTCCCCACCGTCTGGTGAGAGTCTCATTCCTCCCCACCGCCTGGTGAGAGTGTCATTCCTCCCCACCGCCTGGTGAGAGTGTCATTCCTCCCCACCGCCTGGTGAGAGTCTCATTCCTCCTCACCGCCTGGTGAGAGTCTCATTCCTCCCCACCGCCTGGTGAGAGTCTCATTCCTCCCCACCGCCTGGTGAGAGTCTCATTCCTCCCCACCGTCTGGTGAGAGTCTCATCCCTCCCCACCGCCTGCTGAGAGTCTCATTCCTCCCCACCGTCTGGTAAGAGTCTCATTCCTCCCCACCGCCTGGTGAGAGTCTCATTCCTCCCCACCGCCTGGTGAGAGTCTCATTCCTCCCCACCGCCTGGTGAGAGTGTCATTCCTCCCCACCGCCTGGTGAGAGTGTCATTCTTCCCCACCGCCTGGTGAGAGTCTCATTCCTCCCCACCGCCTGGTGAGAGTCTCATCCCTCCCCACCGCCTGGTGAGAGTGTCATTCCTTCCCACCACCTGGTGAGAGTGTCATTCCTCCCCACTGCCTGGTGAGAGTGTCATTCTTCCCACCGCCTGGTGAGAGTCTCATTCCTCCCCACCGCCTGGTGAGAGTGTCATTCCTCCCCACCGCCTGGTGAGAGTGTCATTCCTCCCTACCGCCTGGTGAAAGTCTCATTTCTCCCCACCGCCTGGTGAAAGTCTCATTCCTCCCCACCGCCTGGGATGAGAGTCTCATTCCTCCCCACCGCCTGGTAAGAGTGTCATTCCTCCCCACCGCCTGGTGAGAGTCTCATTCCTCCCCACCGCCTGGTGAGAGTGTCATTCCTCCCCACCGCCTGGTGAGAGTGTCATTCCTCCCCACCGTCTGGTGAGAGTCTCATTCCTCCCCACCGCCTGGTGAGAGTCTCATTCCTCCCCACCGCCTGGTGAGAGTCTCATTCCTCCCCACCGTCTGGTGAGAGTCTCATTCCTCCCACCATCTGGTGAGAGTCTCATTCCTCCCCACCACCTGGTGAGAGTGTCATTCCTCCCCACCGCCTGGTGAGTCTCATTCCTCCCCACCGCCTGGTGAGAGTCTCATTCCTCCCCAACGCCTGGTGAGAGTGTCATTCCTCCCCACCGCCTGGTGAGAGTCTCATTCCTCCCCACCGTCTGGTGAGAGTCTCATTCCTCCCCACCGCCTGGTGAGAGTCTCATTCCTCCCCACCGCCTGGTGAGAGTCTCATTCCTCCCCACCGCCTGGTGAGAGTCTCATTCCTCCCCACCGCCTGGTGAGAGTGTCATTCCTCCCCACCGCCTGGTGAGAGTCTCATTCCTCCCCACCGCCTGGTGAGAGTCTCATTCCTCCCCACCGTCTGGTGAGAGTCTCATTCCTCCCACCATCTGGTGAGAGTCTCATTCCTCCCCACCACCTGGTGAGAGTGTCATTCCTCCCCACCGCCTGGTGAGAGTGTCATTCCTCCCCTCCGCCTGGTGAGAGTGTCATTCCTCCCTACCGCCTGGTGAGAGTCTCATTCCTCCCCACCGCTTGGGATGAGAGTCTCATTCCTCCCCACCGCCTGGTGAGAGTGTCATTCCTCCCCACCGCCTGGTGAGAGTCTCATTCCTCCCCACCGCCTGGTGAGAGTCTCATTCCTACCCACCGCCCGGTGAGAGTCTCATTCCTCCCCACCGCCTGGTGAGAGTCTCATTCCTCCCCACCGCCTGGTGAGAGTGTCATTCCTCCCCACCGCCTGGTGAGAGTCTCATCCCTCCTCACCGCCTGGTGAGAGTGTCATTCCTCCCTACCGCCTGGTGAGAGTCTCATTTCTCCCCACCGCCTGGTGAGAGTCTCATTCCTCCCCACCGCCTGGTGAGAGTGTCATTCCTCCCCACCGCCTGGTGAGAGTGTCATTCCTCCCCACCGCCTGGTGAGAGTCTCATTCCTCCCCACCGCCTGGTGAGAGTCTCATTCCTCCCCACCGCCTGGTGAGAGTCTCATTCCTCCCCACCGCCTGGTGAGAGTGTCATTCCTCCCCACCGCCTGGTGAGAGTGTCATTCTTCCCCACCGCCTGGTGAGAGTGTCATTCCTCCCACCGCCTGGTGAGAGTCTCATCCTCCCCACCGCCTGGTGAGAGTGTCATTCCTCCCCACCGCCTGGTGAGAGTGTCATTCTTCCCCACCGCCTGGTGAGAGTCTCATTCCTCCCCACCACCTGGTGAGAGTCTCATCCCTCCCCACTGCCTGGTGAGAGTGTCATTCCTCCCCACCGCCTGGTGAGAGTCTCATTCCTCTCCACCGCCTGGTGAGAGTCTCATCCTCCCCACCGCCTGGTGAGAGTGTCATTCCTCCCTACCGCCTGGTGAGAGTGTCATTCCTCCCCACCGCCTGGTGAGAGTCTCATTCCTCCCCACCGCCTGGTGAGAGTCTCATTCCTCCCCACCGCCTGGTGAGAGTCTCATTCCTCCCCACCGCCTGGTGAGAGTGTCATTCCTCCCCACCGCCTGGTGAGAGTCTCATTCCTCCCCACCGTCTGGTGAGAGTCTCATTCCTCCCCACCGCCTGGTGAGAGTCTCATTCCTCACCACCGCCTGGTGAGAGTCTCATTCCTCCCCACCGTCTGGTGAGAGTCTCATTCCTCCCACCATCTGGTGAGAGTCTCATTCCTTCCCACCCCCTGGTGAGAGTGTCATTCCTCCCCACCGCCTGGTGAGAGTCTCATTCCTCCCCACCGCCTGGTGAGAGTCTCATTCCTCCCCACCGCCTGGTGAGAGTGTCATTCCTCCCCACCGCCTAGTGAGAGTGTCATTCTTACCCACCGCCTGGTGAGAGTCTCATTCCTCCCCACCGCCTGGTGAGAGTGTCATTCCTCCCCACCACCTGGTGAGAGTGTCATTCCTCCCCACCGCCTGGTGAGAGTGTCATTCTTCCCCACCGCCTGGTGAGAGTCTCATCCTCCCACCGCCTGGTGAGAGTGTCATTCCTCCCTACCGCCTGGTGAGAGTCTCATTTCTCCCCACCGCCTGGTGAAAGTCTCATTCCTCCCCACCGCCTGGGATGAGAGTCTCATTCCTCCCCACCGCCTGGTAAGAGTGTCATTCCTCCCCACCGCCTGGTGAGAGTCTCATTCCTCCCCACCGCCTGGTGAGAGTGTCATTCCTCCCCCACCGCCTGGTGAGAGTGTCATTCCTCCCCACCGTCTGGTGAGAGTCTCATTCCTCCCCACCGCCTGGTGAGAGTCTCATTCCTCCCCACCGCCTGGTGAGAGTCTCATTCCTCCCCACCGTCTGGTGAGAGTCTCATTCCTCCCACCATCTGGTGAGAGTCTCATTCCTCCCACCACCTGGTGAGAGTGTCATTCCTCCCCACCGCCTGGTGAGAGTCTCATTCCTCCCCACCGCCTGGTGAGAGTCTCATTCCTCCCCACCGCCTGGTGAGAGTGTCATTCCTCCCCACCGCCTGGTGAGAGTGTCATTCCTCCCACCGCCTGGTGAGAGTCTCATTCCTCCCCACCGCCTGGTGAGAGTCTCATTCCTCCCCACCTTCTGGTGAGAGTCTCATTCCTCCCACCATCTGGTGAGAGTCGCATTCCTCCCCACCACCTGGTGAGAGTGTCATTCCTCCCCACCGCCTGGTGAGAGTCTCATTCCTCCCCACTGCCTGGTGAGAGTCTCATTCTTCCCCACCGCCTAGTGAGAGTGTCATTCTTCCCCACCGCCTGGTGAGAGTCTCATTCCTCCCCACCGCCTGGTGAGAGTCTCATCCCTCCCCACCGCCTGGTGAGAGTGTCATTCCTCCCCACCGCCTGGTGAGAGTGTCATTCCTCCCCACCGCCTGGTGAGAGTATCATTCTTCCCCACCGCCTGGTGAGAGTCTCATTCCTCCCCACCGCCTGGTGAGAGTCTCATTCCTCCCCACCGCCTGGTGAGAGTGTCATTCCTCCCCACCGCCTGATGAGAGTCTCATTCCTCTACACCGCCTGGTGAGAGTCTCATTCCTCCCCACCGCCTGGTGAGAGTGTCATTCCTCCCCACCGCCTGGTGAGAGTCTCATTCCTCCCCACCGTCTGGTGAGAGTCTCATTCTTCCCCACCGCCTGGTGAGAGTCTCATTCCTCCCACCGCCTGGTGAGAGTCTCATTCCTCCCCACCTTCTGGTGAGTCTCATTCCTCCCCACCGCCTGGTGAGAGTGTCATTCCTCCCCACCGCCTGGTGAAAGTGTCATTCTTCCCCACCGCCTGGTGAGAGTCTCATTCCTCCCCACCGCCTGGTGAGAGTCTCATCCCTCCCCACCACCTGGTGAGAGTGTCATTCCTTCCCATCACCTGGTGAGAGTGTCATTCCCCCCCACTGCCTGGTGAGAGTGTCATTCTTCCCACCGCCTGGTGAGAGTCTCATTCCTCCCCACCGCCTGGTGAGAGTGTCATTCCTCCCCACCGCCTGGTGAGAGTGTCATTCCTCCCCACCGCCTGGTGAGAGTGTCATTCCTCACCGCCCACCGCCTGGTGAGAGTCTCATTCCTCCCCACCGCCTGGTGAGAGTCTCATTCCTCCCCACCGCCTGGTGAGAGTCTCATTCCTCCCCACCGCCTGGTGAGTGTCATTCCTCCCCACCGCCTGGTGAGAGTGTCATTCTTCCCCACCGCCTGGTGAGAGTCTCATTCCTCCCCACCGCCTGGTGAGAGTCTCATTCCTCCCCACCGCCTGGTGAGAGTGTCATTCTTCCCACCCCTGGTGAGAGTGTCATTCCTCCCCCGCCTGGTGAGAGTGTCATTCTTCCCACCGCCTGGTGAGAGTCTCATTCCTCCCCACCGCCTGGTGAGAGTGTCATTCCTCCCCACCGCCTGGTGAGAGTCTCATTCCTCCCCACCGCCTGGTGAGAGTGTCATTCCTCCCCACCGCCTGGTGAGAGTCTCATTCCTCCCCACCGTCTGGTAAGAGTCTCATTCCTCCCCACCGCCTGGTCTCATTCCTCCCCACCGCCTGGTGAGAGTCTCATTCTCCCCACCGCCCTGGTGAGAGTCTCATTCCTCCCCACCGCCTGGTGAGAGTCTCATTCCTCCCCACCGCCTGGTGAGAGTGTCATTCCTCCCCACCGCCTGGTGAGAGTCTCATTCCTCCCCACCGCCTGGTGAGAGTCTCATTCCTCCCCACCGCCTGGTGAGAGTCTCATTCCTCCCCACCGCCTGGTGAGAGTCTCATTCCTCCCCACCGCCTGGTGAGAGTCTCATTCCTCCCCACCGCCTGGTGAGAGTCTCATTCCTCCCCACCGCCTGGTGAGAGTCTCATTCCTCCCCACCGCCTGGTGAGAGTCTCATTCCTCCCCACCGCCTGGTGAGAGTCTCATTCCTCCCCACCGCCTGGTGAGAGTGTCATTCCTCCCCACCGCCTGGTGAGAGTCTCATTCCTCCCCACCGCCTGGTGAGAGTCTCATTCCTCCCCACCGCCTGGTGAGAGTGTCATTCCTCCCCACCACCTGGTGAGAGTGTCATTCCTCCCCACTGCCTGGTGAGAGTGTCATTCTTCCCACCGCCTGGTGAGAGTCTCATTCCTCCCACCGCCTGGTGAGAGTCTCATTCCTCCCCACCGCCTGGTGAGAGTGTCATTCCTCCCACCGCCTGGTGAGAGTCTCATTTCTCCCCACCGCCTGGTGAAAGTCCCTCCCCACCGCCTGGTGAGAGTCTCATTCCTCCCCACCGCCTGGTGAGAGTGTCATTCCTCCCCACCGCCTGGTGAGAGTCTCATTCCTCCCACCGCCTGGTGAGAGTGTCATTCCTCCCCACCGCCTGGTGAGAGTGTCACTCCGCCTGGTGAGAGTCTCATTCCTCCCCACCGCCTGGTGAGAGTCTCATTCCTCCCCACCGCCTGGTGAGAGTCTCATTCCTCCCCACCGCCTGGTGAGTCTCATTCCTCCCCACCGCCTGGTGAGAGTGTCATTCCTCCCCACCGCCTGGTGAGAGTGTCATTCCTCCCCACCGCCTGGTGAGAGTGTCATTCCTCCCCACCGCCTGGTGAGAGTCTCATTCCTCCCACCGCCTGGTGAGAGTGTCATTCCTCCCCACCGCCTGGTGAGAGTCTCATTCCTCCCCACCGCCTGGTGAGAGTGTCATTCCTCCCCCACCGCCTGGTGAGAGTGTCATTCTTCCCCACCGCCTGGTGAGAGTGTCATTCTCAGTCTCATCCTCCCCACCGCCTGGTGAGAGTGTCATTCCTCCCCACCGCCTGGTGAGAGTGTCATTCTTCCCCTGGTGAGAGTCTCATTCCTCCCCACCACCTGGTGAGAGTCTCATCCTCCCCACTGCCTGGTGAGAGTGTCATTCCTCCCCACCGCCTGGTGAGAGTCTCATTCCTCTCCACCGCCTGGTGAGAGTCTCATCCTCCCCACCGCCTGGTGAGTGTCATTCCTCCCTACCGCCTGGTGAGAGTGTCATTCCTCCCCACCGCCTGGTGAGAGTCTCATTCCTCCCCACCGCCTGGTGAGAGTGTCATTCCTCCCCACCGCCTGGTGAGAGTCTCATTCCTCCCACCGCCTGGTGAGTGTCATTCCTCCCCACCGCCTGGTGAGAGTCTCATTCCTCCCCACCGTCTGGTGAGAGTCTCATTCCTCCCCACCGCCTGGTGAGAGTCTCATTCTCACCACCGCCTGGTGAGAGTCTCATTCCTCCCCACCGTCTGGTGAGAGTCTCATTCCTCCCACCATCTGGTGAGAGTCTCATTCCTTCCCACCCCTGGTGAGAGTGTCATTCCTCCCCACCGCCTGGTGAGAGTCTCATTCCTCCCCACCGCCTGGTGAGAGTCTCATTCCTCCCCACCGCCTGGTGAGAGTGTCATTCCTCCCCACCGCCTAGTGAGAGTGTCATTCTTACCCACCGCCTGGTGAGAGTCTCATTCCTCCCCACCGCCTGGTGAGAGTGTCATTCCTCCCCACCACCTGGTGAGAGTGTCATTCCTCCCCACCGCCTGGTGAGTGTCATTCTTCCCCACCGCCTGGTGAGAGTCTCATCCCTCCCCACCGCCTGGTGAGAGTGTCATTCCTCCTCCCTACCGCCTGGTGAGAGTCTCATTTCTCCCCACCGCCTGGTGAGAGTCTCATTCCTCCCCACCGCCTGGGATGAGAGTCTCATTCCTCCCCACCGCCTGGTAAGAGTGTCATTCCTCCCCACCGCCTGGTGAGAGTCTCATTCCTCCCCACCGCCTGGTGAGAGTGTCATTCCTCCCCACCGCCTGGTGAGAGTGTCATTCCTCCCCACCGTCTGGTGAGAGTCTCATTCCTCCCCACCGCCTGGTGAGAGTCTCATTCCTCCCCACCGCCTGGTGAGAGTCTCATTCCTCCCCACCGTCTGGTGAGAGTCTCATTCCTCCCACCATCTGGTGAGAGTCTCATTCCTCCCCACCACCTGGTGAGAGTGTCATTCCTCCCCACCGCCTGGTGAGAGTCTCATTCCTCCCCACCGCCTGGTGAGAGTCTCATTCCTCCCCACCGCCTGGTGAGAGTGTCATTCCTCCCCACCGCCTGGTGAGAGTGTCATTCCTCCCCACCGCCTGGTGAGAGTCTCATTCCTCCCCACCGCCTGGTGAGAGTCTCATTCCTCCCCACCTTCTGGTGAGAGTCTCATTCCTCCCACCATCTGGTGAGAGTCGCATTCCTCCCCACCACCTGGTGAGAGTGTCATTCCTCCCCACCGCCTGGTGAGAGTCTCATTCCTCCCCACTGCCTGGTGAGAGTCTCATTCTTCCCCACCGCCTAGTGAGAGTGTCATTCTTCCCCACCGCCTGGTGAGAGTCTCATTCCTCCCCACCGCCTGGTGAGAGTCTCATCCCTCCCCACCGCCTGGTGAGAGTGTCATTCCTCCCCACCGCCTGGTGAGAGTGTCATTCCTCCCCACCGCCTGGTGAGAGTATCATTCTTCCCCACCGCCTGGTGAGAGTCTCATTCCTCCCCACCGCCTGGTGAGAGTCTCATTCCTCCCCACCGCCTGGTGAGAGTGTCATTCCTCCCCACCGCCTGATGAGAGTCTCATTCCTCTACACCGCCTGGTGAGAGTCTCATTCCTCCCCACCGCCTGGTGAGAGTGTCATTCCTCCCCACCGCCTGGTGAGAGTCTCATTCCTCCCCACCGTCTGGTGAGAGTCTCATTCTTCCCCACCGCCTGGTGAGAGTCTCATTCCTCCCCACCGCCTGGTGAGAGTCTCATTCCTCCCCACCTTCTGGTGAGAGTCTCATTCCTCCCCACCGCCTGGTGAGAGTGTCATTCCTCCCCACCGCCTGGTGAAAGTGTCATTCTTCCCCACCGCCTGGTGAGAGTCTCATTCCTCCCCACCGCCTGGTGAGAGTCTCATCCCTCCCCACCACCTGGTGAGAGTGTCATTCCTTCCCATCACCTGGTGAGAGTGTCATTCCCCCCCACTGCCTGGTGAGAGTGTCATTCTTCCCACCGCCTGGTGAGAGTCTCATTCCTCCCCACCGCCTGGTGAGAGTGTCATTCCTCCCCACCGCCTGGTGAGAGTGTCATTCCTCCCCACCGCCTGGTGAGAGTGTCATTCCTCCCCACCGCCTGGTGAGAGTCTCATTCCTCCCCACCGTCTGGTAAGAGTCTCATTCCTCCCCACCGCCTGGTGAGAGTCTCATTCCTCCCCACCGCCTGGTGAGAGTCTCATTCCTCCCCACCGCCTGGTGAGAGTGTCATTCCTCCCCACCGCCTGGTGAGAGTGTCATTCTTCCCCACCGCCTGGTGAGAGTCTCATTCCTCCCCACCGCCTGGTGAGAGTCTCATCCCTCCCCACCGCCTGGTGAGAGTGTCATTCCTTCCCACCACCTGGTGAGAGTGTCATTCCTCCCCACTGCCTGGTGAGAGTGTCATTCTTCCCACCGCCTGGTGAGAGTCTCATTCCTCCCCACCGCCTGGTGAGAGTGTCATTCCTCCCCACCGCCTGGTGAGAGTGTCATTCCTCCCCACCGCCTGGTGAGAGTGTCATTCCTCCCCACCGCCTGGTGAGAGTCTCATTCCTCCCCACCGTCTGGTAAGAGTCTCATTCCTCCCCACCGCCTGGTGAGAGTCTCATTCCTCCCCACCGCCTGGTGAGAGTCTCATTCCTCCCACCGCCTGGTGAGAGTCTCATTCCTCCCCACCGTCTGGTGAGAGTCTCATTCCTCCCCACCGCCTGGTGAGAGTGTCATTCCTCCCCACCGCCTGGTGAGAGTGTCATTCCTCCCCACCGCCTGGTGAGAGTCTCATTCCTCCTCACCGCCTGGTGAGAGTCTCATTCCTCCCCACCGCCTGGTGAGAGTCTCATTCCTCCCCACCGCCTGGTGAGAGTCTCATTCCTCCCCACCGTCTGGTGAGAGTCTCATCCCTCCCCACCGCCTGCTGAGAGTCTCATTCCTCCCCACCGTCTGGTAAGAGTCTCATTCCTCCCCACCGCCTGGTGAGAGTCTCATTCCTCCCCACCGCCTGGTGAGAGTCTCATTCCTCCCCACCGCCTGGTGAGAGTGTCATTCCTCCCCACCGCCTGGTGAGAGTGTCATTCTTCCCCACCGCCTGGTGAGAGTCTCATTCCTCCCCACCGCCTGGTGAGAGTCTCATCCTCCCCACCGCCTGGTGAGAGTGTCATTCCTTCCCACCACCTGGTGAGAGTGTCATTCCTCCCCACTGCCTGGTGAGAGTGTCATTCTTCCCACCGCCTGGTGAGAGTCTCATTCCTCCCCACCGCCTGGTGAGAGTGTCATTCCTCCCCACCGCCTGGTGAGAGTGTCATTCCTCCCTACCGCCTGGTGAAAGTCTCATTTCTCCCCACCGCCTGGTGAAAGTCTCATTCCTCCCCACCGCCTGGGATGAGAGTCTCATTCCTCCCCACCGCCTGGTAAGAGTGTCATTCCTCCCCACCGCCTGGTGAGAGTCTCATTCCTCCCCACCGCCTGGTGAGAGTGTCATTCCTCCCCACCGCCTGGTGAGAGTGTCATTCCTCCCCACCGTCTGGTGAGAGTCTCATTCCTCCCCACCGCCTGGTGAGAGTCTCATTCCTCCCCACCGCCTGGTGAGAGTCTCATTCCTCCCCACCGTCTGGTGAGAGTCTCATTCCTCCCACCATCTGGTGAGAGTCTCATTCCTCTCCACCACCTGGTGAGAGTGTCATTCCTCCCCACCGCCTGGTGAGAGTCTCATTCCTCCCCACCGCCTGGTGAGAGTCTCATTCCTCCCCAACGCCTGGTGAGAGTGTCATTCCTCCCCACCGCCTGGTGAGAGTCTCATTCCTCCCCACCGTCTGGTGAGAGTCTCATTCCTCCCCACCGCCTGGTGAGAGTCTCATTCCTCCCCACCGCCTGGTGAGAGTCTCATTCCTCCCCACCGCCTCGTGAGAGTCTCATTCCTCCCCACCGCCTGGTGAGAGTGTCATTCCTCCCCACCGCCTGGTGAGAGTCTCATTCCTCCCCACCGCCTGGTGAGAGTCTCATTCCTCCCCACCGTCTGGTGAGAGTCTCATTCCTCCCACCATCTGGTGAGAGTCTCATTCCTCCCCACCACCTGGTGAGAGTGTCATTCCTCCCCACCGCCTGGTGAGAGTCTCATTCCTCCCCACCGCCTGGTGAGAGTCTCATTCCTCCCCACCGCCTAGTGAGAGTGTCATTCTTCCCCACCGCCTGGTGAGAGTCTCATTCCTCCCCACCGCCTGGTGAGAGTCTCATCCCTCCCCACCGCCTGGTGAGAGTGTCATTCCTCCCCACCGCCTGGTGAGAGTGTCATTCCTCCCCACCGCCTGGTGAGAGTGTCATTCTTCCCCACCGCCTGGTGAGAGTCTCATTCCTCCCCACCGCCTGGTGAGAGTCTCATTCCTCCCCACCGCCTGGTGAGAGTGTCATTCCTCCCCACCGCCTGATGAGAGTCTCATTCCTCTACACCGCCTGGTGAGAGTCTCATTCCTCCCCACCGCCTGGTGAGAGTCTCATTCCTCCCCACCGCCTGGTGAGAGTCTCATTCCTCCCCACCGTCTGGTGAGAGTCTCATTCCTCCCCACCGCCTGGTGAGAGTCTCATTCCTCCCCACCGCCTGGTGAGAGTCTCATTCCTCCCCACCTTCTGGTGAGAGTCTCATTCCTCCCCACCGCCTGGTGAGAGTGTCATTCCTCCCCACCGCCTGGTGAGAGTGTCATTCTTCCCCACCGCCTGGTGAGAGTCTCATTCCTCCCCACCGCCTGGTGAGAGTCTCATCCCTCCCCACCGCCTGGTGAGAGTGTCATTCCTTCCCACCACCTGGTGAGAGTGTCATTCCTCCCCACTGCCTGGTGAGAGTGTCATTCTTCCCACCGCCTGGTGAGAGTCTCATTCCTCCCCACCGCCTGGTGAGAGTGTCATTCCTCCCCACCGCCTGGTGAGAGTGTCATTCCTCCCCACCGCCTGGTGAGAGTCTCATTCCTCCCCACCGTCTGGTAAGAGTCTCATTCCTCCCCACCGCCTGGTGAGAGTCTCATTCCTCCCCACCGCCTGGTGAGAGTCTCATTCCTCCCCACCGCCTGGTGAGAGTCTCATTCCTCCCCACCGTCTGGTGAGAGTCTCATTCCTCCCCACCGCCTGGTGAGAGTGTCATTCCTCCCCACCGCCTGGTGAGAGTGTCATTCCTCTCCACCGCCTGGTGAGAGTCTCATTCCTCCTCACCGCCTGGTGAGAGTCTCATTCCTCCCCACCGCCTGGTGAGAGTCTCATCCCTCCCCACCGCCTGCTGAGAGTCTCATTCCTCCCCACCACCTGGTGAGAGTGTCATTCCTCCCCACCGCCTGGTGAGAGTCTCATCCCTCCCCACCGCCTAGTGAGAGTCTCATTCCTCCCTACCGCCTGGTGAGAGTCTCATTCCTCCCCACCGCCTGGTGAGAGTGTCATTCCTCCCCACCGCCTGGTGAGAGTCTCATTCCTCCCCACCGCCTGGTGAGAGTGTCATTCCTCCCCACCGCCTGGTGAGAGTCTCATTCCTCCCCACCGCCTGGTGAGAGTATCATTCCTCCCCACCGCCTGGTGAGAGTCTCATTCCTCCCCACCGCCTGGTGAGAGTCTCATTCCTCCCCACCGCCTGGTGAGAGTCTCATTCCTCCCCACCGCCTGGTGAAAGTCTCATCCCTCCCCACCGCCTGGTGAGATTCTCATTCCTCCCCACCGCCTGGTGAGAGTCTCATTCCTCCCTACCGCCTGGTGAGAGTCTCATTCCTCCCTACCGCCTGGTGAGAGTCTCATTCCTCCCCACCGCCTGGTGAGAGTCTCATTCCTCCCCACCGCCTGGTGAGAGTCTCATTCCTCCCCACCACCTAGTGACATAATATGAAATTCAACAGATGGTGCC
The DNA here is from genome assembly GCF_034236695.1 of Oncorhynchus nerka. Taxonomy (NCBI): domain Eukaryota; kingdom Metazoa; phylum Chordata; class Actinopteri; order Salmoniformes; family Salmonidae; genus Oncorhynchus; species Oncorhynchus nerka. The sequence goes on from NC_088408.1 coordinate 15,684,753, forward strand.
ACCTGTTCCCCTCTCCCCCCTCTCTCTTTGTTCTCGCTCTTTTTTCTCTTCAGCTCAATACATATACAGAGTCACTGCCAGCAACTCTCATGGGGGGGGGGGGGGTGCAGGTTTCTGCTCTCCCACTCTCTCTCTTTCTCTCCCCCTCTCTTAATATGACAGGATTGTTCTCTTTACAGATGTACACAGACTGTAGCCTGACGGGCTCTCTGCATGAGAGAGAGCAAGAAGGAGAGAGAGAGAAATGGAGGGAAAGAGACAGGGAGAGGGAGATAGAAGAGAGACTGAGAGAGAGAGAGCAGAGATGGAAACAGAGTGCAAGTGTTAAGTGAAATGTGTGAGTGAGTGTTTGTGTCTCCTCTGTTCCTCTAATCTCCTGTGATTTTCTTTTAGGTTCCTGATGAGGAGATGAATACCATAAGGTAAGATGACATTCTCTCTCCATTATTCCCTACCTGCCTCCTCAGCCAGGTCACCCATGATACAAGTCATTATTACACGTCCATCCGTGTCTGAGGACGTCGGGAGATGACGTGGAAACCGGCCACTCGGGGGCAACAGTGAGCGCTGTTACCTTCAAGTAGGTTTCGGTTCTGCTAGGGAGTTGTGGACGGGGATGGCGGATGGGTGTAAAGATCTGACGCATGTTTGAATCTAGCGATAGAAAGTTGTTTTTGATTGTTTTTAAATGAAGGTTATCCTAAACCTTAACCATTACCTTAAACATTCGGAGTTAATGCCTAAACTTAACCCTAACCTTAAAAATGATCAGTTAATGTCTAAATGTAACCTTAAAAATGTCAAAATTTGACGTTTAAGAAACATAGCTTCTGAAGTGAGACTGTGAGAGCTTGTTGTGCCTCTTTCCCTGCCTGCCCAGTCCTCCATCTCTCTCTCTCTCTCTCTCTCTCGCTCTCTCGCTCTGTCTTTGTCTAGCTCTCCCGCTCTTTCTCTCTCTCTCTCTCTCTCTTCTCCTTCTCTCCACCTCTCCTCTGCTACTGGGGTTTCTCCAAGCTTATCAAACCTGGGTAAGCCAGCCCTCGATCACACGGAAGGGGTTTCACCAGCAGCCCCAGCACACACACACACATACACATACAGACTCAGCACCACTCCCCTCACACATACAGCAAAGAGTGGAGGCATCAGGCAGGATTTCTGTGTCATCATCACCAGCACCAGCGATTCACAATGAGACTCTGTGTGAGCACCAAGGGAAGGTACTGCTCCTTCAACAGAGGGAACGTCTTTCATTGGGATCTGGGGTTGGCATTGTGTGTGTGTGTCACTGTGTGTGAGATTTATCGCTACTGTATGTTTGCGCAGTTTTCGTTTGCTTTACATCGGTGTAGCCTAGAGCTTGAGTGGTATTTGGAATTATCATACATGTCATTCTTTGCAAAGGATAGTAGTAAAATTCCTGAATAGAACATGTAGTTCCACTGCACTGGTACAGTAGTTATACCACTGAATTATTTTCAGGCTTATTGTTCAATACAGGGAACATGTCAAATAAAAACTGGCGTATATTGTATTTAAACATTTCCTCCTTTGAAAGCGAGAGAGAAGGCTTGGCTAAAAGGTGTTTAAAGGTTTGATGAGTGAACTAGGATGTTGCTGTAGTGTTTTATCACTCTGATATGTCTGATATAATTCTGGGAAGTCACCTGTAGTTTCAGGGAAGCCACAAATCCCTTTTCAGTGTACGGTCATTTAGAGGGAGAAAAATAGCTATTTACCCTGGTTCCTCTTTAGGTTTCTTCCTAGGCTCCTGCCTTCTAGTGAGTTTTTCTACCCCCTGTGATTCTGTCTCTGCATTGGGTATCTGTAAAGGATTTTATCCCCTGTGATTCTGTCTCTGCATTGGGTATCTGTAAAGGATTTTATCCCCTGTGATTCTGTCTCTGCATTGGGTATCTGTAAAGGATTTCGTGACAGCTGCTGAAGTTATATAATACATTTGATTGATTGATTGATTGATTGACATGGATATTTAGCTATCCAACGCTTTTTATCCTATGAACATTTCTTATAAACCTCCCACACCCCTCTGATGTTATTAAATTGGTACCATGTTTAATGCTATTACGATTGTATTTTCTGGGAGAAATAAAAACCACCCTCTTATACCTCTTTAAAATGGTATTGCTCTTCCCTCCATCATATAGCTATTAACTTTCCATCAGATAAGCTACAATCTTACTATCAGAATAGTTTTTGTTCAACCGGTCCTTAATTTAAATAATAGCCTGGAAATAGCCTATAGATAGCCTGGAAATAGCCTGGATATAACCTGGAACACATAGTACTATATACCTTGGCTATATGGTGTAATGATTTTCAGATAAGTGAGGCTAAATGTCTTTTTTAAATGCCAGGGAGGGTCAATTCATTTGATGGGCTGTTTTTACCAACACCCTGTACTGATTATCATCACCTCTGTGACCGACGTTAGCCGCTAACCGTTTGGCTCTTTAATTATACAGTACAACGACACAAGTACCAAATCTACATTACGATGGACTACAATATTATACTCCATTCTAGATTTTTTAAAATATGGTCCATAAAGTTTGGAAATTCTTCTTTGTCTTCACAATACATGATTGACTTAAAGACCCATTTAATCATCAGGAGCAGGAACTGTGGTTCAATCCCTTCTTATTTACAGTCACCTGTGGCTGTCCAACCCCAGAGAGATAGAGTAGTAGGGTAAAGGGAAAAAGAGACATGGACCTACAGATTTGACACCAACCCCCAGAGTGAATCAGTCAGCGCTCCTGTCCCAGTGACCCCAGTACTCCCAAGTATACCAGACAAAGAAAATGATGAAATGTGTTGAAATCTCTTCAATGTGTGTCCTCATTTGTATTTGTATTTATTATGGATCCCCATTAGCTGCTGCCAAGGCAAGGCACTCTTCCTTGGGTCCTGCAAAATGAAGGCAGTTGTACAATTTTTGAAACACTACAATACATTCATAAGCCCCTTATTCTGGCTCAAATTTCCTGTATGTATTTTGACCTCCGTCTTATGTAGTAAATGTATATTTTATTGTGAGACAAATTTGATAGATAGGTAGAGGGAGAGAGAGAGAGCTCCGTATTGCCCCATGGCCCTGTCATGGTGTGTAGGAGTGAGGAGTCATGCAGTGTTAAATGCAAAAGAAGTGAGTTGGGTTAGAGACTGTCTCCCAGGCTCGAATGGACTGGGCTGGATGGCTATTCGCTAATGATCTACTCAAACACGATGAATGGCTCATTGCAGAAGAAGACAGACCTGCCAGGGGGTTGATCTTTTCTCTTTCTCTCTCTCTCTCTCTCTCTCTCTCTCTCTCTCTCTTTCTTTCTTTCTTTCTTTCTTTTTTTCTTTCTTTCTTTCTTTCGCTCTCTCTCTCTCTCTCTTTCTCTCTTTCTCTCTCTCTCTCTCTCTCTTTCTCTCTTTCTCTCTCTCTCTCTCTCTCTCTCTCTCTCTCTCTCTCTCTCTCTTTCTCTCTCTCTCTCTCTCTCTCTCTCTCTCTCTCTCTCTCTCTCTCTCTCTCTACAACTCTCTCTCCATCTTCCTCTCTCACACGCAGGCCTCCTAGCAAATCTTTTGTATTGTTGTTGTCCATTTGAGTTAGTCACTAACAATGTGTTGTGAAGGCCTGGTAGCTCATTGTGAGTGTGTTCTATTTTTAATGACTTGAACCAGTTATTTAGTGTATTTTTGTATCTCACTGGGTCCAAGTATCTTATATTTTCCAACATATCCTGCCATTTGGATTAACAAACCACTGTTTTCATAATGTGTGAAAAGCAAAGCGTATCATGTCCTCCTTTTGGTAAAATGACTTGTTTTCACAATCTGTGACTCCGTCATCCTCTGCCAGAAGAAGTTCTGCATCTCAACACAAGTGTAACTTTGGGAGAACAAATCACTTTCCGGTAAAGAATGGAGAATTCCCTGTGGGGTTTGCTCGGCACCATAACAGGTTTTATATGCCTGCGAGTGGAGGCTGTGTTAATTTCAGAACAGCATGTGTATGTGTGTATGTGTGTGTATGTGTTTGTGTGTTGTGTTTTCTGTCGGTTGTGTGTGTGTGTGTTGTTTTCTGTTGTGTGTGTGTGTTGTTTTCCGTTGTGTGTGTGTGTGTGTTGTTTTCCGTTGTGTGTGTGTGTACTCGCTCATGTCATTTTTTTGCTCATGTTGTTTTTCGACATTGGCGCCATCAGGTTTCCCACTTTCCGTTGATCCCAAATCCCTTCCAGGGTACCTTCAACAGTGTAGGAAATCCATTCTTTCAGCTAAGTACCATCAACAGTGTAGGAAATCACTTCTCCCGGTAACTAGCCCAGTGCTGTTGGTAATGAAGAAGTTGGGGGTGGTGGCTGGGAAAGGGAAACTTGTAGGTTTGTTCTGAGTGGATCAATACTCTCAGGTGTGTGTCCACTGTGGGGACTGTACCGCCCGTAGGAATAGAGCTAATTGGACATTCTAATTCCACGCTACCACTGGTCTTACAGACAGGGCCTACTGGGAAGTGGGGACAGGAGTTTTTCCTGCTTAGGTCAAAATAATAAGAAGAAGAAGAATTTAAAAAATTATATATAGTGCTTTTCATACGGAATCGTAAAATCTCTTTAAAAAAATCACATTCAGGGAGCTGGCAGTTGATCTTCCACAGCCAGACGATGATGCATTTCAGTAAAGGAGTAGCTTGAGTGGAGGAGGCGTTGATGGTAAAGCCAGGGTGTGAGAAACATCAGTCAGACAGGCCCCTCTGTCAGTCACAGCTCCTCTGTAGGTAGGCTGGAACATCCACCATTGAACGTGTAGCACCCGCCTAGGTGGTAATTTGGTAGCTGTAAACACCCAAGAGACCATCACACCTCAGCAGTAATCAGCAACAGTGTCCTGTGAGGTGAGCCTCTGTCATCCCCTCACACCGCAGTCCACATCTTTCCAGAAACCAAGCTGGAATAAAAATATGAAAATGTGTTTTTCAGGTGTTGATGGATCATTCAGATTAGATTAGCTAGCTAGCTATATCATCAGTCCTGCAACTCCATGGATCATCACTCAACAGGTTATCAAAAAAATAACAAATACACAAAATAACAAAAATATGTACAATACTTGCAGAGTTCTCAGCCAAGGTCTCCTCACAGCACCATGGCAACCATAGGTGACACAGGCCCTCTGATCAGAGCCTGACTCAGATCTGGTCCATCAGTTAATAAGTGTAGTTACTTTTAGTAAGCCAGGTAGGAAGGACAAGCAACAGTACTACTGACAGATTAATAGCCCTGCTATAACTGGTCAAGTTATGTGGTTAGGAAACCACTCCTGGCCGATCCTGCCGATCGTTTATGGTCGTGTCTCTGTCTGTCAGAAGGCAAGGCACACACAGGCAGCCTGCTCATGCTGCTACTGCTCTTCCTGCTGCTCATCATCCTCCTCCTGCTCCTCCTGCTGCTCCTCCTCCTGCTGTTCCTGCTCCTCCTGCTCATAGTCCTCCTGTTACTGCTACCCCTCCTCCTGCTACTGCTCCTCCTGCTGCTACCCCTCCTCCTCCTGCTACTCCTGCTGCTACCCCTCCTCCCGCTGCTACTTCTCCTCCTCCTGCTCATACTTCTCCTGTTACTGCTCTCCTGCTCCTGCTACTGCTCCTCCTGCTACTGCTCCTCCTCCTGCTACTGCTCCTGCTTCTACTTATCCTCCTGATGCTACTGCTCCTCCTCCTGCTACTGCTCCTCCTGCTGCTTCTGCTTCTCCTCCTGCTACGGCTCCTGCTACTGCTACTTCTCCTCCTGCTACTGCTCTTCCTGCTGCTCATCATCCTACTCCTGCTCCTCCTGCTGCTCCTCCTCCTGCTGCTACTGCTCCTCCTGCTACTACTACTGCTCGTACTCCCCCTGCTTCTCCTGCTTCTACTCATCCTCCTGCTCTGCTACTTCTCCTTCTGCTCGTACTCCTCCTGCTCATACCCCCTCTGCTACTGTTCCTGCTCCTCCTGCTCATACTCCTCCTGTTACTGCTACTTCTCCTCCTGCTACTGCTCCTCCTGCTACTTCTCCTCCTGCTACTGCTCCTCCTGCTACTTCTCCTTCTGCTACTGCTCCTCCTGCTGCTACCCCTCCTCCTCCTGCTTACTGCTCCTCCTCCTGCTACTGCTCCTCCTGCTGCTACCCCTTCTCCTCCTGCTACTGCTTCTCCTCCTGCTGCTACCCCTCCTCCTCCCGCTACTGCTCCTCCTGTTACTGCTCCTCTTGCTACTGCTCCTCCTGCTGCTACCCCTCCTCCCCCTGCTACTGCTCCTCCTGCTGCTTCTGCTTCTCCTCCTGCTACGGCTCCTGCTACTGCTACTTCTCCTCCTGCTACTGCTACTGCTCTTCCTGCTGCTCATCATCCTACTCCTGCTCCTCCTGCTGCTCCTCCTCCTGCTGCTACTGCTCCTCCTGCTACTGCTACTGCTCGTACTCCCCCTGCTTCTCCTGCTTCTACTCATCCTCCTGCTCTGCTACTTCTCCTTCTGCTCGTACTCCTCCTGCTCATACCCCCTCTGCTACTGTTCCTGCTCCTCCTGCTCATACTCCTCCTGTTACTGCTACTTCTCCTCCTGCTACTGCTCCTCCTGCTACTTCTCCTCCTGCTACTGCTCCTCCTGCTACTTCTCCTCCTGCTACTGCTCCTCCTGCTGCTACCCCTTCTCCTCCTGCTTACTGCTCCTCCTCCTGCTACTGCTCCTCCTGCTGCTACCCCTTCTCCTCCTGCTACTGCTTCTCCTCCTGCTGCTACCCCTCCTCCTCCCGCTACTGCTCCTCCTGTTACTGCTCCTCTTGCTACTGCTCCTCCTGCTGCTACCCCTCCTCCTCCTGCTTACTGCTCCTCCTCCTGCTACTGCTCCTCCTGCTGCTACCCCTTCCTCCTGCTGCTACCCCTCCTCCTGCTACTGTTCCTGCTCCTCCTGCTCATACTCCTCCTGTTACTGCTACTTCTCCTCCTGCTACTGCTCCTCCTGCTACTTCTCCTCCTGCTACTGCTTCTCCTGCTACTTCTCCTTCTGCTACTGCTCCTCCTGCTGCTACCCCTCCTCCTCCTGCTTACTGCTCCTCCTCCTGCTACTGCTCCTCCTGCTGCTACCCCTTCTCCTCCTGCTACTGCTTCTCCTCCTGCTGCTACCCCTCCTCCTCCCGCTACTGCTCCTCCTGTTACTGCTCCTCTTGCTACTGCTCCTCCTGCTGCTACCCCTCCTCCTCCTGCTACTGCTCCTCCTGCTGCTTCTGCTTCTCCTCCTGCTACGGCTCCGGCTACTGCTACTTCTCCTCCTGCTACTGCTACTGCTCTTCCTGCTGCTCATCATCCTACTCCTGCTCCTCCTGCTGCTCCTCCTCCTGCTGCTACTGCTCCTCCTGCTACTGCTACTGCTCGTACTCCCCCTGCTTCTCCTGCTTCTACTCATCCTCCTGCTCTGCTACTTCTCCTTCTGCTCGTACTCCTCCTGCTCATACCCCCTCTGCTACTGTTCCTGCTCCTCCTGCTCATACTCCTCCTGTTACTGCTACTTCTCCTCCTGCTATTGCTCCTCCTGCTACTTCTCCTCCTGCTACTGCTCCTCCTGCTACTTCTCCTCCTGCTACTGCTCCTCCTGCTGCTACCCCTTCTCCTCCTGCTTACTGCTCCTCCTCCTGCTACTGCTCCTCCTGCTGCTACCCCTTCTCCTCCTGCTTACTGCTCCTCCTCCTGCTACTGCTCCTCCTGCTGCTACCCCTTCTCCTCCTGCTACTGCTTCTCCTCCTGCTGCTACCCCTCCTCCTCCTGCTTACTGCTCCTCCTCCTGCTACTGCTCCTCCTGCTGCTACCCCTTCCTCCTGCTGCTACCCCTCCTCCTGCTACTGTTCCTGCTCCTCCTGCTCATACTCCTCCTGTTACTGCTACTTCTCCTCCTGCTACTGCTCCTCCTGCTACTTCTCCTCCTGCTACTGCTTCTCCTGCTACTTCTCCTTCTGCTACTGCTCCTCCTGCTGCTACCCCTCCTCCTCCTGCTTACTGCTCCTCCTCCTGCTACTGCTCCTCCTGCTGCTACCCCTTCTCCTCCTGCTACTGCTTCTCCTCCTGCTGCTACCCCTCCTCCTCCCGCTACTGCTCCTCCTGTTACTGCTCCTCTTGCTACTGCTCCTCCTGCTGCTACCCCTCCTCCTCCTGCTACTGCTCCTCCTGCTGCTTCTTCTTCTCCTCCTGCTACGGCTCCTGCTACTGCTACTTCTCCTCCTGCTACTGCTTCTCCTCCTGCTGCTACCCCTCCTCCTCCCGCTACTGCTCCTCCTGTTACTGCTCCTCTTGCTACTGCTCCTCCTGCTGCTACCCCTCCTCCTCCTGCTACTGCTCCTCCTGCTGCTTCTTCTTCTCCTCCTGCTACGGCTCCTGCTACTGCTACTTCTCCTCCTGCTACTGCTACTGCTCTTCCTGCTGCTCATCATCCTACTCCTGCTCCTCCTGCTGCTCCTCCTCCTGCTGCTACTGCTCCTCCTGCTACTGCTACTGCTCATACTCCCCCTGCTTCTCCTGCTTCTACTCATCCTCCTGCTCTGCTACTTCTCCTTCTGCTCGTACTCCTCCTGCTCATACCCCCTCTGCTACTGTTCCTGCTCCTCCTGCTCATACTCCTCCTGTTACTGCTACCTCTCCTCCTGCTACTGCTCCTCCTGCTACTTCTCCTCCTGCTACTGCTCCTCCTGCTACTTCTCCTCCTGCTACTGCTCCTCCTGCTGCTACCCCTTCTCCTCCTGCTTACTGCTCCTCCTCCTGCTACTGCTCCTCCTGCTGCTACCCCTTCTCCTCCTGCTACTGCTTCTCCTCCTGCTGCTACCCCTCCTCCTCCCGCTACTGCTCCTCCTGTTACTGCTCCTCTTGCTACTGCTCCTCCTGCTGCTACCCCTCCTCCTCCTGCTTACTGCTCCTCCTGCTACTGCTCCTCCTGCTGCTACCCCTCCTCCTGCTGCTACCCCTCCTCCTGCTACTGCTCCTCCTGCTGCTACCCCTCCTCCTCCTACTCCTCCTGCTGCTACCCATCCTCCCCCTGCTACTTCTCCTCCTCCTGCTCATACTTCTCCTGTTACTGCTCATCCTGCTCCTGCTACTGCTCCTCCTGCTACTGCTCCTCCTCCTGCTACTGCTCCTCCTCCTGCTACTGATCCTACTCCTGCTACTGCTCCTCCTCCTGCTACTGCTCCTGCTACTGCTCCTCCTCCTGCTACGGCTTCTGCTTCTACTTCTCCTCCTCCTGCTACTTCTCCTCCTGCTGCTTCTGCCTCTCCTCCTGCTACTTCTCCTCCTGCTGCTTCTACTTCTCCTCCTGCTACTTCTCCTCCTGCTGCTTTTACTTCTCCTCCTGCTACTACTACTGCTACTTCTCTTCCTGCTACTGCTACTGATCCTCCTGCTGCAACTGCTACTTCTCCTGCTCCTCCTCCTCCTACTACTAATGCTCCTCCTCCTCCTACTACTACTACTGCTCCTACTCCTCCTCCTCCTCCTCCTCCTCCTCCTACTACTACTGCTCCTCCTCCTACTACTACTGCTACTCCTCCTGCTACTACTGCTCCTCCTCCTCCTCCTCCTCCTCCTGCTACTGCTACTTCTCCTGCTCCTCCTCCTGCTACTGCTACTTCTCCTGCTCCTCCTCCTCCTCCTCCTCCTACTACTACTACTGCTCCTCCTCCTACTACTACTGCTACTCCTCCTGCTACTACTGCTCCTCCTCCTCCTGCTACTGCTCCTTCTCCTCCTTCTACTGCTCCTCCTCCTCCTTCTACTGCTCCTCCTCCTCCTCCTACTGCTCATCCACCTCCTACTACTGCTGCTCCTCCTCCTCCTCCTCTTCCTCCTCCTCCTGCTACTGCTACTGCTCCTCCTCCTCCTACTACTGCTCCTCCTCCTCCTACTACTGCTCCTCCTCCTCCTCCTCCTGCTACTGCTCCTCCTCCTCCTACGACTGCTCCTCCTCCTCCTACTACTACTGCTCCTCCTCCTCCTACTACTGCTGCTCCTCCTCCTCCTCCTCTTCCTCCTCCTCATCTTCCTCCTCCTCCTACTACTGCTCCTCCTCCTCCTACTACTACTGCTCCTCCTCCTCCTACTACTACTGCTCCTCCTCTTCCTCCTCCTCCTACTACTGCTCCTCCTCCTCCTCCCACTACTGCTCCTCCTCCTCCTACTACTACTGCTCCTCCTCCTACTACTACTACTGCTCCTCCTCCTCCTCCTGCTACTCCTCCTGCTTCTACTTATTCTCCTCATGCTACTGCTCCTCCTACTGCTACTGCTCCTCCTACTGCTGCTATGCCATCCTCCTCTTTCATGTTGCCTAAAAGGTCTATGGTTTTGTCAAAAAGTACACGCTTTTAGTTTTTGTTGTTCTAGGCTACCTGGCTAAAATTCTTGCTTGCTAGTCTAACTTCCTTTCATGGGCAACGACGTGCCAGGCCAGTTAGTTAACATTAGCCTACTATGTCTAGTTACATACTGAACACCCATCCTCTCAGGCCGGGGGAACAGTGTATTCATTTGTGGTTGGATCAGAATCACTGTTACAATCATTGGCCAGTAGGAGAATGAAGTAAATACATAAGTTGAAATCCCTATCTCCCTCCAAGGCTAATTTAGGAAAGGGGTGGTTTTAGCTAGCTAGTTGGCCAATGAAGGTCAATGAAACAACGAGATCATGCAACAATTCAAGTTTTTTTCTGTCAATGGCGTTTGGCTTCTGATGTGTTGTGATTGGTGTGAAGCCAAATTCAAACCGGCGCTGGGACCATTCACAACTGAGCTCACTCAGTTTAGCTCAACACTGATTGGCTATTATTTTATTTTAAAAAATGACCAAGGGAGGCCATTGCATTCAATGCTACCGGCAGCAACAATGTCACACTCTTTTTGACCAGACAGCATCAGATAGATGGGCTACACATACAGAGGCAGAGAGGTGCTGTTTCGCTCAGATGCTTTACCGGTGAGATACATTCAGCCTCTTGTGAATTTGGGGGGAAGCCTGGCTTCCCTTGGAATCCATTATATGCCACTGTGCATGAGTCAGCCAGGCAGCCACTCAGGGCTCACCCCCTTTAATGCTGAGTCTGAGCCTGCCATTAGGGCTTTCTCCTGTAATGCTGAGTCTGGGCCTGGGCTTTCCTGACAGCTAATCCGTCTACCGAGGTAGACGAGTACATGGAGGGTGGAGAGGTGGAGGGGTGGAGTGATGGAGAGGTGGAGGGTTGGAGAGGGGGAGGTGTGGAGAGGTGGAGAAATGGAGGGTTGGGGGGTGGAGAGGTGGAGAGGTGGAAGGGTGGCAAGGTGGGGGGTGGAGGTGTGGAGAGGTGGAGAGATGGAGGGGTGGAGAGGTGGAGGGGTGGAGAGGTGGAGGGGTGGAGAGATGGAGGGGTGGAGAGGTGGAGGGGTGGAGAGGTGGAGAGGTGTAGAGATGGAGGGGTGGAGAGGTGGAGAGATGGAGGGGTGGAGAGGTGGAGGGGTGGAGAGATGGAGGGGTGGAGAGGTGGAGGGGTGGAGAGGTGGAGAGGTGTAGAGATGGAGGGGTGGAGAGGTGGAGTGATGGAGAGGTGGAGGGGTGGAGAGATGTAGAGGTGGAGGGGTGGAGGGGTGGAGAGGTGGAGCGGTGGAGTGATGAAGAGGTGGAGGGGTGGAAAGGTGGAGGTGTGGAGAGGTGGAGAGATGGAGGGGTGGAGAGGTGGAGAAATGGAGGGGTTGGGGGATGGAGAGGTGGAAGGGTGGAGAGGTGGAGGGTGGAAGGGTGGAGAGATGGAGGGGTGGCAAGGTGGAGAGGTGGAGAGGTGTAGAGGTGGAGGGGTGGGAGGTGGAGGGGTGGAGAGCTGGAGTGATGGAGAGGTGGAGGGGTGGAGGGGTGGAGAGGTGGAGGGGTGGAGTGATGGAGAGGTGGAGGGTTGGAGAGGGGGAGGTGTGGAGAGGTGGAGAAATGGAGGGTTGGGGGGTGGAGAGGTGGAGAGGTGGAAGGGTGGCAAGGTGGGGGGTGGAGGTGTGGAGAGCTGGAGAGATGGAGGGGTGGAGAGGTGGAGGGTGGAGAGGTGGAGGGGTGGAGAGATGGAGGGGTGGAGAGGTGGAGGGGTGGAGAGGTGGAGAGGTGTAGAGATGGAGGGGTGGAGAGGTGGAGGGGTGGAGAGATGGAGGGGTGGAGAGGTGGAGGGGTGGAGAGGTGGAGAGGTGTAGAGATGGAGGGGTGGAGAGGTGGAGTGATGGAGAGGTGGAGGGTGGAGAGATGTAGAGGTGGAGGGGTGGAGGGGTGGAGAGGTGGAGCGGTGGAGTGATGAAGAGGTGGAGGGGTGGAAAGGTGGAGGTGTGGAGAGGTGGAGAGATGGAGGGGTGGAGAGGTGGAGAAATGGAGGGGTTGGGGGATGGAGAGGTGGAAGGGTGGAGAGGTGGAGGGGTGGAAGGGTGGAGAGATGGAGGGGTGGCAAGGTGGAGAGGTGGAGAGGTGTAGAGGTGGAGGGGTGGAGAGGTGGAGGGTGGAGAGCTGGAGTGATGGAGAGGTGGAGGGGTGGAGGGGTGGAGAGGTGGAGGGGTGGAGTGATGGAGAGGGGGAGGTGTGGAGAGGTGGAGAAATGGAGGGTTGGGGGGTGGAGAGGTGGAGAGGTGGAAGGGTGGCAAGGTGGGGGGTGGAGGTGTGGAGAGGTGGAGAGATGGAGGGGTGGAGAGGTGGAGGGGTGGAGAGGTGGAGGGGTGGAGAGATGGAGGGGTGGAGAGGTGGAGGGGTGGAGAGGTGGAGGGGTGGAGAGATGGAGGGTGGAGAGGTGGAGGGGTGGAGAGGTGGAGAGGTGTAGAGATGGAGAGATGGAGGGGTGGAGAGGTGGAGGGGTGGAGAGATGGAGGGGTGAAGAGGTGGAGGGGTGGAGAGGTGGAGAGGTGTAGAGATGGAGGGTGGAGAGGTGGAGTGATGGAGAGGTGGAGGGGTGGAGAGATGTAGAGGTGGAGGGGTGGAGGGTGGAGAGGTGGAGCGGTGGAGTGATGGAGAGGTGAAGTGATGGAAAGATGGAGTGATGGAAAGGTGGAGTGATTGAGAGATGGAGGGGTGGAGTGATGGAGAGGTGGAGGGGTGGAGAGGTGGAGTGATGGAAAGGTGGAGTGATTGAGAGATGGAGGGGTGGAGTGATGGAGAGGTGGAGGGGTGGAGAGGTGGAGTGATGGAAAGGTGGAGTGATTGAGAGATGGAGGGGTGGAGTGATGGAAATGTGGAGTGATTGAGAGATGGAGGGGTGGAAGTGATGGAGAGGTGGAGGGGTGGAGAGGTGGAGTGATGGAGAGATGGAGGGGTGGAGAGGTGAGAGGTGGAGTGATGGAAGGGTGGAGTGATTGAGAGATGGAGGGGTGGAGTGATGGAGAGGTGGAGTGATGGAAAGGTGGAGTGATGGAGAGGTGGAGGGTGGAGAGGTGGAGGGGTGGAGGGGTGGAGAGGTGGAGTGATGGAGAGATGGAGTGATGGAGAGGTGGAGTGACGGAGAGGTGGAGTGACGGAGAGGTGGAGTGATGGAGAGGTAGAGTGATGGAGAGGTGGAGTGATGGAGAGGTGGAGTGATGGAGAGGTGGAGTGATGGAGAGCTGGAGTGATGGAGAGGTGGAGTGGTGGAGAGGTGGAGTGATGGAGAGGTGGAGTGATGGAGAGGTGGGTGATGGAGAGGTGGAGTGATGGTGGAGTGATGGAGAGGTGGAGTGATGGAGAGGTGGAGTGATGGAGAGGTGGAGTGATGGTGGAGTGATGGGGAGGTGGAGTTATGGAGAGGTGGAGTGATGGAGAGGTGGAGTGATGGAGAGGTGGAGTGATGGTGGAGTGATGGGGAGGGGAGTGATGGAGAGGTGGAGTGATGGAGAGGTGGAGTGATGGTGGAGTGATGGGGAGGGGAGTGATGGAGAGGTGGAGTGATGGAGAGGTGGAGTGATGGAGAGGTGGAGTGATGGTGGAGTGATGGGGAGGTGGAGTGATGGAGAGGTGGAGTGATGGAGAGGTGGAGTGATGGAGAGGTGGAGTGATGGTGGAGTGATGGGGAGGTGGAGTGATGGAGAGGTGGAGTGATGGAGAAGTGGAGTGATGGAGAGGTGGAGTGATGGTGGAGTGATGGGGAGGTGGAGTGATGGAGAGGTGGAGTGATGGAGAGGTGGAGTGATGGTGAAGTGATGGGGAGGTGGAGTGATGGAGAGGTGGAGTGATGGGGAGGTGGAGTGATGGAGAGGTGGAGTGATGGTGGAGTGATGGGGAGGTGGAGTGATGGAGAGGTGGAGTGATGGAGAGGTGGAGTGATGGAGAGGTGGAGTGATGGTGGAGTGATGGGGGAGGTGGAGTGATGGAGAGGTGGAGTGATGGAGAGGTGGAGTGATGGAGAGGTGGAGTGATGGTGGAGTGATGGGGAGGTGGAGTGATGGAGAGGTGGAGTGATGGAGAGGTGGAGTGATGGGGAGGTGGAGTGATGGAGAGGTGGAGTGATGGTGGAGTGATGGGGAGGTGGAGTGATGGTGGAGTGATGGGGAGGTGGAGTGATGGAGAGGTGGAGTGATGGAGAGGTGGAGTGATGGAGAGGTGGAGTGATGGGGAGGTGGAGTGATGGAGAGGTGGAGTGATGGTGGAGTGATGGGGAGGTGGAGTGATGGAGAGGTGGAGTGATGGAGAGGTGGAGTGATGGGGAGGTGGAGTGATGGAGAGGTGGAGTGATGGGGAAGCCATTCTTGGTTCTTTTTTCAACGCTCCCTTTAATTCTTTCTTTCTCTGTCTTTCTTGTTCATTCGTTCTTTTATCGCCTCTCTCCCTCTCTCTCTCTCTCTCTCTCTCTCTCTCCCTGTCTCTCTCGCTCCCTGTCTCTCCCTCCCTGTCTCTCTCTCCCTGTCTCTCTCTCCCTGTCTCTCTCTCTGTCTTCCTGTCTCTCTCTCCCTGTCTCTCTCTCTTCCTGTCTCTCTCTCCCTGTCTCTCTCTGTCGCTCTCTTTCTTTCTCTCTCTCTCTGTGTCTCTCTCTCTCTCCCTGTCTCTCTCTCTGTCTCCCTCTCTCTCTCTCCCTGTCTCTCTCTCTTCCTGTCTCTCTCTCTCCGTCTCTCTCTCCCTGTCTCTCTCTCCCTGTCTCTCTCTGTCCCTCTCTTTCTTTCTCTCTCTCTCTGTGTCTCTCTCTCTCTCCCTCCCTCTTTACTGCAGGAGGGCAGATCTGAGAAGCAGGTCCTTTCCTCTCTTTCCCTGCAGCCCCTGCTGTCACTCTCTCTCTCTTCCCTCCTACCTCATTCCCTCATCACCCCTCCTCCTCTCGCTGCTCTCAATATCTTCATTTTCAGCCCCCCTCTCAAATGTCAGGATGGCACATGAGTGGGAGGCAGCAGCAGTTCCATCTGAATCGAGAACAGTCTATGTTTTCTCCGATATGAGAGGATTGGGTCAGGGAGGGGATTTAGAGGAGAGAGGGAAGATCTCAATTGCATACTCCTCGCGTCCTCTGTCCTCGTCTCCTTTTCAAAACCCATTGGATGAGAAAGCCAGATGTCCCTCCCCTCTGACCTTCTCCTCCAATTAGTTTTGAGGAGGATAGGAGAGAGGAGAGAGAACGTAAGGAGTATGCAATTGAGATTCTCCCAGTGTGAGGGTGTTTGACACCAGGAGAAATGTGTGTGTTTGTGTGTTGGGGAAGGTTGTCCGTTATGTCGCAGCTAGAAGACATTGTTAATTTATCTCCCAGGGAGGATTAGATTGAGTGGGTAGAGTCTTGCTGAGATACACACACTGAGAAACACGCACACACACAAACGCATGTGCACACATAAGCAAACAAGGAAAAGCACACACACACGGACACATACACACACACACGCACACACACGCACACACACACACACACACGCGCACGCGCACGCGCACGCACACACACACACACACACACACACACACACACACACACACACACACACACACACACACACACACACACACACACACACACACACACACACACACACTGTGTGTGATGACTCAGAGGGGTGCAGCTGGAGTTGATAAGGTCCCAGTCGTGAGGATGAGCTGTCAGCACAAATGATCTCTCTATGACAGTGTGTGTGTGTATGTATCTGCGTGCGTGCGTTCGTTCGTTTGTGTGTGTCTGTTTGCATCTGGGTGTGTTCTTTTGTGTATGTGTTTGTGTGCATGTGTGTGTTTGCATCTGGGTGTGTTCGTTAGTGTGTGTGGGTGTGTGCGTGTGTGTGTTTGTGTCAGCCATAACATTTCATTTGTAAGGCACAGTCTTGCCCACCACCGCTGTGGCTCTGAGTCTCGCTGTGCTCACTGCTTGACAGTCCATCTTATTCTAAGCCCGGAGGTGCTTTGATCAAGTCGCAGTCTGTCTCCTCTCATTACCTACAGTTTTTTTGCCTGATGACAGCTGCACCTGTGCTGTGGACCCAATCGAGACAGGAGCTGAAATATTTACAGAAGTGGCCTCTGTCATAGTGATTTAATGCTAGAGAGTGAAGATGTGTGCACACTGCACGTCCACTTGAGAAATTCATTTGGTTTGATGATTCGGGAGTCAAATATCTGATCACTGTGGTTGGGTTTCAATCAGTGACGTAGGCAGAAATCCATTGATGGCAGGTCCAGCAAAAAATTAGATGGGACAAAAGCATAGCCTACACTATATTTTACTGTAATCTAGTGTGATTTGCATTACAGACCAAATAGTCTTGTAGGTCTAAGAAACATTTAACATGAGACTCACATAGACCTACACATATTAAACCAGAGGCCTTTAATGAATGGACTACAAGACTAGAACATAGTTCCCTGACAGAGCAGTAATAATCCAGGTCTGGTGCCCTGACAGAGCAGTAATAATCCAGGGCTAGTGCCCTGACAGAGCAGTAATAATCCAGGGCTAGTGCCCTGACAGAGCAGTAATAGTCCAGGGCTAATGCCCTGACAGAGCAGTAATAATCCAGGGCTAGTGCCCTGACAGAGCCGTAATAATCCAGGGCTAGTGCCCTGACAGAGCAGTAATAATCCAGGGCTGGTGCCCTGACAGAGCAGTAATAATCCAGGGCTTGGGCCCTGACAGAGCAGTAATAATCCAGGGCTGGTGCCCTGACAGAGCAGTAATAATCCAGGGCCGGTGCCCTGACAGAGCAGTAATAATCCAGGGCCGGTGCCCTGACAGAGCAGTAATAATCCAGGGCCGGTGCCCTGACAGAGCAGTAATAATCCAGGGCTGGTGCCCTGACAGAGCAGTTATAATCCAGGGTTTGGGCCCTGACAGAGCAGTAATAATCCAGGGCTGGTGCCCTGACAGAGCAGTAATAATCCAGGGCTAGTGCCCTGACAGAGCAGTAATAATCCAGGGCTTGTGCCCTGACAGAGCAGTAATAATCCAGGGCTGGTGCCCTGACAGAGCAGTAATAATCCAGGGCTTGTGCCCTGACAGAGCAGTAATAATCCAGGGCTTGTGCCCTGACAGAGCAGTAATAATCCAGGGCTGGTGCCCTGACAGAGCAGTAATAATCCAGGGCTTGTGCCCTGACAGAGCAGTAATAATCCAGGGTTTGTGCGCTGACAGAGCAGTAATAATCCAAGGCTGGTGCCCTGACAGAGCAGTAATAATCCAGGGCTAGTGCCCTGACAGAGCAGTAATAATCCAGGGCTAGTGCCCTGACAGAGCAGTAATAATCCTCTGCCGGTGCCCTGACAGAGCAGTAATAATCCACGGCTTGTGCCCTGACAGAGCAGTAATAATCCAGGGTTGGTGCCCTGACAGAGCAGTAATAATCCAGGGCTGGTGCCCTGACAGAGCAGTAATAATCCAGGGCTGGTGCCCTGACAGAGCAGTAATAATCCAGGGCTGGTGCCCTGACAGAGCAGTAATAATCCAGGGCTGGTGCCCTGACAGAGCAATAATAATCCAGGGCTGGTGCCCTGACAGAGCAGTAATAATCCAGGGCTGGTGCCCTGACAGAGCAGTAATAATCCAGGGCTGGTGCCCTGACAGAGCAGTAATAATCCAGGGCTGGTGCCCTGACAGAGCAGTAATAATCCAGGGCTGGTGCCCTGACAGAGCAGTAATAATCCAGGGCTGGTGCCCTGACATAGCAATAATAATCCAGGGCCGGAGCCCTGACAGAGCAGTAATAATCCAGGGCTGGTGCCTTGACAGAGCAATAATAATCCAGGGCCGTTGCCCTGACAGAGCAGTAATAATCCAGGGCTGGTGCCCTGACAGAGCAATAATAATCCAGGGCCGGTGCCTTGACAGAGCAATAATAATCCAGGGCCGGTGCCCTGACAGAGCAGTAATAATCCAGGGCCGGTGCCCTGACAGAGCAGTAATAATCCAGGGCCGGTGCCCTGACAGAGCAGTAATAATCCAGGGCTGGTGCCCTGACAGAGCAGTTATAATCCAGGGTTTGGGCCCTGACAGAGCAGTAATAATCCAGGGCTGGTGCCCTGACAGAGCAGTAATAATCCAGGGCTAGTGCCCTGACAGAGCAGTAATAATCCAGGGCTTGTGCCCTGACAGAGCAGTAATAATCCAGGGCTGGTGCCCTGACAGAGCAGTAATAATCCAGGGCTTGTGCCCTGACAGAGCAGTAATAATCCAGGGCTTGTGCCCTGACAGAGCAGTAATAATCCAGGGCTGGTGCCCTGACAGAGCAGTAATAATCCAGGGCTTGTGCCCTGACAGAGCAGTAATAATCCAGGGTTTGTGCGCTGACAGAGCAGTAATAATCCAAGGCTGGTGCCCTGACAGAGCAGTAATAATCCAGGGCTAGTGCCCTGACAGAGCAGTAATAATCCAGGGCTGGTGCCCTGACAGAGCAGTAATAATCCTCTGCCGGTGCCCTGACAGAGCAGTAATAATCCACGGCTTGTGCCCTGACAGAGCAGTAATAATCCAGGGTTGGTGCCCTGACAGAGCAGTAATAATCCAGGGCTGGTGCCCTGACAGAGCAGTAATAATCCAGGGCTGGTGCCCTGACAGAGCAGTAATAATCCAGGGCTGGTGCCCTGACAGAGCAGTAATAATCCAGGGCTGGTGCCCTGACAGAGCAATAATAATCCAGTGCTGGTGCCCTGACAGAGCAGTAATAATCCAGGGCTGGTGCCCTGACAGAGCAGTAATAATCCAGGGCTGGTGCCCTGACAGAGCAGTAATAATCCAGGGCTGGTGCCCTGACAGAGCAGTAATAATCCAGGGCTGGTGCCCTGACAGAGCAGTAATAATCCAGGGCTGGTGCCCTGACAGAGCAATAATAATCCAGGGCCGGAGCCCTGACAGAGCAGTAATAATCCAGGGCTGGTGCCTTGACAGAGCAATAATAATCCAGGGCCGGTGCCCTGACAGAGCAGTAATAATCCAGGGCTGGTGCCCTGACAGAGCAATAATAATCCAGGGCCGGTGCCCTGACAGAGCAGTAATAATCCAGGGCTGGTGCCCTGACAGAGCAGTAATAATCCAGGGCCGGTGCCCTGACAGAGCAGTAATAATCCAGGGCTGGTGCCCTGACAGAGCAATAATAATCCAGGGCCGGTGCCCTGACAGAGCAGTAATAATCCAGGGCTAGTGCCCTGACAGAGCAATAATAATCCAGGGCTGGTGCCCTGACAGAGCAGTAATAATCCAGGGCTGGTGCCCTGACAGAGCAGTAATAATCCAGGGCTGGTGCCATGACAGAGCAGTAATAATCCAGGGCCGGTGCCCTGACAGAGCAGTAATAATCCAGGGCTGGTGCCCTGACAGAGCAGTAATAATCCAGGGCTGGTGCCCTGACAGAGCAATAATAATCCAGGGCCGGTGCCCTGACAGAGCAGTAATAATCCAGGGCTGGTGCCCTGACAGAGCAATAATAATCCAGGGCTGGTGCCCTGACAGAGCAGTAATAATCCAGGGCTGGTGCCCTGACAGAGCAGTAATAATCCAGGGCCGGTGCCCTGACAGAGCAGTAATAATCCAGGGCCGGTGCCCTGACAGAGCAGTAATAATCCAGGGCTGGTGCCCTGACAGAGCAATAATAATCCTCTGCCGGTGCCAGAATGAATCAGTTGAACGGACATTTCTATAACTCGGCTCCGTTTTCCCCCCTGTGTGCCTGTGCAAGGGTTTTATAATGGGTGTCAAAATAAAGACAATTCCTACCTATCTGCACACCAGTATTTTTACATGCGCATTTCCTTGGAACAATCTAATTTCAATAATAACGGTTAATCGTTAAAAAAAATATGAATTTAAATAGTAAAAATCTAAATGTTAAAATTCAACTAATGCAATAGCACCAGCCTTTGCTAAATGGACACATTGACAGCATACACCGTGATTCATTGGCAGCTGTCAGTTTCTCCCTAGGAGAGGTGGGTGTGGAGTCAGGCGCAGGAGAGAGCGAATTGCAAGAAAGAGCATTTTATTTACAAGTCCAAAGAACAGGAACAGGACCACAACAGTAGCCACAAAACAACAGGAACATAGTCCCAAAAGGAAAACACCTGTTCAACAGAACAAACCAAAACGCAACCCAAACAAATGATAGCTAAACGAACAATCTCGCACAAAACCAAGAGGGTAGGGTGAGATTAAATACCCCACTAATAACCTAAACTATACACAGGTGAACAACAAGACAGACAAAACCAAACGAAAAAGAAAAGGGATCGGTGGCAGCTAGTAGACAGACAACGACGACCACCGAGCGCTGCCGGAACAGGGAGAGGAGCTACCTTCGGTGGAAGTCGTGACAGCAGCTAAATAAATGAGGCATTGCACTCAAAGATAGCCTACAGGCCAATGCAGCAGTAGGCCTATAACTTCCATCTTCAACTAAGTGAAATACATAAAGGCCTAAAGCAGACAAATTAAAACAGTAGAAAATATCCTGATGAAAATCCAGGTTCTTTCTATCGGATGAATCTCTTCACTCCACCTGTAAACTCAGCTGGTTGCCATGCTCCCTCAACCTTATCAGGACAGAAACCACCGGTGGCAATTTTAGCATGTAAATCTTGGTGGGTCTGTATGCCAGCAAAGCCACTACACAACATCATGCTAAACAATACATGGATTGGACTATAATGGTGATAAGCGGTGTCCACAAACGGTTAGGGCCTACATAAAGCTGTCCCAACAGCAGAGTCCACAAAGCAGTTCCAACACCTTACCACCACTACTACGACGGACGTAGTCAATATAACTATTTGTTCAGCACTTTTGAAATTCAGAACATGGGCCGTTCTTACAGTGTTCTCCCTGTACACCAAGTCAGAACCGTAGGATAGATAAAGGGGACATATAAGCAGACAATGAAAGCTCTTAAAATATTCAGTGATTACATTTATCTTAAACAGGTTATAGGCTACATGTGCACCACCAAGTCAGAACAGTAGGTGAAATTAAGAGGTGAAAATTATTAGGGTGAGGCACATGGGCTACTAACAGCTTACTACACAACATACACTTAGTATTACTTTTACTTGGCTACAGTATACATATCTCCCTGGAATATTACATAATTTATGCAGCAGAATACAATACATGACTCACCTTGTTGTGCTGTGCTCACTTGAACAGGAAGGTGGCGCGGCAGTCCTTCGTGGGCAAATTTTGTCATTAAACTTTGTCATCAAAGTTTGCCATTCTCTAGATTTATGGTGCTTTCAAGACAACTGGGAACTCTGGAAAAAAAGTAGAATCATTATGAAGTCAGTGATATTCAGGTCATAGCTCTAGAAAGAGGCCCAAGTTCCAGATTTACAATTCCAAGTTGGATGAAAGTATTTTGCAGTCGTAGCTCATTTTTCCCAAGTTCCCAGTTGTCTTGAACTCACTAAAGTCAGTGGTTTTTAGCACGGCACTAATCATGATTCATTGACAGCATGGCCAATGTTGAATGTTTATCATTTTAAACTAGGAATAGAGACCCTTAATCTTAGACTTGGTACCGCACAGCCACTCCACTGAATAGCAGGCTAATGATTGCTTTGCAATGCTTGCAATAAGCCACTGATTCCTTCCAAACCTCTCATTGTTGAATTTGCCATTTCCATCTTGTTGTGTAATGTTTATGTCCAATGGCCGATGAGCACTGATACGTTTTATCTATCATTTATCTTCATTATTTCTCTTCATATGACAAGGATTAATAAGGATTTGCCAGTGGATTGTCGACTTGATTCATGATGAAGCCTGCTAGCTAAGATATTGAAAGTATGATGTTGACATGATCAGTCCAATCAAAGCTACTGTAGATACAACATGATTTTAAGTAATTTTATCTGTGACCAATGAACTTAAGCCTTCTTGGATGGGCACTTCTAATGTAACTCTATGGCAGCACCCAAGGGGCTGGAATCTTCGAAGTCTACACTTAGACTTGGCTATGACGTAGTGTCCCCATGAGTGACAGAAGACTGAGCCAATCACGGCGCAACGCTTTGTATTTTCTGCTGGCTTGCCCCACCACCACAGAAATTCCAGAGCTTGGATGAAACACCTGCATTTTAGATCTGCCTTACTCAAGAAAACAAAAAGAGACCATGTTTGTATGCGGATTTATTAACTCATTGATATATATATATTTTTTTACATTGTTTGCAAACTGATATGTGACACATATTAATGACAAAATAACATGAAAAATAGGCAAGCCCCTTTTTAATTTAAAATTGTATTTTTTTTTTCTAAAAGTGTTGCCACTGTATACCACACATGCTCACTGCTCACATGAAGCACACCAAACAAAAGACAATGAAACAATTTACTAAACTCCTAAATTATGGTTATGAAATAAACCCAAACGTGTTTCTCAGAAGTGTAGCAGGTTGGGAACTCTGCAAACAATGTTTCCAGAAAGATAAAGGTAAATGACTGTAATACATGCGTTAACAGAAATGAATCTAACCAAATGACCGGGATTAGTGGTACATTTACTAGGCCTACTGGTTACATATGTCATGAGGAATTGATTAAAAAACAAAAACAAAGGACAAACATTTCACATAATGAAACACAAATGTGCAAAAATTGGTGGGAGACAGTGGAGCACATTCTGGAGAGCTGAGTGCATGTATTTTGGAGCGAGATGCCCATATCGTCCCCACACATCCCTCCCCTTCTTCTTATCTCAACATTTTGAATTATACTCAGGACACATTATCTTCACATATGTTAGATGCTTTTCACTGACCGGTCCAACTCAATAATCAGCTAGGCCTATTGCCATACGCGCTGCCCAAATTGCTGGCTTCCCAAATACTAGGTATATGCCTACATGTATGCACTCATGATTTGAAACAATCCACAGCTATTTATTTTAAGAAGCTAATGATCCTCTATGGCTAAGTCAAGCTATCTTGTAATATATTTTGAATTATTTTATTTAGACAGAAGTAATTATATAATTTTGGCAAAATATCAATTGACTTTAGGGGAAGCCAACATCCGCGCCAACTTTCCTTTCCAATTCGCAAGTGACTGAGACGAGAGATCTGTATTATAATAACGAGATGCTCATGTCTCCGCTCAAACAACGCGAGTTGTTTTCTCAAAGGCGGGAATGCAGGCGACAAGCCTGGGTCTGCATATTATGCCCATACAAACACATTGGCCTTATTTAGGACAGATTTAGGCGAGAGTGAACCCTCTCGCTTCGCCTCTTCCTCTTTGCCGAAACTAGCGAGCAAAACAGCGCCGCTCTCTCTTACTATAGCCCATGTATCTGATGCTGTCTGTCCAGAAACAGTATGACATGCCATACACCTTTTGTCCAGACAGCATCAGATACATGGTCAACACATACGGAGACAAAGAGGCGCTGTTTATCTCACTTGGATTCTTTATCTGAGATTTATGCATCTTTCAGTCAGTGCGTGTCTCGGTCAAATAAATTGTCATTATTTCAATATTTTATTTGGACGAGCAAGGAGGTACGGTAGGGCAGCCCATAACACCTGCCCGGTAATAATCTCAATAGGCAGACATAGCCTATATAGACTAGAACAGCCTTTTCTTAGTAATGGAAATCCATTCTATCATAGTCCATGTGGGTTTTAATGACATCAGCTCTGAACAGTGAAACTGGAT
Organism: Oncorhynchus nerka; assembly: GCF_034236695.1. Taxonomy (NCBI): domain Eukaryota; kingdom Metazoa; phylum Chordata; class Actinopteri; order Salmoniformes; family Salmonidae; genus Oncorhynchus; species Oncorhynchus nerka. The sequence goes on from NC_088408.1 coordinate 15,708,839, forward strand.
TTCAAAGAGCTGATTGACTCTCTCCTAAACACTAATAAAAGACCCATCTTATCTGGCCTTCTGCCATCTCTGAATCGTGGCATTGAACTCTTTAGCAGGATTCTGGCCACGTGATTATTGCAGCTCATTGGGTGCAACTTTAGTTGACAATGTCGATACCTTTTGGAAACAGAATGTTTTATAAGGAGGATGGGATCCACCCAAATCATTTGGGTTCCTAGATCCTTTCACAGCATTATAAGGTTGTGTTGAGACAATGACTTATCATTGACCCAAGTCCAGCTCAGTTAATCCCTACCATTGTGCCTCTGAGTCATCATTATGCTTTACCAATTGTACATTACACCAGGGGCATCAGTAGACACAATGTAAGGAACCTAATGTATGTCCCTTTAACTGGCCTGAATGCCTCTGCTGATCCTACAGCTGTTGTATGCAGTAATCATGTGTCTATGAACCAGAGTTATACTGTTAGCACTAAACCGGTGTTCCCTAGGAGGAAGTGCACTGTTAGCAGCTCACCCTGCACTAACATAAAGAACACGAGCACATCTACTGCTGCTAAGCTTCCCAGTAAAGCAATGAAAGCAAGTAAGCATTCCAGAAGAAAAGTGCTCAAAACAGCCCACATTAATATATGTAGCTTAAGAAACAAGGTTCATGAAATCAATCATTTGCTAGTAACAGATGACATTCACATTCTGACTATCTCTGAAACTCACTTAGATACTACCTTTGATGATACAGCGGTAGCAATACAATGTTACAACATTTATAGAATATATTCAGAACCACATTCCTGTAAAGATTAGAGAGGATCTCATGTCAAATACTGTTGAAGTAATATGGCTACAGGTTCATCTGCTTCACCTAAAGCCCATTATGGTAGGAAGCTGCTACAGACCACCAAGTCAGTATCTGGATAACATGTGTGAAATGCTTGATAATGTATGTGATACCAACAGAGGTATATTTTCTGAGTGATTTAAATATTGACTGGCTTTCATCAAGCTGCCCACTCAAGAAATATCTTCAAACTGTAACCAGTGCCTGAAACCTGCTTCCGGTTATCAGTGAACCTACCAGGGTATTTACAAACAGCAAAGGAATGAAATCATCAACATGTATCAATCACATCTTTACTAATGCTGCAGAAATGTGCTTGAAAGCAGTATCAAAATCCATTGGATGTAGTGATCACAATATAGTAGCCATATATAGGAAAACCAAAGTTCCAAAGGCTGGGCCTAATATAGTGTATAAAAGGTCATACAAGAAGGTTTGTAGTGATTCCTATGTTGTTGATGTAAATAATATTGGTTGGTCTGTGGTGTGTAATGAGGAGCAAACAGACACTGTACTTGACACATTTATGAAATTGCTTATTCCAGTTGCTAATAAGCATGCACCCATTAAGAAAATGACTGTAAAAACAGTTAAATCCCTGTTGATTGATGAGGAATAAAAAAATTGTATGGTTGAGAGGGATGAGGCAAAAGGAATGGAAAATAAGTCTGGCTGCACAACCGATTGGAAAACTTATTGCACATTGAGAACTCATGTGACTAAACTGAACAAAAAGAAGAAGAACTACACTATGAAACCAAGATAAATTAAATAAAGAATGATAGTAAAAAGCTTCGGAGCACCTTAAATTAAATTCTGTGAAAAAAGACAAACTCAGCTCCATCATTCATTGAAACAGATGGCTCATTCATCATAAAACCAACTGATATTGCCAACTACTTTAATGATTTTTTTAATTGGCAAGATTAGCAAATTTAGGCATGACATGCCAGCAACAGATGCTGACACTACACATACAAGTATAACTGATCAAGCATTGCAATTTTAAATTCCGTAAAGTTAGTGTGGAAGAGGTGACATTTTGTTTTTGTCCATCAACAATGACAAGCCACCGGGTCTGACAACTTGAAAATGACTGAGGATAATAGCGAATGATATTGCCACTCCTACTTGCCACATCTTCAATGTAAACCTACTAGAAAGTGTGTGCCCTCAGGCTTAAAATTCATTCCGCTACCTAAGAATATTAAAGCCCCCTATACTGGCTCAAATAGCCAACCAATCAGCCTGTTACCAAACCTTAGTAAACTTTTGGAAAAATGGTGTTTGACCAGAGACAATGCTATTTTACAGTAAACAAATTGATAACAAGCTTTCACCATGCTTATAGGGAAGGAGAGTCAACAAGCACAGCACTTACACAAATGACTGATTGGCTGAGAGAAATTGATGATAAAAATATTGTGGGGACTGTTTTGTTAGACTTCAATGCGGCCTTTGACATTATTTATCATAGTCTGCTGCTGGAAAAATGTATGTGTTATGGCTTTACACCCCCTGCTATATTGTGGACAAAGAGTTACCTGTCTAACAGAACACAGAGGGTGTTATTTAATGGAAGACTCTCCAACATAATCCAGGTAGAATTAGGAATTCCCCAAGGCAGCTGTCCAGGCCCTTTACTTTATTTCTATCTCTACTAATGCATTGCCACTGGCTTTGAGGAAAGTCAGAGTGTCTATGTATATGGATGACTCAACACTATACATTTCAGCTACTACAGTACAGCGACTGAAATGACTGCAGCACAACCTCTTAAGGCTAGGGGGCACTATTTTCATTTTTGGAAAAATAACGTTCCCAAAGTAAACAGGCTATTTCTCAGGACCAGCTAGAATATGCATATAATTGACAGCTTAGGATAGAAAACACTAAAGTTTCCAAAACTGTAAAAATCTTGTCTGTGAGTAACAAAACTGATATTGCAGGCAAAAGCCTGAGAAAAATCCAATCAGGGAGTGACTCTTATTTTGATACCTCTGCGTTCCTATGCATCCCTATTGACCATTGAAAGGGATATCAACCAGATTCCTTTTTCTAATGTGTCACTAGACATAGTTTCAGGTTTTTATTTTGAAAAATGAGCGTGAACGACAACAGTGGTGGCTCTCAGAGTGATTTGTGCCTAATAGACAAAGGCGGCCATTGTTCCTCTCGCTCCTAGTGAAAAGCCAATTGTCCCAGTTGATATATATATTTTTTACCTTTATTTAACTAGGCATGTCAGTTAAGAACAAATTCTTATTTTCAATGACAGCCTAGGAACTGTGGGTTAACTGCCTGTTCATGGGCAGAACAACAGATTTGTACCTTGTCAGCTCAGGGATTTGAACTTGCAACCTTCCGGTTGCTAGTCCACCGCTCTAAACACTAGGCTACCCTGCCGCCCCAAATAATAGATAATAGATTGAAAAACACCTTGAGGAATGATTATAAAAAACGTTTGCCATGTTTCTGTCGATATTATGGATCTAATTTGTATTTTTTTCTGCGTTGTCGTGACCGCAATTTCCGGTGGATTTCTCAACAAACGTGAACAAGAAAAGGAGGTATTTCGGCTATAAAAATAATGTTTATGGAACAAAATGAACATTTGCTGTCTAACTGGGAGTCTCGTGAGTGAAAACATCCGAAGCTCATCAAAGGTAAACAATTTAATTTGATTGCTTTTCTGATTTTCGTGACCAAGCTTCCTGCTGCTAGCTGGACATAGTGCTATGCTAGTCTATTGATAAACTTACACAAATGCTTGTCTTGCTTTGGCTGTAAAACATCATTTCAAAATCTGAGATGACAGGGTGATTAACAAAAGGCTAAGCTGTGTTTCACTATTTTTCACTTGTGATTTCATGAATATGAATATATTCTAGTAAGATTTTTTGTCCGTTGCGTTATGCTAATTAGTGTTGTTGATGACAATTCTCCCGGATCCGGGAGGGGTAGTTCTAAGAATTAACAAAGAGTTGCAGGTAGTTTCAGAGTGGGTGGTATGGAATAAGTTAGTCCTAAATATTTCTAAAACTAAAAGCATTGTATTTGGGACAAATCATTCACTAATCCCTAAACCTCAACTAAAAATTGAGCAAGTTGAGTTGACTAAACTGCTTGGAGTAACCCTGGATTGTAATCTGTCATGGTCAAACATATTGATACAACAGTAGCTAAGATGGAGAGCAATATGTCCATGATAAGGCGCTGCTCTACCTTCTTAACAACACTATCAACAAGGCAGGTCCTACAGGCCCTAGTTTTGTTACACCTGGACTACTATTCAGTCATGTGGTCAGGTGCCACAAAAAAAGGATGTGCCACAAAAAATAAAATTGCAGTTGGTTCAGAACAGGGCAGCATGGCTGGCCCTTGGATGGACACAGCGAGCTAATATTAATAATATGCATGTCAATCTCTCCTGGCTCAAAGTGGAGGAGAGATTGACTTCCTCACCACTTGTATTTATGAGAGGTATTAACATGTTGAATGCACCGAGCTGTCTGTTTGAACTACTGGCGCACAGCTCAGACACCCATGCATACCCCACAAGACATGCCACAAGAAGTCTCTTCACAGGCCCAAGTCCAGAACAGACTATGGAAGGCTCACAGTACAAAATAGAGCCATGAGTCCACGCAACTCTATTCCACATCAAGTAACTGATGCAAGCAGTAAAATTGTATTTAAAAACAGATTAAAAAAACACCTTATGGAACAGATGGGGACTGTGAAGCAACACAAACATAGGCACAGACACATGCATACACACAAACACGATAGCATATGCACTATACACACATGTACACATAGATTTTGTACACTATATACTGTATGTGGTAGTGGTGGAGTAGGGGCCTGAGTGTGAATGTATTGTAATGTTTTTAAAATTGTACAGTATAAACTGCCTTAATTTTTCTGGACCCCAGGAAGGGGCAGCAGCTAATAGGGATACATAGTAAATACAAATACAAATGAATGAGTCACAATGCAGGAGATCAAGTGCACCTACAATGTATTCTGTGATATAAATTAATTGAGTAGCTTATAGGGACAGTGCATGGGCTATTTACATTGACTGGAAATAAATATTGTTTCATGCATTTGCCTATTTTCATATATAATAAGAGAGGCGTGAATTTCTCCATGTAGGCCTACCCTTTGTTATAAATAACATAGAGTTCCCTAATATTTAAAAACTCTAGTCTCAAGCTAGGCTGTATGATGAAGCTGGTAATATGTCAGTTGTTATAGTTTATTACTTGCAAGGCACATTGGAGCATAAATTGAAAAATAAATATATATATTTTTTTCACTGGACTGATGTTCATGTCTCAGCTGAAGGATGGAGGCGAAGTGGAGGGGGTCGAAGTGGAGGGGGTCGAAGTGGAGGGGATCGAAGTGGAGGGGGTCGAAGTGGAGGGGGTCGAAGTGACTTGCATTAACCCGCCCATTACTTTAAAATTGAAAAGCCATTTAAAAAAATATATGATCAAGCATAATTCAAATTCATTACATCGGCCTAAATGAAATATATTTTATGTACAGCACTATATTTGATGTAAGATGTCCTTGAGTGTCTTCAAAGGCATCTGCCAAATAAAATGTATAATTATTATTGTCAAAATACACTCAGTGGTCAGTTTATTAGGTACACCGCATTGTTTAAGAAAGTGGTTTGCTCCGAAAGACAGTAAGTCACATCACGTGGCCATGGCTTGCTATATAAAGCCAACAGACAGGCATGGAGGCATTCAGCTACTGTTTGATTGAACTATAATTGGAAAAACGATTGACTTAAGCAACTTTGAGCGTGGTATGATCATCAGCGCCAGTCACGCCGGTTCCAGTATTTCAGAAACGGCCGGCTTCCTGGGCTTTTCACGCACAACAGTGTCTAGTGTTTACCGGGAATGGTGCGATGAACAAAAAACATCCAGTCAGCGGTAGTCCTGTGGGAGAAAACAGCTCATTGATAAGAGGTCTAAGGAGAATGGCAAGAATTGAGCAAGCTAACAGGCAGGCCACAAACAGGCAAATAACGCTGCAGTACAACATTGGTTCTTGTCACGGATGGGCTATTGCAGCAGTCAACCACACCAGGTTCCACTCCTATTAGCTAAAAACAAGAAGAAGCAGCTCCAGTTGGCATGAGATCACCAACACTGGACAATTGAGGAGTCGGACAAATCCCGGTTCCTGCTGCGTCAGGATTTGGCATAAGCAGCATGGCCCCATCCTGCCTGCTGTCAATGGTACAGGTTGGTGGTGTAATGGTGTGGGGAATGTTTTCCTGGCACATGTTAGGTCCCTTGATACTCATTGAGAAACGTTTCCATGTCTGTTCTGGGGGCAAAGGGGAGTCCGACCTGGTACTAGATAGGTTGACCTAATAAACTGGCCACTGAGTGTATATCCTTTTTGTTTACCCACCCCTCCCTACTGGTTGCTTTGAATTCCATTTGACGGTGTATGCATGTATAGGCCAGTGCTTGACTTGACTTGGATTGAAATACAGTTGAAGTCGGATGTTTACATACACTTAGGCTGGAATCATTAAAACTCTTTTTTCAACCACTCCACAGATTTCTTTTTAACAAACTATAGTTTTGGCAAGTCGGTTAGGACATCTACTTTGTGCATGACACAAGTCATTTTCCAAACAATTGTTTACGGACAGATTATTTCACTTATAATTCACTGTATCACAATTCCAGTGGGTCAGAAGTTACATACACTAAGTTGACTGTGCCTTTAAACAGCTTGGAAAATTCCAAAAAATGATGTCATGGCTTTAGAAGCTTCTGATAGGCTAATTGACATCAGTTGAGTGAATTGGAGGTGTACTTGTGGATGTATTTCAAGGCCTACCTTCACACTTTGTGCCTCTTTGCTTGACATCATGGAAAAAATCAAAAGAAATCAGCCAAGACCAAAGAGAACAGTCTGGTTCATCCTTGGGAGCAATTTCCAAACCCCTGAAGGTACCACATTCATCAGTACAAACAATAGTATGCAGTATAAACACCGTGGGACTCTGCAGCCGTCATACCGCTCAGGAAGGAGACGCATTCTGTCTCCTAGAGATGAACGTACTTTGGTGGAAAAAGTACAGAACAACAGCAAATGACCTTGTGAAGATGCTGGAAGAAACAGGTACAAAAGTATCTTTATCCACAGTAAAACAAGTCCTATATTGACATAACCTGAAAGGCCGCTCAGCAAAGAAGAAGCAACTGCTCCAAAACCGCCATAAAAAGATAGACTACGGTTTGCAACTGCACATGGGGATAAAGATCGTACTTTTTGGAGAAATGTCCTCTGGTCCGATGAAACAAAAATAGAACTGTTTGGCCATTATGATCATCGTTATGTTTCGAGGAAAAAGTGGGAGGCTTGCAAGCCAAAGAATACCATCCCAACCGTTAAGCACGGGGGTGGCAGCATCATGTTGTGGGGGTGCTTTGCTGCAGGAGGGACTGGTGCACAAAATTGATGGCATCATGAGGGAGGAAAATTATGTGGATATATTGAAGCAACATCTCAAGACATCAGTCAGGAAGTTAAAGCTTGGTCGCAAATGGGTCTTCCAAATGGACAATGACCCCAAGCATACTTCCAAAGTTGTGGCAAAATGGCTTAAGGACAACAAAGTCAAGGTATTGGAGTGGCCATCACAAAGCCCTGACCTCAATCCTATAGAAAATGTGTGTGCGGAACTGAAAAAGCATGTGCTAGCAAGGAGGCCTACAAACCTGACTCAGTTACACCAGCTCTGTCAAAAGGAATGGGCAAAAATTCACCTAACTTATTGTGGGAAGCTTGTGGAAGCTCACCCGAAATGTTTTACCCAAGTTAAACAATTTAAAGGAAATGCTACCAAATACTAATTGAGTGTATGTAAACTTCTGATGTGATGAATGTGATGAAAGAAATAAAAGCTGAAATAAATAATTATCTTTACTATTATTCTGACATTTCACATTCTTAAAATAAAGGGGTGATCCTAACTGACCTAAGACAGGGAATTTTTACTCTGATTAAATGTCAGAAATTGTGAAAAACGGAGTTGAAATGTATTTGGCTAAGGTGTATGTAAACATCCGACTTCAACTGTAGGTGCCGATACTCATTTCGGTGCCGAGACTGTTTAATTTTAGGTGCAGGAATTCCGCAATACTTTTGAAGGTGGTGGTTGACTCCGCTGTCCTGGCGTCGTGAGGGAGTTTGTTCCACCATTGGGGGGCCAGAGCAGCGAACAGTTTTGACTGGGCTGCGCGGGAACTGTACTTCCTCAGTGGTAGGGAGGCGAGCAGGCCAGAGGTGGATGAACGCAGTGCCCTTGTTTGGGTGTAGGGCCTGATCAGAGCCTGGAGGTACTGAGGTGCCGTTCCCCTCACAGCTCCGTAGGCAAGCACCATGGTCTTGTAGCGGATGCGAGCTTCAACTGGAAGCCAGTGGAGAGAGCGGAGGAGCGGGGTGACGTGAGAGAACTTGGGAAGGTTGAACACCAGACGGGCTGCGGCGTTCTGGATGAGTTGTAGGGGTTTAATGGCACAGGCAGGGAGCCCAGCCAACAGCGAGTTGCAGTAATCCAGACGGGAGATGACAAGTGCCTGGATTAGGACCTGCGCTGCTTCCTGTGTGAGGCAGGGACGTACTCTGCGGATGTTGTAGAGCATGAACCTACAAGAACGGGCCACCGCCTTGATGTTAGTTGAGAACGACAGGGTGTTGTCCAGGATCACGCCAAGGTTCTTAGCGCTCTGGGAGGAGGACACAATGGAGTTGTCAACCGTGATGGCGAGATCATGGAATGGGCAGTCCTTCCCCGGGAGGAAGAGCAGCTCCGTCTTGCCGAGGTTCAGCTTGAGGTGGTGATCCGTCATCCACACTGATATGTCTGCCAGACATGCAGAGATGCGATTCGCCACCTGGTCATCAGAAGGGGGAAAGGAGAAGATTAATTGTGTGTCAGCTGCATAGCAATGATAGGAGAGACCATGTGAGGTTATGACAGAGCCAAGTGACTTGGTGTATAGCGAGAATAGGAGAGGGCCTAGAACAGAGCCCTGGGGGACGCCAGTGGTGAGAGCGTGTGGTGAGGAGACAGATTCTCGCCACGCCACCTGGTAGGAGCGACCTGTCAGGTAGGACGCAATCCAAGCGTGGGCCGCGCCGGAGATGCCCAACTCGGAGAGGGTGGAGAGGAGGATCTGATGGTTCACAGTATCGAAGGCAGCCGATAGGTCTAGAAGGATGAGAGCAGAGGAGAGAGAGTTAGCTTTAGCAGTGCGGAGGGCCTCCGTGATACAGAGAAGAGCAGTCTCAGTTGAATGACTAGTCTTGAAACCTGACTGATTTGGATCAAGAAGGTCATTCTGAGAGAGATAGCGGGAGAGCTGGCCAAGGACGGCACGTTCAAGAGTTTTGGAGAGAAAAGAAAGAAGGGATACTGGTCTGTAGTTGTTGACATCGGAGGGATCGAGTGTAGGTTTTTTCAGAAGGGGTGCAACTCTCGCTCTCTTGAAGACAGAAGGGACGTAGCCAGCGGTCAGGGATGAGTTGATGAGCGAGGTGAGGTAAGGGAGAAGGTCTCCGGAAATGGTCTGGAGAAGAGAGGAGGGAATAGGGTCAAGCGGGCAGGTTGTTGGGCGGCCGGCCGTCACAAGACGCGAGATTTCATCTGGAGAGAGAGGGGAGAAAGAGGTCAGAGCACAGGGTAGGGCAGTGTGAGCAGAACCAGCGGTGTCGTTTGACTTAGCAAACGAGGATCGGATGTCGTCGACCTTCTTTTCAAAATGGTTGACGAAGTCATCTGCAGAGAGGGAGGAGGGGGGGGAGGAGGATTCAGGAGGGAGGAGAAGGTGGCAAAGAGCTTCCTAGGGTTAGAGGCAGATGCTTGGAATTTAGAGTGGTAGAAAGTGGCTTTAGCAGCAGAGACAGAAGAGGAAAATGTAGAGAGGAGGGAGTGAAAGGATGCCAGGTCCGCAGGGAGGCGAGTTTTCCTCCATTTCCGCTCGGCTGCCCGGAGCCCTGTTCTGTGAGCTCGCAATGAGTCGTCGAGCCACGGAGCAGGAGGGGAGGACCGAGCCGGCCTGGAGGATGAGTTCCGGTGAGCTCCTGGCCAAGTCAAGTACTGTAGTGTGTTAAGGTAAAAATACAAATAATCTCCTGTTTGAAACACTGACAAGGAGAGAATAAAAAAAAAATATATATATCCTGTGTATTCTTTTGTTGCTCAATCTGATTACCTGGGCCTGGCTCCCCAGTGGGTGGGCCTGAGCCCACCCAAACCCACACGTGCCTATGCCCCTGGTTTGAATGTTTTTTAATGGCTGCCGAACTGTCTCTTTGCTCTGTTGACAGGACCAACACAGGTAGACAACTCCCTCAGACAACTCACTCAACAGGTCAAACTTAACCAACCTGACCTATGACCTCTGCGCAGAAAAATAGATGCACTCCCACTAACCATTTGAAACACAAAAACACATGAGAGGGAGCGAACACAGCAGACATGAAAAAGATATATATCGGCAAAACGGCCCTAAAAGTCTCCCGAAATGGCAGTAAACATCAGAAAAAGAGGTAAGAGAGAACATTTCAGAAGCTATTCATCCCTCCATCTGCCCACTGAGTTCATTTCATCTTTCCCATCTTTGTCAAGTGGTCGTGAACAACTCGAACGTCCGTCCTCCTAACAGAATCATTATCCTGCCTCATTGTTTTCTCACCGCCGACCGCCATCTAAATGAAAACACTCATTACCGTGTGACTCAGCTGCCGTTTCCAGAGGTCACTAATGTGTGATTCCCATTGGGAGATTGACTTCATAAACTCATTCTATTGTCATGTAACAAACACCTGTGGTGAGCCATGCATCGTGTTGTTAGTACCTGGCAAGGGGGTTGTTATACAGTAGCATGAAAAGCATTCAAACAGTGCCCCCCAAAAAACATTTGACTAACCATTGGTTACAGAATGGGATGATATTCAAATATTAGGATATTGTTATTCCATTTAGTCATACACGTGTTAGGTGTGAAACTTAGAGCAAGTAGGAAGGTAAACTGGAGATGAGTAATACTAAACACAGGAGGGAATAACAGTATTATCACTCCACTTACTGTACCTTCTTTCATTTATTTTTTGATCTCAGCAGCAATAGCTTAGTTTTCAGTCATATGTTAACCTGTTCTGTAAACCTGTAAGCACGTTCTGCTTACCTTAATGGGAATCTGAAACCTTGTTGCATGTGTATCATGGGCTTTGGTGGTTGTGTTTTGTCTGTGTGTGTTTGGAATATGGATTGGAGCATTTGTGTGTATGTGTTTGCGTCGTTCTGGTGAATTCATGTAATTTGCACAGTCATTGTATTCAGTTTAATTCAAGATATTATCTCCAGGATTAAAACCCCCCAAAACGTTGAAATTATAATTGGATTGCCCTTTAATTAAGGGACGTCACCTTTAAAAGGAAACATCTTCATTTTCATCAGCTAAATATGTGTATGTGACAATACATTTGATTATATTTGGCCTCTACTACGCAACCTCTTCCTCCTTCTATGATCTTGTTAAGGAGATAGAGGGATGAGAGCAAAGTGGCCACATCTCTCACCTCTATCTCATTCTCTTCCATTTCTCTCTCTCTCGCTCGCTCTCTCTCTCTCTCTCTCTCTCTCTCTCTCACTCTCTCCCTCGCTCTCTGTTATTGGTGATCTCCCAGCAGATAGAGTCATTACCATACTTCCTCCATCTGTCCATCAATACAGGCCCATTAGCCTGCCATGGAAACTCAGACCCATCAAAGGGGAGAGGGATACCTGTATTTTACTTCTCACACCTACTTGTTATTAGATTGGGTCTCAGGTTGTGCCGGGGCTTTATAAATAGTCCACATTGTGCTGTCTCGTTGAATTACACATGGGAGATCACTACTCAGTGAATTGCACATGGGATATTATTATTCAGTAAATTACACACAGAAATCACTATTCAGTGAATTACACACGGGAGGTCACTATTCAGTAAATTACACACGAGATATCACTATTCAGTGAATTACACACAGGGATCACTATTCATTGAATTACACATGGGAGATCACTATTCAGTGAACTACACATGGGAGATCACTATTCAGTGAATTACACATGGGATATTATTATTCAGTAAATTACACACAGAAATCACTATTCAGTGAATTACACACGGGAGGTCACTATTCAGTAAATTACACACGAGATATCACTATTCAGTGAATTACACACCGGGATCACTATTCACTGAATTACACATGGGAGATCACTATTCAGTGAATTACACATGGGAGATCACTATTCAGTGAATTACACATGGGGGATCACTATTCAGTGAACTACACATGGGAGATTACTATTCAGTGAATTACACATGGGAGATTATAATTCAGTGGATTAAACATGGGAGATCACTATTCAGTGAATTAGACATGGGAGATTACTATTCAGTGAACTACACATGGGAGATCACTATTCAGTGAACTACACATGGGAGATCACTATTCAGTGAATTACACATGGGGGATCACTATTCAGTGAATTACACATGGGAGATCACTATTCAGTGAATTAAACATGGGAGATCACTATTCAGTGAACTACACATGGGAGATCACTATTCAGTGAATTACACATGGGGGATCACTATTCAGTGAACTACACATGGGAGATCACTATTCAGTGAATTACACATGGGGGATCACTATTCAGTGAATTACACATGGGAGATCACTATTCAGTGAATTACACATGGGAGATCACTATTCAGTGAACTACACATGGGAGATCACTATTCAGTGAATTACACATGGGAGATCACTATTCAGTGAATTACACATGGGGGATCACTATTCAGTGAATCCAAGCCGTCTAAATCTTTTCATGTGATTGATCACAGATCATAGAGCCATATTTCATAGTAGGTTACGTCCCAAAAGGCAACCTATTCTCTATAGGGCACTGCTTTTGACCGACCGGAGACTTCTGGCTAAAAGTAGTGCACTATATAGGGAATAGGGTGCCATTTGTGACAAAGTCTTAGTTTAAAGTGATCCTGTAAGTCACTGTAACCACTCTGGCTGATTATGGTGGTGGTGTTATGCGTCAAGGTTGTAAAGTATTAGGTACTAGAGCTGAATGTTACTGGAAGCTAAAGGCAGCCTGAACTTTATATTCTTTAAGTGCATATAGAATATATGATTTGGGAATTCAAAACATTTTCATCACCACTGTATGATGTATATTGTTCATGTGTCATCACACAAGACTCCCATTCCATCTTATTTATACTCAATGTAACATATAAAATATATGCATATAATATAACATGAAGTTACCCCAGTAATATGTCTTTCACTATGTCTGATGCCTGGTGTGTGTTTGTGTCCCTCACAGCTCTTTGCAGGAACAGAAAGAGGACCTCCGGAAGCGTCTGTCCTACACCACCCACAAGCTGGAGCTGCTAGAGAGCGAGTTTGACTCCACCCGACAGTACCTGGAGACAGAGCTACGCCGTGCCCAGGAGGAACTCGACAAGTTCACCGACAAACTACGCAGGTATTCCTAACCACATAACCACACCTTTTTTAATCACATTCTATTGATTTTGTGCTTTTCTGTCTGGAAATATGTCAGACTGGATAAATATACTAGACTGGATACCCATCAAGGTAAAGCCCTAAAACGAACACAGGATACCTATCAAGGTAAAGCCCTAAAACTAACACAGGATACCTATCAAGGTAAAGCCCTAAAACTAACACAGGATACCTATCAAGGTAAAGCCCTAAAACTAACACAGGTTACCTATCAAGGTAAAGCCCTAAAACTAACACAGGTTACCTATCAAGGTAAAGCCCTAAAACTAACACAGGTTACCTATCAAGGTAAAGCCCTAAAACTAACACAGGAATGCATTATCATGATGGACACATAGCATAGACATCATTAATCCAAAGGGTGCAGAATGTGTTCAATTATTAATAGTGTGAGTTGGTAAGCCAGTGTCATTGTGTGTCTCCTGGTAGAATACAAAGCAGCTACTCAGCACTGCAGAGGATCAACCAGGACCTGGAGGATAAGATCCAGAGAAATGTAAGTGAAGTGTGCATGTGTGTGTGTGTACGCACATGCGCATATAGGTGCTTGTGTTTGAGTGTGCGAAAACGTTCATGCATGTTTGTGTACACCTGTAGGTGTGTGTCCAGGCATAAATGTGTGCATATTTGTGTGTGCGTGTTGTGTGTGTGTGTGTGTGTGCACGCGCATATGTACCCATACGTGCATGTTTGTGTACACCTGTTGTTGCGTGTGCATGCACACGCCTCTAAGCAAGCAGTGGTCTTTACTCTTTAGAAAAGGCAATGAAAAGCACTGAGCAATGGATTTGAATTTGAATACACTAGCTGTTGGTACCACTGACGTTAATTGCAGCCTATTTCAATAGCCTGTCCTCCTTCCTATGGCAGTTGGATAGCAACCCCATTGTTCTGAGCTAGCCTTGCGACTTACATCTTTTGTCAGATGGCAAAAGGAAGGATACAATTAACCATCCTGCCATTCCAGCATTGTACGATCATCATGTGTCTTCTTCCTCGCTATGAAAAGACAGCTGAATATCTCCCTCTCTGAATCTGTTAAGGAAAAGATAATCATGATCACAAAGAGCTGGAACTTTAAGATGTTGCAGGCTGATAGCGAGGAGGAGTGGAGAGGGTCTTTGTTTCATGGAACGTAGAGGGACTGAATAATTTATCAAAATGCATATGTCTTTTTTTATTGGATGTTAAGCTGTGAATCCTTATCAGTTGTATGTCTATTCAGCTCAGATGCTCCCTCTTTAGGGGTTACCAGGGTGATGATGTAGTTATCCTGTGCTCAGTAGATAATTGACAAACTTTTTTTTACACTTCACAAACCCCTGATCTGAATTTATTGCAGTTCGATAGGAAAAAAAACTTCAACAGTCTCTCTCTTTCTCTTTTTTAAAAAGCTTTAATAAAAATGTCAAACAAAATACAACCTACAATAAAGAAAAGCACACAAATTCCAACAAACATCAATGACATCACAGCTGCTCAAAACCACATGTTTCTACAGCATCCATACCCATCCCATTTGTCTCCTCCAACTTTTACTCTCATTCTTCATACCTTGGGCGTTTCCAGTGTATGTAACACTCTATGCCATTATGCCCTCAAATTGCACTATTCTATCTCTCTCTGTAACCAACACGTTTTCAATATTTAAATAATAATGCATTTGATTTATCTACTGTCTTAACGATGGAGTTTAAAAGTATTTTCAAAATGATTGACGAGAAAAGTATAGTCCTACCCATTGGGTATCTCACTGCCCCCTCATAAGCCATGTTTTGAAATATGCAGATAGACCGATTTAAAAGTAATCTTAAATTGTAAAACTTTGGAAAGCCAACTTTCTAACTCTGCCCATAACTGTTGGACTTCATAACACTCCCAGAAGGAATGAATTATTCAGTCAATGTTCATTTTACACTTAAGACATGACTGCCATTCTGCTGTAGGATTTGTGAATTTTGTCTCTTGGACAATTCATGACTATATAATCTCCCTCCATCTTGTGCCAATGTCAGTTTTTTCTGCTATTTAAGTCTTGGTTCCAATAGTTTATATTTTCAGTTGGATAGGCTCTCTGCGAGGATTTGTATATCTTTCCTATCATATTAGTATCCTTTTCCAACTCAAATAGGATTTCCTCGTCATTGCTCTGATGTCCAAAATAAAATAACAAAGCAATGTTTTCCAATCTTGAGGTGAATTTTTTTTTTACTATTGTAAGTGCCAAATAAAGTAACAGGGTTGACCGTAACAGGGTTGACCGGACCGTAACAGGGTTGACCGTAACAGGGTTGACAATTTCATCCTAAATCAGCCATAAATCCCCTTGTGATAGGGGGAATGGAAGTGTGTTGTGTGCAACAGGGAGGGACAATTGAATGCAAGCTTCACATTTTTATTTTTTATTGCTACAACATTTTGAGCCTGTCTATCTATGGGTAACAGAGTTGACATGTTATGCTCGACCCGCTCAGTTTTCCACCACAAAACACCAGAAAGTGGCCAAAAAGAGTAAAACCCGCTCACCTCCCTTTCCACTATGACTTGACTACTAGATGTTCAGTGTTTCTTTTGAAAAACACATTTAAAAATTATTATTTCACCATATTAAAACAAGAGTTCGGGTTCACATAACAGCGTTCTTCGGCTTGTAAAATCCAATATTTGTGGACAATTCCTACTTAATATTTTAAAGGGAAGCAAAGGTACTCATTTTGCGGAAAGACCCAACAAAGGTACTCACTTTGTGGAATGACCCAACAAAGCATTTACATACCTTTTATGCACTTACTTCAAAAATCACTTTGCGGCCTCCGGTAAAGAAAATAGGTCAACTATGTTTCTGGGAGAAGTATAAAACGTTATTTCATTTGGGGCAAAAGTAAAGCATGCTTGAAGTTATTGCACTCTTAATCCTCCTGTTGTGTTCGTTTCCTGTTGATTAATTATGTGTACCTGGTCCAAAACGACAGCCCCATTATAGTTGATTATAAATCCATAATAACGCATATATTATCACCTAATGTTGTGTTAGATCTTTTTATCAACTTAAGTTCTTGTGAACATTACAAGTTTTTAACTTCTATTTGCTATTTATGGCCTCTATGGCATTTAGTTAAAAAAAAGCATAATGAATGGATTATTTTGACTATAACAAATACTCAGATGAAATATATTGTGTTATTTATCACAGGCTACTTTGTGTCAAAGTGTCACGTCTAATCAAGGTGGGTGGAATCAGGCGCAGAGAGCAGATAGCGAATATAAAGTTTTATTCTCCGGTGAACAAAACAAACACGGTCAACCCAAACACACACAGGGTGAAATTATCCAACACAGGATAACAGACTAACCGGAGAATAAGAAACACAAAAACACTGATAGACGAAATGAATGACAACATAAACAATCCCTCACAAAACAAGGGTGGGACAACCTACATATTATACAGACACTAATTAACTAAACAACACACAGGTGCAACCAATCAGACAAAAGCAACAGATACACGAAAAGGGATCGGTAGTGGCTAGTAGGACGGTGACGACGACCGCCGAGCACCGCCCGAACGGGCAGGAGCGCCAACCTCGGCGGAAGTCGTGACAGTACCCCCTGACGCGCGGCTCCCGCAGCGCGCTGCCACCGTCCTCGAGGACGACCCGGAGGACGAGGTGCTGGGCGATCCGGGTGGAGGCGGTGGAAATCTATCAGGAGAGAAGGGTCCAAAATGTCCCTCACCGGAACCCAGCATCTCTCCTTCGGGCCGTACCCCTCCCAGTCCACGAGGTACTGTAGGCCCCCCACCCAGCGTCTCGAATCCAGAATGCCTCGAACTGTATACGCCGGGGGCCCCTCGATGTCCAGAGGGTGCGGAGGGACCTCAGACACCTCACCTTCTTGCAGAGGACCAGCCACCACCAGCCTGAGGAGAGACACATGAAACGAGGGGTTAATACGGTAATACCTAGGAAGTTGTAACCTATAACACATCTCGTTTATTCTCCTCAGGACTTTGAATGGTCCCACACACTGCGGCCCCAGCTTCCGACGGGGTAGGCGGAGAGACAGGCTTCGGGTCGAGAGCCAGACCCTGTCCCCCGGTGCAAACACGGGGGTCTCACTGCGGTGTTGGTCAGCGCTCCTCTTCTGCCGTTCTCCCACTAACCGTAATGAGTCCTGAACGGCTTTCCAGGTGTCCTTGGAGCGCTGTACCCATTCCTCCACCGCAGGAGCCTCGGTCTGACTCTGATGCCATGGAGCCAGGACCGGCTGGTAACCTAACACACACTCAAAAGGAGACAAGTTAGTAGAGGAGTGGCGTAAGGAGTTCTGGGCTAGTTCGGCCCATGGAACATACCTAGCCCACTCACCAGGCCGGTCCCGGCAATAGGACCGCAGAAACCTGCCCACATCCTGGTTAACGCGCTCCACCTGCCCATTACTCTCGTGGTGAAAACCTGAGGTTAAGCTAACCGAGACCCCCAGTCTCTCCATAAACGCCCTCCACACTCTGGACGTGAATTGGGGACCCCGATCAGAGACGATGTCCTCAGGCACCCCATAGTGCCGGAAGACATGGGTAAACAAAGCCTCAGCAGTCTGCAGGGCCGTAGGAAGACCGGGCAACGGAATGAGACGACAGGACTTAGAAAACTGATCCACAACGACCAGGATCGTAGTACTTCCCTGGGACGGGGGAAGGTCGGTAAGAAAATCCACCGATAAATGTGTCCACGGCCGTTGTGGAACGGGGAGGGGTTGTAATTTCCCTCTAGGTAGGTGCCGAGGAGCCTTGCTCTGAGCACACACTGAGCAGGAGGAGACATAAAATCTCACGTCTTTAGCCAGTGTGGGCCACCAGTATCTCCCTCTCAGACTCTGCACTGTCCTCTTAATACCAGGATGACCCGAGGAGGGAAGAGTATGAGCCCACCTAATCAGCTTGTCCCGGACCACCCTCTGCACGTACTTGGTCCCTACTGGACAGTTAGGAGGAGCCGGTTCTGACCGTGAGGCCCTCTCTATCTCAGCGTCCACCTCCCATACCACCGGTGCCACGAGACATGACGGTGGAATGATGGGAGTTGGCTCTACTGACCGTTCCTCGGTATCATAGAGGCGAGACAGTGCGTCAGCTTTGGTGTTTTGGGAGCCTGGCCGATATGGGAGGGTAAACTGGAACCTAGTAAAAAACATGGCACATCTAGCCTGACGTGGATTTAGTCTCTTAGCTGCCCGGATGTACTCGAGATTACGATGGTCAGTCCAGATGAGAAAAGGGTATTTAGCCCCCTCAAGCCAATGTCTCCACACCTTCAGAGCCTTGACTACAGCTAACGAGCGTTGGGACAGCACGGCTCCAACCCCAGCCTCGGACGCATCCACCTCCACTATGAACGCTAAAGAGGGGTCCGGATGCGCCAACACGGGCGCATTGGTGAACAGCTCCTTCAGACGACTGAAAGCTCTGCCCGCCTCTGCTGACCAGCGCAAGCG
This sequence comes from Oncorhynchus nerka, assembly GCF_034236695.1. Classification (NCBI taxonomy): domain Eukaryota; kingdom Metazoa; phylum Chordata; class Actinopteri; order Salmoniformes; family Salmonidae; genus Oncorhynchus; species Oncorhynchus nerka. Next base: position 15,727,832 of record NC_088408.1, read on the forward strand.
CACCGGTCCTCCCTTCAGCAGTGAGGTGATGGGAGCAGCCACCTGACCAAAACCCCAGATAAACCTCCGGTAGTAATTGGCAAACCCTAAAAACCGCTGCACTTCTTTCACCGTGGTCGGAGTCGGCCAATTACGCACGGCTGTAACGCGATCATCCTCCATCACCACCCCCGAGGTGGAAATACGATACCCCAGGAAGGAAACTGACTGTTTGAAAAACTCACATTTCTCCGCCTTGCAATACAGGTCATGCTCCAGTAGTCGCCCAAGTACCTTACGCACCAGAGACACATGCTCCGCGCGTGTGGCAGAATAGATCAAGATGTCATCAATGTACACTACCACTCCCTGCCCGAGCAGGTCTCGGAGAATCTCATCTACGAAGGATTGGAAAATGGCTGGAGCATTCTTCAACCCGTATGGCATGACGCAGTACTCATAATGACCAGAAGTGGTACTAAATGCGGTTTTCCACTCATCTCCTCCCCGGATACGTACCAGATTATACGCGCTCCTCAGGTCCAGTTTTGTGAAGAATCGCGCCCCGTGAAATGATTCCATTGCCGTAGCGATGAGAGGTAGTGGGTAACTAAACCCCACTGTGATGGAATTTAGACCTCTATAATCAATACACGGACGCAGACCTCCATCCTTCTTCTTCACAAAAAAGAAGCTTGAGGAGACGGGTGATATGGAGGGCTGAATGTACCCCTGTCCCAGTGATTCGGAAACATATGTTTCCATCGTAACTGTCTCCTCCTGGGACAATGGATACACGTGACTCCTAGGAAGTGCAGCGTTTTCCAGAAGGTTTATCGCGCAGTCCTCTCGACGATGAGGTGGTAATTGGGTCGCCTTCCCTTTACTGAAGGCGATAGCCAAATCGGCATATTCAGAGGGAATGCGCACTGTGGAAACTTGGTCTGGACTCTCCACCGTAGTCGCACCAACGGCAACTCCTATACACCTACCTGAACACTCCTCTGACCACCCCTTAAGAGCCCCCTGTCGCCAGAAAATCACCGGGTTGTGTTGAGTTAACCAGGGAACCCCCAACACCACTGGAAACGCAGGTGAATCTATAAGGAACAGGCTAATCTGCTCCTTATGATCACCCTGCGTTACCATGTCCAGTGGCACCGTAGCCTCCCTAATTACTCCTGACCCTAATGGTCGGCTATCTAAGGAGTGCACGGGGAAAGGTCGATCTAACGACACCAGGGGAATCCCTAGCCTTAACGCAAGCCCACGATCCATAAAATTCCCAGCTGCGCCTGAATCGACTAGCGCCTTATGCTGTAGAGAGGGGGAAAACCCAGGGAAAGAAATCAATAGAAACACATGACTGACAGGAAGCTCTGAATGAGTTTGGTGCTTACTCACCTGGGGTGATCGAGCAGTGTTCCGCCTGTCCTCCCGACTCCTAGACGAGTTCCTCCAGCACCGGTCGGACGTGTGCCCTCGTCGACCACAACTGGTGCAGGAGGACACTCCTCCTCCGGTCCCCCTTGAAGCCGTACCTCCTAATTCCATAGGGATAGGAACAGGGGGGCTGGGGATAGGAAACGACAGGACCTGATCCGAACGCCCGCGAGCAGCCAGCAGGTTGTCGAGACGGACAGCCAGATCGATAAGTCCATCCAGTGTGAATGTGGTGTCCCGACATGCCAGCTCCCTGCGGACGTCCTCACTGAGACTACATCTAAAATTATCAATCAAGGCCCTGTCGTTCCATCCTGCTCCTGCTGCCAAAGTCCTAAACTCTAGGGCAAAATCCTGTACGCTCCTCGTCTCCTGACGCAGGTGAAACAGCCGTTCACCCGCCGCCCGACCCTCGGGTGGATGGTCAAAAACAGCTCGGAATCGGCGGGTGAACTCTGGGTAATTATCCTTAGCCGAGTCCGGACCATTCCACACTGCGTTGGCCCACTCGAGGGCTCGCCCAGTCAAGCAGGAGACGAGGGCGCACACGCTCTCCTCTCCAGAGGGAGCAGGACGCACGGTAGCCAGGTATAGTTCCAGCTGAAGGAGGAAACCCTGGCACCCAGCCGCCGATCCGTCAAACTCCCGTGGGAGTGTCAGCCGAAGAGCCCCAGAGCCAGATGTGGTCGCAGAAACAGGAGGTGCTGGAGAAGGGGTTGCTAGAGATGAGGTGGGGAGGCCACTCCTCTCCCATCGATCCATTCTCTCCATCATTTGGTCCATAGCAGAACCAATCCGGTGAAGCACGCTGGTATGATGGAGGACCCTCTCTTCCATCGATGGGAGAGGAGACGCTGCTGCTCCTGCTGATTCCATGGTGGTGCGGGATTCTGTCACGTCTAATCAAGGTGGGTGGAATCAGGCGCAGAGAGCAGATAGCGAATATAAAGTTTTATTCTCCGGTGAACAAAACAAACACGGTCAACCCAAACACACACAGGGTGAAATTATCCAACACAGGATAACAGACTAACCCGGAGAATAAGAAACACAAAAACACCGATAGACGAAATGAATGACAACATAAACAATCCCGCACAAAACAAGGGTGGGACAACCTACATATTATACAGACACTAATTAACTAAACAACACACAGGTGCAACCAATCAGACAAAAGCAACAGATACACGAAAAGGGATCGGTAGTGGCTAGTAGGACGGTGACGACGACCGCCGAGCATCGCCCGAACGGGCAGGAAAGCCAACCTCGGCGGAAGTCGTGACACAAAGTTTAACAAGGACTCTCTCCTCCTCACCAGTGTCATGAACAAATATATGATCAAGAGCCTCACATACATTATATCGTTTGGTCATTGTGCTGCCACAGAATGAATTGTGAACAAGGCCTCAAAATAGCATTATATACCAGAGCTGCGAGAAAAGTTCAATATATTATTGGAAAAAATGTTGCGATTGTTTGTGAGAATGCCAACAGGTGTGGTTCCCGCGGGGGAAAGATTCTATTGGGGAAAGGTTCCCGTTAGGGTTGCCATGGAAGCCAAGAAGGGGAGTGAGGTGTGTGTGTGTGTGTGTGTGTGTGTGTGTGTGTGTGTGTGTGTGTGTGTGTGCTCAAACACACATGCATGTGGGGGTCTGGGAGAGGAAGTGTATCCATCTGATGAATGGGCATGTGCCTGAACTCAATTTTATACACTAATTGTAGTCTCACCCATTCATTTCTAATGACCCGTCCTTTTTGACTGGTCATTTTTGACCGGGAACACCACAGGTGTACAAAAGTTAAATAAAACACCCATAACGTAATGAAAATCGTCAAAATGTATTTTGTGTGTTCAAATGCCCTGTGTGGACAAAGTCATGGAACCTTATATGACAATCAGATTAAATTAACTACATTTTTCAGAGAGAAAACTTCTAAAAAGGTTCAATTCGACTGGAACACAGCAGGAGGGTTAAAAAAAGGGTTCCGAAAACGTTCTTCGGCTGTACCCATACCACCCTTTTTGGTTACAGGTAGAACCCTCTGTGGAATGATTCTACATTGAACCCAAAGGGGTTCTACCTGGATCCAAAATGGTTCTTCCTGGAACCTTTTAGGTATATAGCTCAACAGAACAATATTTAGTCTACAATGTGAGACGGTACCACTAAAAAAAGTTATTGTTTAGACTGGAATGTTCCAGGGAAAAACCTGATTTTAAAATAAAAAACAATCTACAGTACAGTTTGGTTAATCTTCCACCATTACTATGATCCACGTTCATATTCAGATTCCTGCCTTCATGATGTTCACATTCCTTTTCCCTTCAGCCTCATCAGTAGTCGGGTGGTTCTGTTCTCAGATCTCAGGAAGCAGGAAGACCAGAGCCCCATCAGTCAATGACAGGCTGCTGAACACTGCTGTAGGGATGCACCAGTGGTACATGGCCAATAGATAGAGCACTGAACATCAGCTGTACCAGAAAGATGTCCAAGCCAAATTTACCAACATTTACAGAAAGGCAGAAGTAGCCAAAGATTAATGCAAACCATGCAAATGATCAAATAAGGAAATAATATCTTAGCACAGGTGAAGCAAATAGAACATTTATGCCTCATTTATGTATTTTCCTCACCTCAGTCACCTCCAGTAGAGTATCTGTATTTTCCTCACCTCAGTCACCTCCAGTAGAGTATCTGTATTTTCCTCACCTCAGTCACCTCCAGTAGAGTTTCTGTATTTTCCTCACCTCAGTCACCTCCAGTAGAGTATCTGTATTTTCCTCACCTCAGTCACCTCCAGTAGAGTATCTGTATTTTCCTCACCTCAGTCACCTCCAGTAGAGTATCTGTATTTTCCTCACCTCAGTCACCTCCAGTAGAGTATCTGTATTTTCCTTACCTCAGTCACCTCCAGTAGAGTATCTGTATTTTCCTCACCTCAGTCACCCCCAGTAGAGTATCTGTATTTTCCTCACCTCAGTCACCTCCAGTAGAGTATCTGTATTTTCCTCACCTCAGTCACCTCCAGTAGAGTTTCTGTATTTTCCTCACCTCAGTCACCTCCAGTAGAGTATCTGTATTTTCCTCACCTCCAGTAGAGTATCTGTATTTTCCTCACCTCAGTCACCTCCAGTAGAGTATCTGTATTTTCCTTACCTCACTCACCTCCAGTAGAGTTTCTGTATTTTCCTCACCTCAGTCACCTCCAGTAGAGTATCTGTATTTTCCTCACCTCAGTCACCTCCAGTAGAGTATCTGTATTTTCCTCACCTCAGTCACCTCCAGTAGAGTATCTGTATTTTCCTCACCTCAGTCACCTCCAGTAGAGTTTCTGTATTTTCCTCACCTCAGTCACCTCCAGTAGAGTATCTGTATTTTCCTCACCTCAGTCACCTCCAGTAGAGTATCTGTATTTTCCTCACCTCAGTCACCTCCAGTAGAGTTTCTGTATTTTCCTCACCTCAGTCACCTCCAGTAGAGTATCTGTATTTTCTTCACCTCAGTCACCTCCAGTAGAGTATCTGTATTTTCCTCACCTCAGTCACCTCCAGTAGAGTATCTGTATTTTCCTCACCTCAGTCACCTCCAGTAGAGTATCTGTATTTTCCTCACTTCAGTCACCCCCAGTAGAGTATCTGTATTTTCCTCACCTCAGTCACCTCCAGTAGAGTTTCTGTATTTTCCTTACCTCAGTCACCTCCAGTAGAGTATCTGAAACTCTGCGTTTGTTGTTTGCTACAACTCTAAGAATCAACTCATTAGCTCCTTTGGTTTTCTCCCGACCAAGTTACCACCTTGCTGACTCCAGAATAAACCATATGTAAATGAGAAACAGTGCCTGTGGTGCCACCATCACAAATTTAGTAATTCTTCAGTCCCAGATGAGGCACACCAAACCAGCCAGGACACATTGTCCAACACCAGCAAACATCTAGTTTAGACAGGAGGCAAAGGATTGCCTGGTCATTCCAACCCATTTAGTGGCTAAAACAGTGCTGTTTATTCAATATCCTCTTAGGGCAGCCGCTAGTATAAACTGGGATACCAGGTATACGTACAGGTTTGCAGACAGGCCTGTCGTCACAGGTAGCTGAGTTGTTTGTCTATGACCGTTCGATTCAGCAGTGGGTCCAAAAAAGAGGGAACCAAAAACAATACCAAAAACAATACCAAAAACAATACTCCAACTAAATTATCTTTCTCACACACCAGATCAAAACTAGAGACTATGGTGTTTTCATAGTGTCTTGTCGTAGAACCATCCCTTCTGACACTCAAGGGTCTGAATCCATTCTCCCTGATGGTGTTAATGTCCCAGTCCACTGGGTTAAATATCAGACACCTATTGAAGGCTCCATACTGCTCCCGGGGCACGGTCAGATTCAGCTGTTTCTCACTGCTCAGATTAGCACCAGCTCTGAGGATCCAGTCAGTGTTACAGTGGCGGCCAGAGTCTGTCTGGACAAAAAGAAAACTAGTGAATAGGACTGGGAATATGAGGTTTTGCAGACATAGTCCAAGCAGTATAAGCTTCTGGAACAATCCAACGTCTCCAACGTTAATCAGGATCTCGCCAAATGCAACCATCTTGATATCAGGCAGTGCCAGAGATTCCTAGCAAGTGCAAGAAAATTCTGCTTCAGTCAGAAGCCCCAGACAGTTCTTTTGGCTCAAAATAGAAGCAACTTCTGTAGATGATGCAATTTAATGTCTAACTACTGGACAATCTTCAACTGGTATGTGGATCATTCATTTTGGGGGGGAACAGCTGCACACAATGCCAAGTTAAGGCAAGGGCTGTCTTGGTGGACTTAGTAGTCTTGTTTTCTAAAACATTTTATGAGGTTCAATCCGTCTTGGTGAAGCCTGTAGCTGTAATTTCTGATAAGTTAACTTGGTGAAACTTGTTGCTGTAATTTCTGATACGTTGACTTGGTGAAGCCTGTAGCTGTAATTTCTGATATGTTGACTTGGCTGGAGAGAAAGGAGACTCAAAGCCACAGAGCTTTGTGGTACAGGTAGTCATATGAGGTAGTCATGTGAGGTAGTCATGTGAGAATACAATTGCTAATAGCACCAGAGACTAATAGCACCAAAGGCTAATATTACCTGAGACTAAACAGGATGGTATAATAGCCCTGGTGGCAAACATCGGCTAAGCGCATGATGGCTAGAAAGGCCTGAAGGCTGAAAGCATTATGGCTAGAAAGGCCTGGATGCTAAAGGCATTATGGCTAGAAAGGCCTGGAGGCTGAAAGCATTATGGCTAGAAAGGCCTGAAGGCTGAAGGCATGATGGCTAGAAAGGCCTGGAGGCTGAAAGCATTATGGCTAGAAAGGCCTGGAGGCTGAAAGCATTATGGCTAGAAAGGCCTTGAGGCTAAAGGCATGATAGCTAGAAAGGCCTGGAGGCTAAGGGAATGATGGCTAGAAAGGCCTGGAGGCTAAAGGTATGAAGGCTAAAGGCATGATGGCTAGAAAGGCCTGAAGGCTGAAGGCATAACGGCTAGAATGGCCTGTAGGCTAAAAGCATTATGGCTAGAAAGGCCTGGAGGCTAAAGCCATGATGGCTAGAAAGGCCTGGAGGCTAAAGGCATGATGGCTAGAAAGGCCTGAAGGCTGAAAACATTATGGCTAGAAAGGCCTGAAGGCATGATGGCTAGAAAGGCCTGGAGGCTAAAGGCATGATGGCTAGAAAGGCCTGAAGGCATGATGGCTAGAAAGGCCTGAAGACATGATGGCTAGAAAGGCTTGAAGGCTGAAGGCATGATGGCTATAAAGGCCTGGAGGCTAAAGGCATGATGGCTAGAAATGCCTGAAAGAGTCTCAAGATTATATAGTCATTCTGAGTTGTGTATACATGCATCATTTCAGATGTTGGTAGATATGAAACTGATGCAATTTTCAATTAAATAATGAGAACACCTACTATGCTGTGATGTTGTCCGGAAAAGAGAGGGGAATTCAGCTGTTTTAGCCAGTTAAAGGTTGGATTGTCATGACGAGTTGAGGGCCTCTGCGATTTCTGTGTCCTGTGTGATCTGGGGCATAGAGAATTACACTTGAATACTTTTAGAACATTTTAAGTTATGTGTAAGCAATTAAGCAGTTTACTCATGATATGGTATCTGGCTTGGGTTCTCCCCCGTCCTCAATCTAATTTACTCTCTGAGGCACAGCAAATCTCATCTGACCCCGCAGCCCTCCAAACCAAGTGGGAATTAGCTACATTACACGAAATCAAAGAAAAAACAATAATGTATTTGCAATGTGATTCTGATTTTAGTCTGACATGAGTCTTTGTTTTCCTCAGTCTCAGCACCATGACAACGAGAAGAGAGCCCTGAGCAGAGAGATCATCGTGCTCAACAACCACCTGATGGAGGCCAAGCTGACCATTGAAAAACTACAAGAGGACAATGTAAGGGCCTTGCTAGTATGGACTCTCTCTATCAACACTCTGAGGTCAGATGTAGAGGTCATAAAAAGTGTAGTCCCAACCCTCAAAGTGTATTGTAACGACCTTAGTATACATCACCTATAGCGTCTTCGACCAAGAGGTTATGACTACTTTGTGAAATAGAGAAGGTGTTGCACTGAGACAGTCCTGAGTACAAGTCCCGGTTCTGGTTCCTCTCCTAAGTCAGTGCTGTGTGTTCTTTAGATGAACTCTTTAAAGCATGTTTTCTTCTAACACAGTGTAACACATTCTGTCCTATAGGACCTGTACAGGAAGGACTGTAACCTGGCAGCCCAGCTGCTCCAGTGCAACAAGTCCCATTATAGAACCCAGCTTTCTGAGGTGAGTCCTCCACCAACAGCACTACCAATCAGACCAACTGGGTTCAAATTTAGACTTAGCTTTGTATCAAATACCTTGAGCATTTGAGGTATGGGCACGATGTGCAGGGCTGCAAGTATATGCATGAGTCTTGATCCGTTCACGTCGATCAATGCATGAGCAAGGGTTAAGGGCTAAAACCTGGGCTCTTGACACAAGCTCATGCAGTTCTAAACTTCCAATACATCAACAGTCTGAATCATGATTACTCCACTGATGGATTGCTAATGAAGCAAATGTTTGACAGGGATTAACAATGGAAAGCTGTAGCTGCACTATGTGACAGGTGGGTGAGTAATTGATGGAAGATAGATATACATACATACAGGACCGGCTCTATTTGAGTGTGCTCAACAGTGCCCATGCTACTTTTGTTGCCCAGCAGCAAAGGAACAAGTGAGAATTAATCAGTGCGTTAGTGCCAGGGCGGATTGGCAAGGCTTTCCACTGTATTAGCCCTGGGCCTCGTGCCCGGCCAGAATGGCAAGAGCAGATTCCAAAGCTGGCACGTTGCCTATACCATTAAAAAATGCCTTATCACATTTGGCACAATGAGGACGGAATGGAAATATCAATGCAACCACGATTTATCAGTTACATAATAAACTAGTGATGGGTCCCCTGCGGGGTGTGTGTGTTCATATGTGTGTGTGTGTGTGTGTACTCTATCACAGGAGGTTGGTGGTACATTAATTGGGAAGGACGGGCTCATGGTAATGGCTGGAGCGGAATAAGTACAATGGGATCCAATACATCAAACATGTGGTTTCCATGGTTTCCATGTTTGATGCCATTCCATTTGCTCCATTCCAGCCATTATTATGAGCCGTCCTCCCCTCAGCAGCCTCCACTGGCCTATATGAGTGTGTGTGTTGTTCCTATGTGGAGTGAAAACAATAAACAGATGAGACCTCGGATATATACAAAGGTTATAGTCCTACTTATGTCTTTTATCCTGTTTATTTGTGGGCTGGAAAGTAATCAAACAATCACTGATGGCGTGTGGTGCAACACGGTGTTGCAGTATTGAAAACAGGGGATCCAATAACTCTGACTCCTATCTTTTAGATTTTTTTTTTAATACTTGTTTTTCTCTGATGTTGGTATAAAATAATTGACATTCAATTTTTTTTTTGCATAAAATATAACTCAGTATTTGTATTATGTATTTTATACATTTTTTTTGCCATCTTTATCAGGGATCCAATAATTACAGACCTCACTGTACGTGTTGACAACGAAATGTCTCATGGTAATTGGGTATTTACATAAAAAGTGAAAGTGTGATGCAACTTCCTATTAGCCAATGCAGCTATAATTAACTACCTTCTTACTAGCGATAGTTGACTAGATTCATGTTGATAACGTTCTGCAATTGGCTTAATTCTTGTTGCAATGGAGAGGTGGCAGCAACAGGTTTCTAGTGCATTTCAGTTTGCATCGAGAGCTGCCCAGAAGAATAGAACCTCTGTAAAAATATCAAACTAATGATCTCATGATGTACAGTGACTTCGGAAAGTATTCAGACCTCTTGACTTCTTCCATATTTCCTTACGTTACAGCCTTATTCTAAAATTGAATACACCATAATGACAATGCGAAAACAGGTTTTTAGGATTTTTGGGGGAATTTATAAAAAATTATAAATAGAGGCCTCCCCAGTGGCGCAGCGGTTTAAGGCACTGCAGTGCTTGAGGCTTCACTACAGATCCTGGTTTGATCCCAGGCTGTGTTGCATCCGGCAGCGACCGGGAGACCCATGAGGCGGGGTACAATTTTCCCAGCGTCGTCCGAGTACGGGGAGGGTTTGGCCGGCCGGGTTGTCCTTGTCTCATTGCACTCTAGCGACTCCTGTGGCGGGCCGGATGTAATGCACGCTGACACGGTCGCCAGGTGTACAGTGTTTTCTACAACACATTGGTGCGGCTGGGTTCTGGGTTAAGCGAGCATTGTCTTAAGTAGCAGTGCGGCTTGGTGGGGTCGTGTTTTGGAGGACTCACGGCTCTCGACATTCACCTCTCCCGAGTGCGTACCGGAGTTGCAGTGATGGGACAAGACTTTAACTACCAATTGGATATCATGAAATTGAGGAGAAAAAGGTGTAAAAAAATATGAATAAAGACCCGATGGTCACTCTGACAGAGCACTAGAGTTCCTCTGTGGAAATGGGAGAACCTTTCAGAAGGACAATCACCTCTGCAGCACTCCACCAATCAGACCTTTATGGTAGAGTGGCCAGACAGAAGCCACACCTCAGTAAAAGGCACATGACAGCCCGCTTGGAGTTTGCCAAAGGGCACCTAAAGACTCTCAGACCATGAGAAACAAGATTCTCTGGTCGGATGAAACCAAGATTGAACTATTTGGCCTGAATGCCAAGCGTCATGTCTGGAAGGTCCCTGGAAGCATCCCTACAGTGAAGCATTGTGGTGGCAGCATCATGCTGTGTGGAGGCTTTTCAGGGGAAGGGACTGATTGAGGATTGAGGCAAGGATGGAGGCAAGGATGAATAGAGCAAAGTACAGAGAGATCCTTGATGTAAACCTGCTCCAGAGCGCTCAGGACCTCAGACTGGGGTGAAGGGTCACCTTCCAAAAGGACAACAACCCTAAGCACACAACCAAGACAACGTAGAAGTGGCATCGGGACAAGTCTCTGAATGACCTTGAGTGGCCCAGCCAAAGCCCGGACTTGAACCTGATCGAACATCTCTGGAGAGATCTGAAAATAGCTGTGCAGCAGGTGTGCCAAGCTTGTAGCGTCATACCCAAGAAGACTCAAGGCTGTAATAACTGCCAAAGGTGCTTCAACAAAGTACTGAGTAAAGGGTCTAAATACTTATGTAAATGTGATATCTGGTGGGGTTTTTTTTATACATTTGCAAAAATGTATAAAAACCGTTTTTTCTTTTTCATTTTGGGCCATTGTGTGTAGTTCAATTTTGGAATAAGGCTGTAATGTAACAAAAAAAAAAATAAAGTCAAGGGGTATGAATACTTTCCGAATGTGCCATTATGTGTTAAAATAATATTTGTAGTTTCTGTCTTTTTTACACCTTTCATGAACTTTGCACTCTCTCACCACTGGTCACTTTATCACAATATTCTATATCTCTCTATCTCTCTTTCTCAGTTGCCTGCTGAATTCCAGGAACGAGTGACCATGCACATGGATGGCTCACCTCTTTTCCACACCGTGTACGCTGACTCCGTCCCCGCCTCCGTCATCGCCAAGGTATTGGAGAAGCCCGACGAGGCCTGCAGCGGCAGCCAAGCTTCCAGTTCGCCTAGCCCCCAGCCCCAGGACCCAGGCTTCCTCCTGGACACCCTGGACAGAGACGAGCGCCTGGGCCTCCGGGCAGCATACAAGTCAGACCTGTACAGCAGTGACACAGCCCTCTATTGCCCGGTCGATCAGAACCGTGAACGCAGGCCAAGCATGGACGTCCACAGCCAGAGGAAGCTGCTCTACGGCCCCCAGATCTCCACGGACAGTAACCCAGAGGAGGGTACCTTGTTGGGGCTGAGGTCTGGCTTCTCCCAGGAGTGCTTCGCCAAGTTCCCCACCTCTCTGGGCCCCGCCTCAGGCAGCTCCTACTCCAGCTTCAGCGGAGGGGGCTCAGATGACAACAAAGGCAATGGCCCTCCCAGCAGCACAGCCTCCTCTCCCCACCACCACTCCCTCTACATGGACTGGAGGGATGGGGGAGACTATGAGAGGAAGAGCGACTCCTCCTGGGAGAAGGACAGTCCCAGCGGTGGAGGCTTCGCCAAGGTCCACGCTGTCTTCCAGCAGGCCGGCGATCATGGTGGAGCACACCACCAGAACGGCAGCTCACCCGTCTACAGCCGCACCATGTCCTCGTGCTTCAGCGAGCCCTACGAACCCCTCCCTCCCTCCTCCTCACCAAGTGTTGCCTACGGAGACAGCCGCCGCGGCAGCACGCTGGCACCAGAGGAGGAGGAGCCGATTGGCCGCTGGAGACAGCTGAGCGCGGAGGATCTAAACTCCCACTCGTACTGCTCGCCCGGTCGGGCCTCGCCCTACAGCTTCTCTGAGCAGCACTTCTCAGTTCGGCCCGCCAAGATCCGCCTTGGACCCCTCTACAGCAGCTTCCAGGAGGGGCCCGACTACTACCAGGGAGGGGTAGGACCCATCATGGACCCCCTGGTGTGCTTCTCCACGCCCAGCCCGAGTGCAGCCCTGTGGGGGGCCTCCGTCAGTCCCATCAGTCCCACAACCAGCAGGCCCACCAGACCCATCTCTACCGGGCAAAGGAGGACAGCCAGGAGTCGGAACACATCCTTTACCACTCAGGGAGCCCCGAAAACAGGGAGGGCAGCTTTGATGTGGCGGGGGCCGGGGGAGGAGTTGGAGGAGCGGGACAGACCAAGGAGTACGTGGACATCAGCCCCAACAGCTCCAATGAGTCCCTAAACCAGAGGTCCCTGGAGATGGCTGCCGAACTGCAGCAGCACTACCAGTCCGAGATGCAGCCCCCTTCGCCCCCCCAGGGCAGTCCACCACCGCCCCCGCCACCACCTTGTCCCCCTCCACCGCAGTATCACAATTTTGGCACATTGGGACTTTCGAGAAAGGACAGTCTCACCAAAGCCCAGCTGTATGGAACACTTCTGAACTGAGAGAAGAAGGTATTCTGACTTACTGGTCTCTCTCTTTTTATCCATCTCTTTCCCTGGTGGGATGTGAGGTAAGAAGTCTTGGTGAATCTAGCAAAGCATATTGATTAGTGTGAGGCTAGCCAGTTGTTCAGTTTAAGGACATCCATTCTGAAAGGACAGTTGGAAGATACAGTAATTAAGCATGAATTTATCAGATTGTTGCCACAGCTGTGAAAAACTAGTGGTTCGCATCACTACAATGAATGTGTAAGTTTGTCTGGGTCAGGTGAATTGACAATTCATTACTGTACCAAATGAGTGGGGACTATAGGAAAATACTTTGCTACCTTTGGTACATAAAATAGTCTTTGGAGGTACCAGAGACCAGTTGTTCCATGTGCTGTACACAAAGCACAGTGAGCTTGTAGACAAAGGAAACATTTAAAGTAACTGTTGAAATATATTAATATATTTAATTACAACATCAAAAATGTAATAGAAATTACTACAATTCAATCAGGTGTGGGCAGCAACACATTGTAAATATGTCTGGTTAAGAGCATCTGCCAATCAAAGAGAGATACTTGGGGCTCTATTTAATCTTTAAAGATTCCGCCATAGAAATGTAAAGGTGAATTCCGATTGACCCGACATATGCAGCGTTTAGTGTGAATGCAGCCTCCCTTAAAGAGAGAACATTGCCTTTAAATTTCAATCACGCTTTAAAGCTGAACTTCCGCAATGTGGATTGAATCGAGTCCTTAGAATGTTGAAGATTCAGAGGACTGTCTAAACTATAATTATAGATTTGTTTATTGTCAATCACAGGCTGAAAACTGTGCTGCATTTATGCAGAGTAAAATATGTATGACCAATGGGGTATCCTGGTAAATGTTTGCAGTACTATACAGTAAAGGTCCTGGGGAATGGGTTAAAGTTGTAGAACTATACCATAAAGGGCCTGGGCAATGGGTTAAAGTTGTAGAACTATACAGCAAAGGTCCTGGAGAATGGGTTAAAGTTGCAGCACTATACAGTAAAGGGCCTGGGGAATGGGTTAAAGTTATAGAACTATACAGTAAAGGTCCTGGAGAATGGGTTAAAATTGTAGAACTATACAGTAAAGGTCCTGGAGAATGGGTTAAAGTTGCAGCACTATACAGTAAAGGGCCTGGGGAATGGGTTAAAGTACTAGAACTATACAGTAAAGGTCCTGGAGAATGGGTTAAAATTGTAGAACTATACAGTAAAGGTCCTGGAGAATGGGTTAAAGTGGCAGCACTATACAGTAAAGGGCCTGGGGAATGGGTTAAAATTGTAGAACTATACAGTAAAGGTCCTGGAGAATGGGTTAAGTTGCAGCCCTATACTGTAAAGGTCCTGGGGAATGGGTTAAAGTTGCAGCACTATACAGTAAAGGTCCTGGGGAATGGGTTAAAGTTGCAGCACTATACCATAAAGGGCCTGGGGAATGGGTTAAATTTGCAGCACTATACAGTAAAGGGCCTGGGGAATGGGTTAAAGTTGCAGCACTATACAGTAAAGGTCCTAGGGAATGGGTTAAAGTTGCAGCACTATACAGTAAAGGTCCTGGAGAATGGGTTAAAGTTGCAGCACTATACAGTAAAGGGCCTGGGGAATGGGTTAAAGGTGCAGCACTATACTGTAAAGGTCCTGGGGAATGGGTTAAAGTTGCAGAATTATACAGTAAAGGTCCTGGGGAATGGGTTAAGTTGCAGCACTGTACAGTAAAGGTCCTGGGGAATGGGTTAAAGTTGCAGAATTATACAGTAAAGGTCCTGGGGAATGGGTTAAAGTTGCAGCACTATACAGTAAAGGTCCTAGGGAATGGGTTAAAGTTGCAGCACTATACTGTAAAGGTCCTGGAGAATGGGTTAAAGTTGCAGCACTATACAGTAAAGGTCCTAGGGAATGGGTTAAAGTTGCATCACTATACTGTAAAGGTCCTGGGGAATGGGTTAAAGTTGCAGCACTATACAGTAAAGGGCCTGGGGAATGGGTTAAAGTTGCAGTAATAGGTGTTTTTACAAAAATATATAGATGCCCCTAGGCTGAATCCATTTCAGTGCAGCTCTGTCCACTCATTCAGTTTTTGCTTTGACATGATATTAAAATATCCAGAGCACTTAAAGAGACCGTTCAATGTGGGTATTATTTTGTTAACAATGGACTTCTTTTGAGATGTAAACATTTGTCCTACCCGTTGATACTATTTTTTTCTCTATAACCTTTGGATACATTTTCCTGTCCCACTCTACCTCAGATTCTCATTCTCACATCCCCCCATCAAGCAACTGCATGCTTGTTACTATCACATCATTATGCATGTTTCTATATTTCTGTTGTGTTTCCTTTAACCTAATAAAGCACAAACTACGCATTTTGATGCGCCAAGGCTGCCTCAACTGTTTTAGTGTGTGTGGGAAATAAATATAATGTCATTTAGTGTAAAAGATCACAGATACAATGTCACTGTAATGGTTTTAAAAGCATTCAAATCAAACTGTGTGTGCACATACATCTAGAAATTATCTTTGGATTGTCGACTATTTTGTTAGACTATATAATTCATAGCATTAGCCATACCTCCGCATTGACATTCAAAACACATTCCCCCCTCTCACTCACTCTGGAGTGAAAAGGGAATTACTTGAGAGATAACATCTAACCAGAGGAAGGAGTCACCACAGCATCAACATCATCTGACTGAATCTGAATCTCATTGTCAACTTTATTGTTCCCGTCCATCCTGTCACAGCAGAAGGTGACGAATTTACACTTCAAACACCTCATGAGAGGAAAACTGGATTAGGTAACACAACACAACCAGTCTCCTATTCCTTTTTCTACTGCCAAGTGCATGCTGCAGGATGCATGAGCTTAGCTGCCTTCGCATTTATTTACAGCTGCTGAACTACATACCTGTTGGCTTTTCAAACCACCCCGGAGATATTTCTATAGCACTAGAACCAATCATGCTCGCACTCGGTAAAAGCAAATATGACAGTTCAGCTCCCCTTTGATAATCGCTACTGGGAATTAGCTCCCCTCCACTTTGACTGTGTGAACTTGTGATTCAGTGAACACTGGTGAAGACAGTACAGAAGATAGAATAGCTGGTTCCTATGGGAACGGATATACTTAGTTACACATTCATGGAAGACTGCAGTTCTCAGTTTCACAGGCACATTGCACACCTCCAATCACACTCACACTCCATCCACACCTCATTTGCACATCACACAATTATATGTGCACACACGGACCCACGCATGCACGCACCCACACACACACACGGACCCACGCATGCACGCGCCCACACACACACACGGACCCACGCATGCACGCGCCCACACACACACACGGACCCACGCATGCACGCACCCACACACACACACGGACCCACGCATGCACGCGCCCACACACACACACGGACCCACGCGCCCACACACACGCACCCACGCGCCCACACACACACACGGACCCACACATGCCCGCGCCCACACACACACGGACCCATGCATGCACGCGCCCACACACACACACGCACCCACCCACACACACGGACCCATGCATGCCCGCGCCCACACACACACACGGACCCACGCATGCACGCGCCCACACACACACACGGACCCACGCATGCACGCACCCACACGCACCCACGCATGCACGCGCCCACACACACACGGACCCACGCATGCACGCGCCCACACACACACACACGGACCCACGCATGCACGCACCCACACACACACACTGACCCACGCATGCCCGCGCCCACACACACACACGGACCCACGCATGCACGCGCCCACACACACACACACGCACCCACATACCGAGGTTAATTCAAAACAGTGGAAACTTTACCCACTGACCCTAGTTCCAATGAAACCCCAAGAAGTCTCAATCAATCATCTCCCAATTCACTTGATTCCCAGGGCAAGTCTCTCATTTGGTCTCTATAAGAGAGTCTGGAACCCAGGTCTCCCAGGTCCCTTATTGAGTTTTTATCCCCACCATGGTCTCACTCAGGTCCCACAGTCTCTTGGCCGCCTGATCGTCCGTCGCCTTGGGCATCAGCTCCTCCTCCTCGCAGTTAGCGAAGCACTTCCCCGCCACGCCCTCCACGTCGGGTGAACACGCCAGGTAGAGTGGCGTCTGAGCTCCCTCCAGTGGGCTCTTGAAGAAGAACAACGAGGCCAGGTAAAAGAGAGGTTTGGCCAGGAAGGGGATGTGGATGTGCCTGCCCAGCCTGGTCCTCACGATGCCTGGGGTGAGGGCATTGACCGTTACCCCCGTGACGCCCTCCTCCTCCAGGCGCCGGGCCAGCTGGTGGGTGAAGAGCAGATTAGCCAGCTTGCTCTGGCTGTAGCAGAAGGCTTTGTTGTAGCTTCTCTCACTGTAGTGGTGATAGAAGTAGAAAACATTATCCCTCAAGGGGAGAATCATCCATAGAAACACAACAGACATTACACAAGGGTTGTGTTCATTAGGCACCAAAATAAAGAAAACTGACCGAATCAGGGAAAGACTAACTTGAACTATTGTCCAATAATAAACAATAGGGTTTTTTGTGCAAACCGTTTTGCTACAGTCTGCACTAATGAATGGAAAAACACAATACACAAAACATAACATGAACCAACCGCACCTGTTGAGGTCGTCGAAGTTGATGCTGCCATACTTGTAGAGCTTGGAGGAGACCACCACCACGCGGCTGGGGGAGGAGCGCTTGAGGAGGTCCAGGAGGAGGTGGGTGAGGAGGAAGTGACCCAGGTGGTTGACCCCCAGCTGCATCTCAAACCCCTCCTCTGTCTTTGTGTAGGGACACTGGTAAATGCCTGCGTTGTTGATGAGCACGTCGACTTGTTGTTCTTCCTAACAGGGGCAGTCAGAAGAAGACAGGCATGTATGAGGCAGACATACTGTACCATTAGTAGAGAGGTTTTGCTTAGTGGTGGCTGGATAACTGTGTCATGTTGGTCTCTTTATCTCAATCATTCATGAGTAAGAAACTACAATCAACGCAAGTGATTTCAAGTGAAGGAATTATAATAAGGAAGACCTTATATCTAAATGTAATCCCTTTACAATTGAATTGATGTTGATGGCTTTTGTAAAAAAAAAAAACGATAAATGAATGTGTACATGTGATTGTTTCAGAACGTTGGACAGCTCACTATGGCGCTTTGAAAGGTAACCTTCATTTAAAAAACAACAGCCCCAGTATGATGGTATGGAATGAACGAGACGAGACCCTCCAACAGCTCAAACAACAGAATATTCCACTGCATCAGTCTTTTATCTTCGCGGACCAGATAACATTTTGACATTTTTGCCTTATGTACAATAGTTATTTAGCCTAGACTGACCTCAATAAAGTTCAGCAAAATGCACATTTACCTTCAGGATCTCCTCGCAAAAGCTCCGCACAGACTGAAGCGAGGCGAGGTCCAGGTGTTTGATCACCACCTCTCCGTGCTCTGGCCCCGCTTGCTTCTTGATGTCCTGCGCTGCTTCCTCAGCCATCTGCTGATCCCGACAGGCCATAATCACCCGGGCCTGGAGTTTGAGCAGCTCCCCGGCCGCGGCCTTCCCTATGCCGCTGTTCGCCCCGGTCACAATGACCGTCTTCCCCCGCATCATATCGGCCGGGTACCGGAGCAACTCGACCGCTTTCTTCCGGGGGAACATTCTGCGAACAATTAGCAGTATTCCACCGCCGACGACAGCGGCCACAATAATCGCAGCTGACATTAAAGCGAAGAGTTTTATGTTTCACTTACAATATTTATGTAACACAGTGAGAAAGGAATGAACAACAACACCCACAAGGCTTTGCAAAACCTTCACATGCTCATGTGCTCGTGACACCTCGCTACATAACGAGTAGGTCGCACCCTGCTGGTAGACATTGGTGATGTCACGTAGGGGGCTGTGTTGTACACTGTAATTAGACTGTAGCTACCAATATGTAATACATTTACAGCTTCCTGTAAAGTAACACCCGTACATATTTCCCCAAATAAGACACAAAACAACCTTTCATGTTCTCACAATTTTATTGTAGAAAACCTCACATGACCACTGTTCTTCTCAGTAACACACATTTGGTGCTCAAAGACCCAAAGTACAAAACATATTCAATCACCAACAACAATAAGCTAATACTAATGCACATTCCGGGTAGGCGTATGTTCTATCTATCTACTCTGTCTCTATACTGCAGGGTGAAAATAGGCCCATAGCGGATAGCTTGGAAATCAAGCAGTTGTGTCAGCCATGTCATTACAGGTGCACAACAAAGGACATTGTTTTCAGGGAATGACAAACAGTAGGCCTACCACACCCAAGGCTTCCCCTATAGGTGTGTGCTGTATTGTGTAGAGTCAAACCATACGGCGACTTATCATTTAATAAACAATGTACTGTACCTCTTACACACAACTGTTCATTTGACACGAACAACGAGATAGGGGACACCCATGAACCTACTGTGTATTTCACAGGGAGAAGCTAGATGGGAGAAGCTATAAAGATGAAATTTCGTACACAAAATTGATGTAGAAATACAACAGAAGATTCTAAATAGGCCTACACTATGCATGATTTAACATGTGGTTTTTTTCTTCTGTAGATGCTGAATAGCCTAAAGGAGACAATACTATTTAATCAGGGCATGTGTGAACATAGTCGAAGGTGTAGGCAGAGGTTGGAAATACAGACAGTGTGAGTCTATCTACGACTGGGGTTAGTAACAAGGCCAGGGTAAGGGAGGCAATGTTGAAGAGGTCTGGGTGGGGGTGGAGGTGGGTATGGGTAATCTCAAGGCTGGGCCTCAGTCTCTGCCTCAGTGCTGGGTTCATGGTAGATGTAGCTTCCTACACCTCCAGTGTTCACACCTGGAATGGGTCAATAGAAAGACGTCAGAATACGGTGATATACAGTGTATGAAATATCATAATACTTGTAAACCATAGCAATAAGGCATTTTATCTTTCATGTGGTTAAGAGGAAGAAAGTTTTGAGTGAGTGAGCCTACCTTTGGGCCCAAACAGGGTGGCGTAGCACGGTTTGTGGCAGTAGGCCTGCCCATCATGCTGGAACAGAATGGAATGAATATAATGTACTCTACTGAGACAGTTCCAGACACAGCTTTAAAGGCATCTGTATCTATCTATGGCCACATAAATACTATATAAAAACTCAGCAAAAAAAGAATATATATATATTGCCATAGAAATACTAAAATACCACATAAAACTATGGCCATATAAATACTACATATATATATATATATATATATATATATATATATATATATATATATGGCCATATAAATACTATATATATATGTCTATGGCTATAAAAATACTGTATCTATCTATGGCCATAGAAATAGAACTACCGCACAACACTGCATTTGCACTGCAATATATACACATAGGGTATATGCACTGTAGTATATTCCATTGTAAATTGTACAGTCTCAGTATATTTCACTGTAAATGGTATTGTCTCAGTATATTCTAATGTAAATGGTATAGTCTCAGTATATTTCACTGTAAATGGTATTGTCTCAGTATATTCTAATGTAAATGTTACAGTCTCTGTATATTCCACTGTAAATGTTACAGTCTCTGTATATTCCACTGTAAATGGTATAGTCTCTGTATATTCCACTGTAAATGGTATAGTCTCTGTATATTCCACTGTAAATGTTACAGTCTCTGTATATTCCACTGTAAATGGTATAGTCTCAGTATATTCCACTGTAAATGTTACAGTCTCTGTATATTCCACTGTAAATGTTACGGTCTCTGTATATTCCACTGTAAATGTTACAGTCTCTGTATATTCCACTGTAAAAGGTACAGTCTCTGTATATTCCACTGTAAATGGTATAGTCTCTGTATATTCCACTGTAAATGGTATAGTCTCTGTATATTCCACTGTAAATGTTACAGTCTCTGTATATTCCACTGTAAATGGTATAGTCTCTGTATATTCCACTGTAAATGGTATAGTCTCAGTATATTCCACTGTAAATGTTACAGTCTCTGTATATTCTCAGTATATTCTAATGTAAAAGGTACAGTCTCTGTATATTCCACTGTAAAAGGTACAGTCTGTATATTCTCAGTATATTCTAATGTAAAAGGTACAGTCTCTGTATATTCCACTGTAAAAGGTACAGTCTGTATATTCTCAGTATATTCTAATGTAAAAGGTACAGTCTCTGTATATTCCACTGTAAAAGGTACAGTCTGTATATTCTCAGTATATTCTAATATAAAAGGTACAGTCTCTGTATATTCCACTGTAAAAGGTACAGTCTGTATATTCTCAGTATATTCTAATGTAAATGGTACAGTCTCTGTATATTCCACTGTAAAAGGTACAGTCTGTATATTCCACTGTAAATGGTATATTCTCTGTATATTCCACTGTAAATGGTATAGTCTCAGTATATTCCACTGTAAATGGTATAGTCTCAGTATATTCCACTGTAAATGTTACAGTCTCTGTATATTCCACTGTAAAAGTTACAGTCTCTGTATATTCCACTGTAAATGTTACAGTCTCTTTATATTCCACTGTAAAAGGTACAGTCTGTATATTCTGAGTATATTCTAATGTAAAAGGTACAGTCTTTGTATATTCCACTGTAAAAGGTACAGTCTGTATATTCTCAGTATATTCTAATGTAAAAGGTACAGTCTCTGTATATTCCACTGTAAAAGGTACAGTCTCTGTATATTCCACTGTAAATGGTATAGTCTCAGTATATTCCACTGTAAATGGTATAGTCTCAGTATATTCCACTGTAAATGGTATAGTCTCAGTATATTCCACTGTAAATGGTATAGTCTCAGTATATTTCACTGTAAATGGTATAGTCTCAGTATATTCCACTGTAAATGTTACAGTCTCTGTATATTCTCAGTATATTCTCAGCACATTTTCAACTATCATTTAGAATCTACTCTTCTATCATGTGTAATTGTTCTATGTTTATTGTTTTTATATTATATATAGATTATGTGTAGATTATGTGTAAATAACTTTCTATACATTCGCTTTGTATATTTTGTATATTGCTAGCAGCACCACTTCATGTCAAATTCTGTGTATGTGAAAATGTACTTGGTGAAAAAAAGGTGAATCTGACTCTGATCCCATTCAAGTCAGTGTTACTGTATGTGAAGGGTGGCCCAGCAGCCATTGTCTAACTGTATTTCTATGGTTCTGCATTCCTGGAATCTTTCTAATAACTCCCCTCCCCCACACACCCCTCCCCCACACCCCCTCTCCCTCCCCCACCCCCTCCTCCCATTCTCCTGTCTGTCACCTCTGCGTGACTGCCTGGGGCCAGGGTCTTGCTGCACCTCTCACAGCGCAGACAGGGTCGATGCCAGTCCTTCCCCAGGGACGTCACCTTCTCAGCTGCACACACACACACACACACACACACACACACACACACACACACACACACACACACACACACACACACACACACACACACACACACACACACACACACACACACACACACACACACACACACACACACACACACACACACACCAATGTCAGACATATCACCATGGAAACAACATTCCTCCACCTCACCATATTCCCCTGGACACCCACTCACAGAGGATGTGAGTGGGAGGATGTGAGTTTGTGTCCACACACACATTAGCATATACAGTAAGAGCTCCAATATGGCATGGGCAGTAACATAACACACGTACCGAAATACACTGTCTTGCTGCACCTCGGGCATTTACTGGGTTCTCCAGAGAAAGTTGAGAAGCTTGCGGCTGTGTCAAAAAGAGATTGAGAAGATGCGGCTTGTTACAGCCAGTGGTTATCTTCATACGGGATATAATAACACGACAGCAGATCTGTTACTCGTTTCTTTCATGTTGCTTACCCTTCACTGGGCCTCTGGCATGAGCTTTCTTCTCCTCAGGTTTGGCCTCTGTTTCCGTGGAAACGCTGGCAGGGGTATCATTGACAGGCGCCTCGTAGACATAAGAGCCAGCACCTCCGATATTCACACCTACAGAGAGAAATGCTTAATTCAGTCAACGTACAAACACATTGATCATAGTTTCCTTTTATAAGTCTCTCTGCAAACGCATTCATTAGGCCTATCTTATAGGCTTGCTGTGAATAATTAAAATGTTTTTATAACCACATAAAGCACACATAACTAAATAATGGATGGCTATAAAGTTAATGTATTGCACCTTTTGGTCCAAAGAGGGCAGCATAGCATGGCTTGTGGCAGTACGGAGTTCCATCATGCTGTGAACAGAGGGAAAGACAATGAGCAGAAGAAGTATCTGGGAACAAACACTGGACTTTGTTGGGGTGGATCTTGGTATAACTTGAAGTAAAAATGCCACTACAACATATTGACGCCCACTCTAGCATTGAATGCTACATGACTGACTTGAGTTTAAAACAGCCGGTGTAGCTTTAGAGGGATCTTTGGATCTGTGAAACATGCAACAGAAATGAGAGGAAACCAATGGATTTTAGATGCACTGCACACTACACATGATAGCACCCCACACTTTAGTAGCCTACTGTACCCTAAATGAAGTATAGAAGCCAATCCTCTCTGTTCGTAACAGGCCTAGGTCCCTGTATAGTACTGTACAGTACCTATATTGATGAACAGGCTACGTCAGAATACTCTCTCAAAATGCCGATACTCTCCCTGTGAGACCTTAACCCTCCATAACCTTCCCAGAGATCTATGGGAACAGAGCCAAAATGTCCTCTTAGTTACTCATCTTTATTTTACACAACACTTCCTGCAGTTTCTGACTGTTTCTGTGTGAAAAAATGTAGAAACCTTCTTGGAACCAAAAAGGGTTATTCAAAGGGTTCTCCGATGGGGTCAGCCAAAGAACCCTTTTCAATTATATTTTGTATTTTTTATTCAACCTTTATTTAGCTAAGGAAGTCAGTTAAGAACAAATTCTTATTTACAATGACGGCCTACCCCGGCCAAACACTAATCCGGACGACGCTGGGCCAATTGTAAGCCGCCCTATGGGACTCCCAATCACGGGCGGTTGTGATACAGCCTGGAATCGAACCAGGGTCTGTAGTGATGCCTCTAGCACTGAGATGCAGTGTGCCACTCAGGAGCCCACTCTAGATAGCACCTATTTTTCTATGATTGTAAGGTACTGAATCCTCTTACCTCAGCATGGCCCCCTGGGTTCAGGGTCTTGTTACAACGCTCACATTTCAGACAGAACTTATGCCAGTCTTTCCCCAGAGATGTCACCTTCTCCGCTGTGTGGGGGATGGGGGGGACAGCGGTTACATTACTGTACAGGAAACTGACATTTGTAGTTGAATTTACCCATTTAGAGGGACATGTCAATTCAGTATAAAATGCTACAGAGTGAACTGCTTCAGTCGGAAGGGTTCTTCGTGGAACCTAAAAGGGTTCTACCTGCAACCAAAAAGGGTTCAAAAGGTTCTCCTATGGGGACAGCCGAAGAATCCTATAAGGTTCTAGATAACACCTTTCATTCTAAGAGTGTTGGTCAATACAGTATATAGAAATGTAGTGAAGATAAGGCTGTTATCTCTAATCTCAGATATCCCATCCTCTTTAGATTGGCGACCTGTCACTAATGCAAGACACAGTTAAGTGGGAGGCAGTGAGCACTTTGTGCTGTCCCTGCAGGGTGTTTTCTCTCACTCCCTCTCTCTTACTCTCTCTCTGTCCGTCTGTCTGTCTTTCTCTCACTCTCTCTGTCCGTCTGTCTGTCTTTCTCTCACTCTCTCTGTCCGTCTGTCTGGCTTTCTCTCACTCTCTCTGTCCGTCTGTCTGTCTTTCTCTCACTCTCTGTCCGTCTGTCTGTCTTTCTCTCACTCTCTCTGTCCGTCTGTCTGTCTTTCTCTCACTCCCTCTCTCTCACTCTCTCTGTCGGTCTGTCTGTCTTTCTCTCACTCTCTCTAATCGGTCTGTCTGTCTTTCTCTCACTCCCTCTCTCTCACTCTCTCTGTCCGTCTGTCTGTCTGTCTGTCTCTCTCACTCTCTCTCTCTCACTCTCTCTGTCCGTCTGTCTGTCTTTCTCTCACTCTCTCTGTCCGTCTGTCTGTCTCTCTCACTCCCTCTCTCTCACTCTCTCTGTCCGTCTGTCTGTCTTTCTCTTACTCTCTCTGTCCGTCTGTCTGTCTTTCTCTCACTCCCTCTCTCTCACTCTCTCTGTCCGTCTGTCTGTCTTTCTCTCACTCTCTCTGTCCGTCTGTCTGTCTTTCTCTCACTCCCTCTCTCTGTCCGTCTGTCTGTCTGTCTGTCTGTCTCTCTCACTCTCTCCGTCTGTGTCTCTTCCTGCACTTCCAGTCTCTCTCTTGTTCTCTCCCTCTACTTTGTCTAGCTGCACAAGCATAGCACACACACACGCACGCACACACACACACACACGCACACGCGCACGCACGCACGCACGCACGCACGCACACACGCACACACGCACACACGCACACACACACACACACACACACACACACACACACACACACACACACACACACACACACACACACACACACACAGGGAGAGGAAGTGAGAAAGGAGGCTGTGGGGGTTGTTCATTCTAAATAATCAATGTTGATTAAGGGGTATTTTGTTTGCCCTTTGGTACAATATGTGATTATGTCTCTTCCTGTATCTGTTGATGAGATCCATCCAGTGGCAGTGTAGGAGCAGGACTGTATGGCTGAATCACAAATGGCACACTATTCCCTATGTAGTGCACTACTTTTGACCATGGCACAGGTAGGCCTCTGGTCAAAAGTTGTGCACTACATAGGGAATAGGGTGTTAATTGGGACAGCCGAGAACTCTGACAGTCAGAGAGGAGTGAGGAGTATTATTATCAGTAGCTTTCAAGGACAGCAACGGGCAACACTAAATTACCCACAAAGTCAGTACACTTTCAGAGATATGAGTGATGACTATTATGTAATGACCCAGATTACAATGTTAAAATGAGGAGAAGTCATGGGGCATGAATCAAAGACTGGGAATTACATAACATACATCATCTAAACTCCTGAGGCAGAGGGACACGGACAGAATATGAGGTATTTCGTAATGAGAGTGGGAGTAGACTGAGAGAAGTAAACACTGTAGATATAGCAGCACTCAAGGATACCATTAAGCAGACAGGGACTAAAGGAACTAGGAACCTAAGGGGGGGCAGTGTGTAAATAATGGGAACAAACAAAAAGAGACTGACAAGCTTCAAAAGTATGGCTCAGAGGGGCCTTTCCATAAGTGAAAGTACTAAGATGCTTAGTTTTCAATGTCTCAGACAGCGAGCAGATTTCAAGTGAAAGGCTACCAGGTATTTATTCAGTCGTTCATTACCAGATGGAAAACCCAAACCATTGCCCATTTGGGGACTAATTAGGCAAAAGAAACAGATGCTTCAAGATGAGTGAAAAGTGTTGCAAGGTTTCCAGAGGTTTCATTCTGACACACTGCCACTGACTATCAAACACAAAAAATAAAGAACCCCAGAAGCAAGTACCATCTGCTTACTGTTTTTAATTTATGAATTAACAAAACATGATTCTAATATTGTCTAAGAAGAACTATCAAAACTATTTCTTTGTTTAGTTTTTTACTGTGGTGTATATGACAGGAAAGTGGGATAAAAAATGAATGATAATGGTTTGAACCATGTACAGTATGTTTCAGTTTCAACAGAGACCAACAGGTCTGGTTCGACCATATGAATGAACATGTTGAATCCGTTTTTCTTTTAGAGTGTCTCACACTACACGCATGCTCTGTCATTTTAAAGGTGCGGTTTGGCCGGCCGGCTCGTGCGCGGCTCCATTCCATTTCATTCTTTGGGAGGCTGGGAGCTGTCCATGCCAGTTAGTGCTGAAATGGGAATCCTATTGTTCTCCAGAGATAGATCAGGGCAAAGTCGATCCATCACACACATGCTACGAATTAATAATGTATATGCAAGGTATAGTGACAATCTATCTGCGCAGCAACATTAATAGCCTATACCTTATTAATTGCATTAGCTCAATCTCTTTATTGTGCCACGGAGCTAGGCTAAAGGCTATCTCAAATAATTTAAAACTACGAACACATTCCCCGAATAGGCCTACTGTAAACAGGCTATCGGTTAAGGATAAGAGATTGCTTTTAGATCCACCTAATAGCCATCAATGGGATAGTCTGCTTATGTCACTAATCTGGGGACAGCTGTTTTCACTTTATATCCCTCCAAAAACCCAACTGGTCAGCTGCAGGTAAGTGGTGTGCGCGCGGAAATCCTATCGCACCGCTGGCGTTTTATTGGACTGATATGACCGATGTATAGCCACGAGCTACATGAAGTCATACAGTAGGTTTCCCATATGACCTCATGAAATAATAAATGATCACACCTGCAAGGACATGGCTTTGGTTTGTCAATCAACACAAAGACTGCATAAGCACATGTAGACTATACCACACAGAACGTATGAAGTAATTTACAGTCAGGAACCAGGCATAATTGGTTTAGTCTCTATAGGAACGCCAGGCTGACCAATACTTATAGTAAATAGCCTAATACTGGTTCATTCTTATACAATATATCAAAGGCAGTACAACTGTTTATTAGGCCTACCCCCAATCTATAGGTTAATATGCATACGGTATAATTATAACGTTACAACAGTTGGCTCAGATTTTAGACAAAATAACGGTGACTACAATAGTCATTACATAGCTGACTCGGGGTGTGGGGTCGTACATAAAACACATGGGAGGATAGCATGGAAGGATATGCACGATCATATGAAAAATGCACTTACCAAAATAAACTGTCTTGTCGCATTTAGGACATTTCGATGCCATGTTAATTGTATTCTGGACTAATGCCCCCTTGAGAATATTATTTCCTTTTTTTCTTTTTAATTCAGTAATTTGAATCGGCTACCTTTTATTGATGGAAAAGTGGAAATAGCAGACAGCATCCTCCCTTGCATTACTCTACGAAATTTACATAGCCCCTCCTTTACGATGACGTATATGCTGCTGATTCTGGCCCAGTCCCAATACTGTTTATTGCTCCCTTGGCCACTGCACCGCAGACTTGAACCTAGTCCACTAGGACAGGCATTTAATTGAACCTAAATGTACTAAATGAACTAAATGAACTAAATAATACCTAGTAGCAGTAGTATATCTGTGCTTATTTATATTTGTGAGCAAATTTGAAATGTGACAGCAGGCTCAGGCTTACAGTGCATTAGTTCAATGAGAGACAATGTAATCACTTGTATGTCATTTGAAGTGTGAGAGTTCCTCTCTCACACTTTATCTTTCAACAGACATGTTTGTTTCCACTTTGTGTGGTTGTTAGGATACGCTCTTCTACCTCTGTGCTACTCAGACGGAATGTTAAGTGAAAAATTCAAAAGTTCAGCCAAGGCTATTAGACATGACCAATGAGACAAGCCTCATAAGAGGACTTTAGTCCAACTCATTATTCACAACGATTTACATTCTTACTCTTGATTCGATTCCAAGAGAAATAGCCTTCCATTAAAATCCCACTAATGCATGCTCTATTTTTATAATAAGATAAATACACTTAAACAGCATCAACGTAAATGGAAACGGTGTTGCTATTTTCCACAGAAGCTTGCTTGCTTTCCCTCTGGAGCCTGGGAATGCACTGATCTTAAAATAAACACTTCCAGAATGGTCTGTCCAGAACCAAAGTTTTGGCTCAGCAACCAAGAATGGGTGAAACTGGTCTGTTGGGGAAATGTTGGTCTCCGTAACACACATGGTCCCGTCTCTACTATTCCTCTGCTATGCACCCTATATTACACCATACCTTAATTAACAATAACAGCGTCCCTATGTGGTATTTCAAGTGTTAGTGTTACAATTACTACTCGTCCAGTGTTGCCCATTTCCCCTTGGTGATAACTTGGCAGAGCAAACAGTACTGGTAGCCTTATCCCTGGGCTTATCAACCAGTCCTTCTCATCCTCTATTTTAACCGTCCACAACCAGCAACGGGACATGACATGCCTAACTCTGGGTGCAGAGGAGGTTCGTATCTCTCTGGTGATAAGGGAGAACCCTGCCATGATTGCCCAACATGGGCGTCCATCACACCTCAGTCACTCCAAATAATAGACAGGATTGATACAGACACAGGCTGGGGGAGATGGAGACTCTCAAGTTAAGAAACAGTGAAGAATTGCAGGAAAATTGTTTTAAAAATGCAATCATTTCCAGAGGAAGGTCACCTCAGCTTTTGCACCCCCACTTTCAGTCAAAAGTGGGGGTGCCCATGGACAAGTCAGGTGCCCATGGATGGAGTGATGGGGTCTAGACAGAGAGAGGGAGAGGGAGAGGGAGAGGGAGAGGGAGAGATGATAAACAGGGTATAATTCATATGTGATGGGTTTCTGCTGCGGTCTACTTTACAGTCCCACCACATCACAATAACACAATATGTCCACTGTATTTCATTTGAAAGAATGTGTTTTGTTTTTGTTTTTTGTTTAGAAATAAATCAGCCCGGCCCAGGCCTAAAAATAGTGCATCATAGTATGGACCCAATACAATGTGGTAAGAGAAACTTCTGAGGAGATGGGACACTATATTGGGATCGAATTAACGGCCATTGTGTACGTTGCCCAAGTGTCGTCAATGGGCCCCGCGGTGCATTCTGGGCGATTCTGGGACAAGGAGATCTCCTCCAAGGAGTGAATGGGAGTCAATTGGGTACCAGCTCAAAAACCCAACATTAGCATGAATTTTGTGAACAAGAAGTACAACATTACAAATATTTTCAGATGTGAGATAATGAACTTGTTCTCTGTAATATCGTATTGCTTTGGAATTGTGACATTATACTTTTGAGGAAAATAGGCAGGTTTGTCGACTCATACCCTGAGTTTGAGGGATTGCATGACGATTTGCATGACGATTAGCTTAGCAACTGCGTGACGCAGCATGACAATGTGAAAGCGATTGGTCGACAGTCTGCTGGGTGGGGCGTTATATGTTCCTTCATTCATTGCCAAATGAAATTACTAATTTCCCCCTTCGCTAATATCGCTGGTGTGGTTTTGACAGCCCCATATAACTACATTTACAAAAATGCAAAGCTTAAGTGGAGGTAAAGTTTTTTCCTGTCACACACTGCTGTCTAGGCAACAAAACGTATGTGGCTTGCTAGCTAGTAGAGAAGTGAAAGTAGATGAGAACATCAAAAATGTGTAATGTCTTATATTTTAGACATAATTTGTTTGCACGAGCAAATAGTAATAGTAACTGTTAGCCTAGCGTTTGCACGTTTGCCAAAGTTAGTTCAAGGTAGTTACAGTTGAAGTTGGAAGTTTACATACACTTAGGTTGGAGTCATTAAAACTCATTCCACAAATTTCTTGTTAACAAACTATAGTTTTGGCAAGTCGGTTAGGACATCTACTTTGTGCATGACACAAGTCATTTTTCCAACAATTGTTTACAGACAGATTATTTCACTTATAATTCACTGTATCACAATTCCAGTGGGTTTACAAGTTTACAGTTGACTGTGCCTTTAAAAGCTTGAACAATTCCAGAAAATTATGTCAAGGCTTGAGAAGCTTCTAATAGGCTAATTGACATAATTCGAGTCAATTGGAGGTGTACCTGTGGATGTATTTCAAGGCCTACCGTCACACTCAGTTCCTCTTTGCTTGACATCATGGGAAAATCAAAAGAAATCAGCCAAGACCTCACAATTTTGTTGTTTTTGACATCCACAGTTTTGGTTCATCCTTGGGAGCAATTTCCAAATGCCTGAAGGTACCGCGTTCATCTGTACAAACAATAGTACGCAAGTATAAACAACATGGGACCACGCAGCCGTCATACTGCTCAGGAAGGAAACGTGTTGTGTCTCCTAGAGATGAACGTACTTTGGTGCAAAAAGCGCAAATCAATCCCAGAACAACAGCAAAGGACCTTGTGAAGATACTGGAGGAAACAGGTACAAACGTATCTATATCCACATTAAAATGAGTCCTATTTCGACATAACCTGAAAGGCCACTCAGCAAGGACGAAGCCACTGCTCCAAAACCGCCATTAAAAAGCCAGACTACGGTTTGCAACTGCACATGGGGACAAAGATCGTACTTTTTGGAGAAATGTCCTCTGGTCTGATGAAACAAAAATAGAACTGTTTGGCCATAATGGCCATCATTATGTTTGATGGAAAAAGGGGGAGGCTTGCAAGCCGAAGAACACCATCCCAACCGTGAAGCACGGGGGTGGCAGGATCATGTTGTGGGGGTGCTTACTGCAGGAGGGACTGGTGCACTTCACAAAATAGATGGCAACATGAGGTAGGAAAATTATGTTGATATATTGAAGGAACATCTCAAGACATCAGTTAGGAAGTTAAAGCTTGGTCGTAAATGGGTCTTCCAAATGGACAATGACCCCAAGCATACTTCCAAAGTTGTGGCAAAATGGCTTAAGGACAACAAAGTCAATGTATTGGAGTGGCCATCACAAAGCCCTGACCTCAATTCTATAGAAAATCTGTGGGCCGAACTGAAAAAGCATGTGCGAGCAAGGAGGCCTACAAACCTGACTCACTTACCCTAGCTCTGTCAGGAGGAATGGGCTAAAATTCACCCAACTTACTGTGGGAAACTTGTGGAAGGCCACCCGAAACGTTTGACCAAAGTTACAGAATTTAAATTCAATGCTACCAAAAACTAATTGAGTGTATGTAAACTTCTGACCCACTGGGAATGTGAAGAAAGAAATAAAAGCTGAAATAAATAAATCTCTCTACTATTCTTCTGATATTTCACATTCTTAAAATAAAGTGGTGATCCTAACTGACCTAAGACAGGTAATTTTTACTAGGATTAAATGTCAGGAAATGTGAAAAACCGAGTTTAAATATATTTGGCTAAGGTGTATGTAAATTTCTGACTTCAACTGTAGCTAGCTAAAGAGTTTGTTTTAATTTTGTGGTTAGCTAGCAAGCCTTTTACTCTTCCTCTCCCCCAATAATGTATTTTCTAGGTATTAGCTAGCTAGTTGGCCAATATAGCAAGTAAAAAGCAGGTGATCACTCGAAGTATGTGAACCGCTCAAGCGCCAAACAAATCAAAACTTGCCAGGTAACTGACAGTCCGTGTACCACTGGCGGTGCCGCGCGGTGAAACTCCGCTTCCCATTAATTTTCAATGGAAGAGATTCGGAGTGGGCGGGGGAACATTGGGCGGTGTGAACGTGGCGTGGGATGCAAGGAACAAGTTCAACATTTCCCAAATTCCCCAATCACCAGTGGCAAACACTGGGCAATGACCTATCATATTGAGTGGTTCTCATGACAAATTTGAAGCTAACCCAACGCTGGAGTAAAGATGGCTGACAAAAGTACTAGCATGGAAGCAAATGTAAGTAATTATAATGTCATAACGAATCATGCAAAAATGTACAGTTGAGAGGAATAATAGTTCATTTAGAGACAAGCGATTATGCATATTTTTTTGTCATGAAGTTCATTTAGAAAAATCGCTATTTAGTAAGCTAACTGACTAGCTAACATTAGCTAGCTTTATGCATGTTTTGACATGAGTATACAATTGTAATTCGTGTTGTTTAATGTTTTAGGGTTGTGAAACAGTGGTTGCAAAAAATCTAGCTAGATAAAGCATTTACTGCAAGTTGAATATACAATTTTGTAAGCTTGCCTTGCTGATATTTGCTATGCAATGCAGCTGATGTAATGTAGCTAGCTAACTGTTTTCTTGCTTATTGTGTAGTGGAGTATAAAAATACCTGTATAGTTATGGATGTGTAGCTATCTATGTCGTCAATCTGTGTATGGACCTTAAAATGTTTGGTATAAATATTAGTTCAGAACCTAGCTATGAACCTAGCTATCATAGACAGTTTTATTGACTTCAGTACAGTCTTACTGGCATCAATAAATCCTATGAATTGAGTATTATATAACTGTATTGTGCCAAGGATGCAAGTCTACATACATGTGGTTATTTCCAAGCATGAGTTCCCCCACATTGTAGCCTGTCATTGAATATAATCTCTGATAATGTACTCTACCTTGGCAAATAAAGGTGTGGTTCAGGTGTGAATGTCTGTGAGACATTATTTTTCAGTCATATCCTATAACAGGAGTATCAAACTCCAGTATTGGAATGATACTCTGTCTGCATGTGTCACGCCCTGACCTGAGATATCTCTGTTTTCTTTATACACTGCTCAAAAAATAAAGGGAACACTAAAATAACACATCCTAGATCTGAATGAAAGAAATATTCTTATTAAAAACTTTGTTCTTTACATAGTTGAATGTGCTGACAACAAAATCACACAAAAATTATCAATGGAAATCAAATTTATCAACCCGTGGAGGTCTGGATTTGGAGTCACACTCAAAATTAAAGTGGAAAACCACACTACAGGCTGATCCAACTTTGATGTAATGTCCGTAAAACAAGTCAAAATGAGGCTCAGTAGTGTGTGTGGCCTCCACGTGCCTGTATGACCTCCCTACAACGCCTGGACATGATCCTGATGAGGTGGCGGATGTTCTCCTGAGGGATCTCCTCCCAGACCTGGACTAAAGCATCCGCCAACTCCTGGACAGTCTGTGGTGCAACGTGGCGTTGGTGGATGGAGTGAGACATGATGTCCCAGATGTGCTCAATTGAATTCAGGTCTGGGGAACGGGCGGGCCAGTCCATAGCATCAATGCCTTCCTCTTGCAGGAACTGCTGACACACTCCAGCCACATGAGGTCTAGCATTGTCTTGCATTAGGAGGTACCCAGGGCCAACCGCACCAGCATATGGTCTCACAAGGGGTCTGAGGATCTCATCTCGGTACCTAATGGCAGTCAGGCTACCTCTGGTGAGCACATGGAGGGCTGTGCGGCCCCCCCAAAGATATGCCACCCCACACCATGACTGACCCACCGCCAAACCGGTCATGCTGGAGGATGTTGCAGGCCGCAGAACGTTCTCCACAGCGTCTCCAGACTCTGTCACGTCTGTCACATGTGCTCAGTTTGAACCTGCTTTAATCTGTGAAGAGCACAGGGCGCCAGTGGCGAATTGGCCAATCTTGGTGTTCTCTGGCAAATGCCAAACGTCCTGCACGGTGTTGGGCTGTAAGCACAACATCCACCTGTGGACATCGGGCTCTCATACCATCCTCATGGAGTCTGTTTCTAACCGTTTGAGCAGACACATGCACATTTGTGGCCTGCTGGAGGTCATTTTGCAGGGCTCTGGCAGTGCTCCTCCTGCTCCTCTTTGCAGAAAGGCGGAGGTAGCGGACCTGCTGCTGGGTTGTTGCCCTCCTACACGTCTCCTGATGTACTGGCCTGTCTCCTGGTAGCGCCTCCATGCTCTGGCCACTACACTGACAGACACAGCAAACCTTCTTGCCACAGCTCGCATTGATGTGCCATCCTGGATGAGCTGCACTACCTGAGCCACTTGTGTGGGTTGTAGACTCCGTCTCATGCTACCACTAGAGTGAAAGCACCGCCAGCATTCAAAAGTGACCAAAACATCATCCAGGAAGCATAGGAACTGAGAAGTGGTCTGTGGTCACCACCTGCAGAACCACTCCGTTATTGGGGGTGTCTTGCTAATTGCCTATAATTTACACCTGTTGTCTATTCCATTTGCACAACAGCATGTGAAATTTATTGTCAATCAGTGTTGCTTCCTAAGTGAACAGTTTTCACAAATTTCACAGAAGTGTGATTGACTTGGAGTTACATTGTGTTGTTTAAGTGTTCCCTTTATTTTTTTGAGCAGTGTATTTTGGTTAGGTCAGGGTGTAACTAGGGTGGGTATGCTAGTTTTTGTATTGTCTAGGGGTTTTTATTGTCTAGGGTTTTTGTATGTCTAAGGTTTTGTAGGTCTAGGTATTTATATGTTTATGGTGGCCTGATATGGTTCCCAATCAGAGGCAGCTGTTTATCGGTGTCTCTGATTGGGGATCATATTTAGGTAGCCATTTCCCTTTGGTGTTTGTGGCTTCTTGTCTTTGTGTAGTTGCCTGTCAGCACTCATAAGTATAGCTTCACGTGTCGTTTTGTTATTTTGGTTAGTTTGTTCAGTGTTCATTCTAATATAATATATATTGGTCCGATTCTTACGACGAATGTGACAGCATGTGTCTTACAATATACACTTCAACAGTGTTTACCAATCCTGATCCTAGTAACTAGTTAATTAAAGGCTGATTTGTAATTCATATACAGAACCAGAATTTAAAAAACAGTACACTACACTTCCTATGCATCATGTAAATACTCCAAAACAGATTAATCTCAATATTTAATTTCCTTCATCTGCACTGATCTGAGGACACAGGATAGGTATACTTTTAAACTCGGACAAAACAGAGAATCTTAATCTAGGTCCCATGAAACAAAGAGATCTTCTCCTGAATCTGACAATTAATCTATTTTTTTTGTACAGTCTTCTCAAATAAAGCTCTGAAGGACCTCCGTGTAACTCTGGACCCTGATCTGTCTTTTGACGAACATATCAAGACTGTTTCAAGGACTGATTTTTTCCATCTACATAACATTTGCAAAAATCAGAAACCTTCTGTCCAGAAAAATGTATCTATGCTTTTGTCACTTCTAGGTTAGACTACTGCAATGCTCTACTTTCCGGCTACCCAGATAAAGCACTAAATAAACTTCAGTTAGTGCTAAATACGGCTGCTAGAATCTTGACAGGAACCCAAAAATTGTATCATATTACTCCAGTGCTAGCTTCTCTACACTGGCTTCCCGTTAAGGCAAGGGCTGATTTCAAGGTTTTACTGCTAACCTACAAACCATTACATGGGCTTGCTCTTACCTATCTTTCCGATTTGGTCCTGCCGTACACTACGGTAGTACACAAGCCTCCTTACTGTCCCTAGAATTTCTAAGCAAACAGCTGGAGGCAGGGCTTTCTCCTATAGAGCTCCATTTTTATGGAATGCTCTGCCTAACCATGTGAGAGACGCACACTCGGTATCAACCTTTAAGTCTTCAGTAGGTCCTGTGATTTTGAGTAGTCTGGCCCAGGAGTGTGAAGGTGAACGGAAAGGCACTGAGGCAACGAACTGCCCTTATTGTCTCTGCCTGGCTGGTTCCCCTCTCTCCACTGGAATTCTCTGCCTCTAACCCTATTACAGGGGCTGAGTCACTGGCTTACTGGTGCTCTTCCATGCCGTCCCTAGGAGGGATGTGTCACTTGAGTGGGTTGAGTCACTGACGTGATCTTCCTGTCTGGGTTGGTGCCCCCCCTTGGGTTGTGCCATGGCAATCTTTTGTGGGCTATACTCGGCCTTGTCTCAGGATGGTAAGTTGGTGGTTGAAGATATCCCTCTAGTGGTGTGGGGGCTGTTCTTTGGCAAAGTGGGTGGGGTTATAATCGGCCTGTTTGGCCCTGTCCGGGGGTATCGTCGGATGGGGCCACGGTGTCTCCCAACCCCTCCTGTCTCAGCTTCCAGTATGCTGCAATAGTTTATGTGTCAGGGGGCTAGGGTCAGTCTGTTATATCTGGAGTATTTCTCCTGTCTTATCCGGTTTCCTGTGTGAATTTAAGTATGCTCTCTCTAATTCTCTTTCTTTCTGTTTATGAATCCCTTTGGCCCGGAAGTCTAGGGGGGGATGGTAACGAGACCTGTAACATAACTCATGCAAATTATAATGGTGACAAAGTAACAGTGAGAACGAAAAAAAACACAGACAACTAAATTACCATCAAACAGAGGGTTTATTTTCAAACACACGGTAAAGGGGGGCAGCTCAGGGGCTGAGTTGGACCCAAGGAAAGAAACAAATATCCAAAAACACTCCTAAGCTAGACTAGCCTACTTCAATACAGCTAACTAACTAACCAAACATATAGTGGGTGGTCCGCCCAGTTCTAACTAGTGTTCTTAAACAAAGTTTACCTACGGGTAGTGTATGCCCATGGGCGACTTGTCTTGGTACCCCCTTTTCCCACCATCAACCACCATAACAAAACAATACTCACAGGTTTATGGACAAAGTGACATGTAGGTGCAAAAATTAAAGGAGAGCTCAATAACGAGAGAGTGTAACGGCAGATTTCCTCCTCGTCGTCTGAAGAGGAGGTGTAGCAGGGATCGGACCAAAACGCAGCGTGGTAAGTGTCCATTTCGTTTATTATAAAACATAAACTGAACACTAAGAAATACAAAACAATAAATGTGAACATGAACGAAAACCAAACCGAAACAGTCCCGTGTGGTGACAAACACAGACACGGAAACAAACACCCACAAATCAACAGTGAAACCCAGGCTACCTAAGTATGATTCTCAATCAGAGACAACTAACGACACCTGCCTCTGATTGAGAACCATACTAGGCCAAAACAGAAACCTAAACATAGAAACACAAAACATAGACTGCCCACCCCAACTCACGCCCTGACCATACTAAATAAAGGTCAGAACGTGACAGTACCCCCCCAAAAGGTGCGGACTCCGGCCGCAAAACCTGAACCTATAGGGGAGGGAATGGGTGGGCGTCTGTCCGCGGTGGAGGTTCTGGCGCGGGACGTGGACCCCACTTCACCATAGTTCTAATGCGCCTCTTCGCCCACGTCCGTAGCCTCTTTGGAACGGCGACCCTCGCCGCCAACCTAGGACTGGCAACCCTACTAAAGGGCCAAACTGGACTGAGGGGCAGCTCCGGACTGAGGGGCAGTTCAGGACTGAGGGGCAGCTCAGGACTGAGGGGCAGCTCCGGACTGAGGGGCAGCTCCGGACTGAAGGGCAGCTCAGGACTGAAGGATAGCTCAGGGCTGGCTGGCGGCGCTGGCGGCTCTGGCGGCTCCTGGCTGGCTGGCGGCTCTGGTGGCTCTGGACAGACGGGAGACTCTGGCGGCTCAGGACAGACGGGAGACTCTGGCGGCTCAGGACAGACGGGAGACTCTGGCGGCTCAGGACAGACGGGAGACTCTGGCGGCTCAAGACAGAGTGCCAACCTAGGACTGGCAACCCTACTAAAGGGCCAAACTGGACTGAGGGGCAGCTCCGGATTGAGGGGCAGCTCAGGAGTGAGGGGCAGCGCCGGACTGAGGGGCAGCTCAGGATTGAAGGGCAGCTCAGGACTGAAGGATAGCTCAGGGCTGGCTGGCGGCGCTGGCAGGTCTGGCGGCTCCTGGCTGGCTGGCGGCTCTGGCGGCTCCTGGCTGGCTGGCGGCTCTGGTGGCTCTGGACAGACGGGAGACTCTGGCGGCTCAGAACAGACGGGAGACTCTGGCGGCTCAGAACAGACGGGAGACTCTGGCAGCTCAGGACAGACGGGAGACTCTGGCGGCTCAGGACAGACGGGAGACTCTGGCAGCACTGGAGAGGAGGAAGCACCTGTAGGCAGAAGATGGAGAGACAGCCTGGTGCGGGGGGCTGCCACCGGAGGGCTGGTGCGTGGAGGTGGCACTGGATAGACCGGACCGTGCAGGCGCACTGGAGCTCTTGAGCACCGACCCTGCTCAACCTTACCTGGTTGAATGCTCCCCGTAGCCCGACCAGTGCGGCGAGGTGGAATAGGCCGCATTGGGCTGTGCTGGTGAACCGGGGACACCATGCGTAAGGCTGGTGCCATGTACGCCGACCCAAGGAGACGCACTGGAGACCAGATGCGTAGTGCCGGCTTCATGGCACCTGGCTCGATGCCCACTCTAGCCCGGCCGATACGAGGAGCTGGAATGTACCGCACTGGGCTATGCACCGGCACTGAGGACACCTTGCGCTCCACAGCATAACACGGTGCCTGCCCTGTCTCTCTCGCTCTCCGGTAAGCACAGAAGGTTGGCGCAGGTCTCCTATCTTGCTTCGCCACACTCCCTGTGTGCCTTCCCCAATAAATTTTTGGGGCTGACTCTCAGGCTTCCAACCGCGCCGCCGTGCTGCCTCCTCATACAAGCGCCTATCTGCCTTCGCTGCCTCCAGCTCTGCTTTGGGGCGGCGATATTCCCCGGGCTGTGCCCAGGGTCCTCTCCCATCTAGGATTTCCTCCCAAGTCCATGAGTCCTGTGTCTTCGGCCGCTATTGCTGCTGCCCATTACCACGCCGCTTGGTCCTCTGTTGGTGGGTGTTTCTGTAACGGCAGATTTCCTCCTCTTCGTCTGAAGAGGAGCTGTAGCAGGGATCGGACCAAAACGCAGCGTGGTAAGTTTCCATATCGTTTATTATAAAACATAAGCTGAACACTAAGAAATACAAAACAATAAACGTGAACATGAACGAAAACCAAACCGAAACAGTCCCGTGTGGTGATTAACACAGACACGGAAACAAACACCCACAAACCAACAGTGAAACCCAGGCTACCTAAGTATGATTCTCAATCAGAGACAACTAACGACACCTGCCTCTGATTGAGAACCATACTAGGCCGAAACAGAAACCTAAACATAGAAACACAAAACATAGACTGCCCACCCCAACTCACGCCCTGACCATACTAAATAAAGACAAAACAAAGGAAAATAAAGGTCAGAACGTGACAGAGAGATGGAGAGATCGAGCTCCTGAGAAAACAACTGACAGGGTTTTTAAACCAAGGGAAAGGGAATGTGATAGGGTAAGGAAACAGGTGGAGGTGTGTCTTCTGATTGATGACTGATTGGTGACTGATTGGGGGAATGATGATTGCCACCTGTGAGGGAAGAAGGAGAGAAAAGAAACACAGGATACACACACAGGATACCTGTATCCGTAACACTCTCTCTCGGAAGACCTGAGCCCTAGGACCATGCCTCAGGAATACCTGGCTTGATGACTCCTTGCTGTCCCCATTCCACCTGGCCGTGCTGTTGCTCCAGTTTCAACTGTTCTGCCTGCGGCTATGGAACCCTGACCTGTTCACTGTTCACTGTGCTACCTGTCCCAGACCTGCTATTTTGAACTCTCTATAGACAGCAGGAGCAGTAGAGATACTCTGAATGATCGGCTACCTGTTGCACCCTCGACAACCACTGTGATTATTATTATTTGACCCTGCTGGTCATCTATGAACATTTGAACATCTTGGCCATGTTCTGTTATAATCTCCACCCGGCACAGCCAGAGGAGGACTGGCCACCTCTCATAGCCTGGTTCCTCTCTAGGTTTCTTCCTAGGTTTTGGCCTTTCTAGAGAGTTTTCCTTGCCACCGTGCTTATGCACCTGCATTGCTTGCTGTTTGGGGTTTTAGGCTGGGTTTATGTACAGCACTTTGTAACATAGCTGATGTAAGAAGGGATTTATAAATAAAATTGACTTGATTTGATAGTATTTCATGAAATGAGAGACTTAATTTCAACCAGTAGAGAATGTGAACCCATTCCAGTAGACAAGAAGTTCCTTATTAAAGTGTTATAAATACATAATACATTATTTATAAATATTATAATTGTAATATTATATTATGAATACAAGTTCAATCTGGACTTCAATGCACATCTGGTGTGCACTATAAAAACTGAGGAAGAAAGAGGAGGATGGAGAGAGGTGTGAGAAAGAGTGTCAAAGACAGAAAGGGAAAGAGATAAGAACATATGAGCAGGGATGACAGCATATGATTAATGAATTACAGTGTTACTAGGGAAGAATGCATATGATTAATGAATTACAGTGTTACTAGGGAAGAACGCATAGGATTAATGAATTACAGTGCTACTAGGAAAGAACGCATACGATTAATTAATTACAGTGCTACTAGGGAAGAACGCATATGATTAATGAATTACAGTGCTACTAGGAAAGAACGCATACGATTAATTAATTACAGTGCTACTAGGGAAGAACGCATATGATTAATGAATTACAGTGCTACTAGGGAATAACGCATATGATTAATGAATTACAGTGTTACTAGGGAAGAACGCATATGATTCATTAATTACAGTGCTACTAGGAAAGAACGCATACGATTAATTAATTACAGTGCTGCTAGGGAAGAACGCATGTGATTAATGAATTACAGTGCTACTAGGAAAGAACGCATACGATTCATTAATTACAGTGCTACTAGGGAAGAACGCATATGATTAATGAATTACAGTGCTACTAGGAAAGAATGCAT
The DNA here is from genome assembly GCF_034236695.1 of Oncorhynchus nerka. Classification (NCBI taxonomy): domain Eukaryota; kingdom Metazoa; phylum Chordata; class Actinopteri; order Salmoniformes; family Salmonidae; genus Oncorhynchus; species Oncorhynchus nerka. The sequence continues at coordinate 15,768,922 of NC_088408.1, forward strand.
ATGATTAATGAATTACAGTGCTACTAGGAAAGAACGCATACGATTAATGAATTACAGTGCTACTAGGAAAGAACGCATGTGATTAATGAATTACAGTGCTACTAGGAAAGAACGCATACGATTCATTAATTACAGTGCTACTAGGGAAGAACGCATATGATTAATGAATTACAGTGCTACTAGGAAAGAATGCATATGATTAATGAATTACAGTGCTACTAGGAAAGAAAGCATACGATTAATGAATTACAGTGCTACTAGGAAAGAACGCATATGTTTAATGAATTACAGTGCTACTAGGAAAGAACGCATACGATTAATGAATTACAGTGCTACTAGGAAAGAACGCATACGATTAATAAATTACAGTGCTACTAGGAAAGAACGCATACAATTAATGAATTACAGTGCTACTAGGAAAGAACGCATACGATTAATTAATTACAGTGCTACTAGGAAAGAACGCATACGATTAATGAATTACAGTGCTACTAGGAAAGAACGCATACGATTAATTAATTACAGTGCTACTAGGGAAGAACGCATATGATTAATGAGTTACAGTGCTACTAGGGAAGAACGCATATGATTAATGAATTACAATGCTACTAGGGAAGAACGCATATGATTAATGAATTACAGTGCTACTAAGGAAGAACGCATATGATTAATGAATTACAGTGCTACTAGGGAAGAACGCATATGATTAATGAATTACAGTGCTACTAGGGAAGAACGCATATGATTAATGAATTACAGTGCTACTAGGAAAGAACGCATACGATTAATGAATTACAGTGCTACTAGGAAAGAAAGCATACGATTAATGAATTACAGTGCTACTAGGAAAGAACGCATATGATTAATGAATTACAGTGCTACTAGGAAAGAACGCATACGATTAATGAATTACAGTGCTACTAGGGAAGAACGCATATGATTAATTAATTACAGTGCTACTAGGAAAGAACGCATACGATTAATTAATTACAGTGCTACTAGGAAAGAACGCATACGATTAATGAATTACAATGCTACTAGGGATGTCCAAGATGGCGTAGCAGTCGGACGTGTGTTTTGTCTTGTCCCGTCCTGTAGTGTAAATATAGTTTTTTCCTCGTTTTTTTTTCTGTATATATTTCATACATATTTTAATCTCACTTTCCAACTACAGGCTGAATATACTCTCCTGCAACCCGCATCCCCCAATGTGGTACGGATCTGCTTTTTCTATACTTTAGAATCGGAACCCTCATCAGAAGCTAGCCGCTAACTAGCTACTAGCTAGCCACTGCTAGCGGTCTTCAACGCTAACTAGGACACCAGCGTGACATCTACCCAAAGCATATCAGACTGCTTTTTCTCTACCACATCTCCGGATTCCTACCGCAAGCTCTGAACCCTTATACCGGATCATCGTAAATAGCTAGCTGCAATCCGATTGGCTACTCCTGGCTAACGTCTCTGTCCCAGAGCAAGCACCAGTTAGCCTGGAGCTAGCCTCGAGCTAAGCCCATCTCCCGACTTGCTGAAGAGGTCCAAAAATACCTAATTTGCCAATTGGCCTGGACCCTCTACTGACCCTCTACTGCCGACACGGAGCCCCGCCGATCCATCGCGACTGGTCCGCCGACATAATCGTCCGAGGGGGTTTCAACAGGCTTTTCCGCTGCGACATCGCCAAAGATCCATCTGCTGGCCAAGGCCCGCGAGCTTTCTGAATCGCTGTATCTCCAGCTCACCGCATGAAGAGGAATAAACAGACTCACCCCATCGCGACGTCCCCCAAAGGTTAACTCTCTAGCCCTCGCTATCTCCCTGCTTGCTAATTCGGCCTGCTAACGGCTAGCTTGTCAAGCTCCGGTCCGCTAACTGCTACCTTGTCTAGCTCGGGCCTACGAACTGTTAGCTTGTTAGCACAGGCCTGCTAACCGTCTGAACCACCGCGTCCCAATCACTCTCTGACCCCCATTTACTTTCTATCTCTTTTTGATTTTTAATTTGTTTATACCTTCCGGAAACCTGCCTCACCCAATGTGATACGGAATCGCTGTTACTTTTACTCTTATTTTTATTTTTATGACACACTCAAGAACCTCCAGACGCTAACCAGCTAACTAGCTACAAGCTAGTTAGTCATTGTTAGTTTTTTATAAAAACCTGCATAACACTCGCCAGCCCAGCCCCCCTGCCCATCCACCGCTGCCCCCTGGACACTGATCTCTTGGCTACATAGCTGACGCACGCTGGACTGTCCATTAATCACGGTACTCCTTTCTGCTTGTTTGTCTTACCTGTCGGCCCCGTTGCCTAGTCAACGCCATTTTACCTGCTGTTTGTTGTGCTAGCGGATTAGCCTCGCCTACTGTTTTTAGCTAGCTTTCCAAATTCAACACCTGTGATTACTGTATGCCTCGCTGTATGTCTCTCTCAGATGTCAATATGCCTTGTATACTGTTGTTCAGGTTAGTTATAATTGTTTTAGTTCACAATGGAGCCCCTAGACCCACTCTGCATACCCCTGTTACCTCCTTTGTCCCACCTCCCACACATGCAGTGACCTCACCCATTACAACCAGCATGTCCAGAGATACAACCTGTCTCATCATCACCCAGTGCCTGGGCTTACCTCCGCTGTACCCGCACCCCACCATACCCCTGTCTGCGCATTATGCCCTGAATATATTCTACCATGCCCAGAAACCTGCTCCTCTTATCCTCTGCCCCCAACGCTCTAGGCGACCAGTTTTGATAGCCTTTAGCCGCACCCTCATACTACTCCTTCTCTGTTCCGTGGGTGATGTGGAGGTAAACCCAGGCCCTGCATGTCCCCAGGTACCCTCATTTGTTGACTTCTGTGATCGAAATAGCCTTGGTTTTATGCATGTCAACATCAGAAGCCTCCTCCCTAAGTTTGTTTTACTCACTGCTTTAGCACACTCTGCTAACCCTGATGTCCTTGCCGTGTCTGAATCCTGGCTCAGGAAGGCCACCAAAAATTCAGAGATTTCCATACCCAATTATAACATCTTCCGTCAAGATAGAACTACCAAAGGGGGCGGAGTTGCAGTCTACTGCAGAGATAGCCTGCAAAGTAATGTCATACTTTCCAGGTCCATACCCAAACAGTTCGAATTACTAATTTTGAAAATGACCCTCTCCAGAAATAAGTCTCTCTCTGTTGCCGCCTGCTACCGACCACCCTCAGCTCCCAGCTGTGCCCTGGACACCATTTGTGAATTGATCGCCCCCCATCTAGCTTCAGAGTTTGTTCTGTTAGGTGACCTAAACTGGGATATGCTTAACACCCCGGCAGTCCTACAATGTAAGCTAGATGCCCTCAATCTCACTCAAATCATCAAGGAACCCACCAGGTACAACCCTAACTCTGTAAACAAGGGCACCATCATAGACGTCATCCTGACCAACTGGCCCTCCAAATACACCTCCGCTGTCTTCAACCAGGATCTCAGCGATCACTGCCTCATTGCCTGTATCCGCCACGGAGCCGCAGTCAAACGACCACCCCTCATCACTGTCAAACGCTCCCTAAAACACTTCTGTGAGCAGGCCTTTCTAATCGACCTGGCCCGGGTATCCTAGAAGGACATTGACCTCATCCCGTCAGTTGAGGATGCCTGGTCATTCTTTAAAAGTAACTTCCTCACCATTTTAGATAAGCATGCTCCGTTCAAAAAATGCACAACCAAGAACAGATACAGCCCTTGGTTCACTCCAGACCTGACTGCCCTCGACCAGCACAAAAACATCCTGTGGCGGACTGCAATAGCATCGAATAGCCCCCGTGATATGCAACTGTTCAGGGAAGTCAGGAACCAATACACGCAGTCAGTCAGGAAAGCTAAGGCCAGCTTCTTCAGGCAGAAGTTTGCATCCTGTAGCTCCAACTCCAAAAAGTTCTGGGACACTGTGAAGTCCATGGAGAACAAGAGCACCTCCTCCCAGCTGCCCACTGCACTGAGGCTAGGTAACACGGTCTCTACCGATAAATCCACGATTATCGAAAGCTTCAATAAGCACTTCTCAACGGCTGGCCATGCCTTCCGCCTGGCTACTCCAACCTCGGCCAACAGCTCCGCCCCCCGCAGCTCCTCGCCCAAGCCTCTCCAGGTTCTCCTTTACCCAAATCCAGATAGCAGATGTTCTGAAAGAGCTGCAAAACCTAGACCCGTACAAATCAGCTGGGCTTGACAATCTGGACCCTCTATTTCTGAAACTATCTGCCGCCATTGTCGCAACCCCTATTACCAGCCTGTTCAACCTCTCTTTCATATCGTCTGAGATCCCCAAGGATTGAAAGCTGCCGCAGTCATCCCCCTCTTCAAAGGTGGAGACACCCTGGACCCAAACTGCTATAGACCTATATCCATCCTGCCCTGCCTATCTAAGGTCTTGAAAGCCAAGTCAACAAACAGGTCACTGACCATCTCGAATCCCACCGTACCTTCTCCGCTGTGCAATCTGGTTTCCGAGCCGGTCACGGGTGCACCTCAGCCACGCTCAAGGTACTAAACGATATCATTACCGCCATCGATAAAAGACAGTACTGTGCAGCCGTCTTCATCGACCTCGCCAAGGCTTTCGACTCTGTCAATCACCATATTCTTATCGGCAGACTCAATAGCCTCGGTTTCTCGGATGACTGCCTTGCCTGGTTCACCAATTACTTTGCAGACAGAGTTCAGTGTGTCAAATCGGAGGGCATGCTGTCCGGTCCTCTGGCAGTCTCTATGGGGGTGCCACAGGGTTCAATTCTCGGGCCGACTCTTTTCTCTGTATATATCAATGATGTTGCTCTTGCTGCGGGCGATTCCCTGATCCACCTCTACGCAGACGACACCATTCTATATACTTTCGGCCCGTCATTGGACACTGTGCTATCTAACCTCCAAACGAGCTTCAATGCCATACAGCACTCCTTCCGTGGCCTCCAACTGCTCTTAAACGCGAGTAAAACCAAATGCATGCTTTTCAACCGATCGCTGCCTGCACCCGCATGCCCGACTAGCATCACCACCCTGGATGGCTCCGACCTTGAATATGTGGACATCTATAAGTACCTAGGTGTCTGGCTAGACTGCAAACTCTCCTTCCAAACTCACATCAAACATCTCCAATCGAAAATCAAATCAAGAGTCGGCTTTCTATTCCGCAACAAAGCCTCCTTCACTCACGCCGCCAAGCTTACCCTAGTAAAACTGACTATCCTACCGATCCTCGATTTCGGCGATGTCATCTACAAAATGGCTTCCAACACTCTACTCAGCAAACTGGATGCAGTCTATCATAGTGCCATCCGTTTTGTCACCAAAGCACCTTATACCACCCACCACTGCGACTTGTATGCTCTAGTCGGCTGGCCCTCGCTACATATTCGTCGCCAGACCCACTGGCTCCAGGTCATCTACAAGTCCATGCTAGGTAAAGCTCCGCCTTATCTCAGTTCACTGGTCACGATGGCAACACCCATCCGTAGCACACGCTCCAGCAGGTGTATCTCACTGATCATCCCTAAAGCCAACACCTCATTTGGCCGCCTTTTGTTCCAGTACTCTGCTGCCTGTGACTGGAACGAACTGCAAAAATCGCTGAAGTTGGAGACTTCACCAACTTCAAACATCAGCTATCCGAGCAGCTAACCGATCGCTGCAGCTGTACATAATCTATTGGTAAATAGCCCACCCATTTTCACCTACCTCATTCCCATACTGTTTTTATACTGTTTTTTTTTATTTATTTATTTACTTTTCTGCTCTTTTGCACACCAATATCTCTACCTGTACATGACCATCTGATCATTTATCACCCCAGTGTTAATCTGCAAAATTGTATTATTCGCCTACCTCCTCATGCCTTTTGCACACATTGTATATAGACTGCCCATTTTTTTTTCTACTGTGTTATTGACTTGTTAATTGTTTACTCCATGTGTAACTCTGTGTTGTCTGTTCACACTGCTATGCTTTATCTTGGCCAGGTCGCAGTTGCAAATGAGAACTTGTTCTCAACTAGCCTACCTGGTTAAATAAAGGTGAAATAAAATAAAATAAAAATATGATTAATGAATTACAGTGCTACTAGGGAAGAACGCATATGATTAATGAATTACAGTGCTACTAGGGAAGAACGCATATGATTAATGAATTACAGTGCTACTAGGGAAGAACGCATATGATTAATGAATTACAGTGCTACTAAACTTCATATTCTGTCAGTTCATCACAGTTACATAACAGTGACTCTAGCGGTGTCTCCTAACCAGCCTTGGGCCCCCAGTTGGCCCAAAGCATATCTTGAGAGCGGGTGAGGTGGCGATGACGGGACTGCGGGGTTGGCATTTCTCACATCAAAACATAGCTGCAGAAGAGAGACAGATGGAGAAAAAGAGAGAGATAGCATGATTAAGCCTTGTTTTTTAAATTCTAACACTGTCAGTCATCATAATCATCAGGAGGTGAAATGACATTGGATCATTAACTCTGGGACTACTACATCTCTATCTGTATTTCAATGTAAAGCATATTTTTAATAATAATTCCAGTTGACCCGACCAAGTGACCTTTCACCTCTGATCATGCTGTGACCTTTATGTGGCCAGTTCAGATGCGGGAGGGGTTCACCGACATAGCTGATATAACCTAGAGGATTTAGGGAGAAGGAGTAAGATGGATGAAGTGAACGAGAGAGACAATGATTGATAAAATAAGGCAGTGAAAGAGACAGTGTAACCTTGATGAAGACAGCTTGTCTGTCCAAACGTTGGATATTAGGTTATTCAATCATTGCATCTGAGCTCCTAGAGATTGCGGCTCTCCTTTTCTTTTTCAAGTGTTCTATTTCTCCTATTTGCCATATCTTCAATTCAAGCCTACTAGAAAGTGTGTGCCCTCAGGCCTGGAGGGAAGCTAAAGTCATTCTGCTACCCAAGAATAGTAATGGGGATCCCTAAAAAATACTATGACAAATACAAATCCTTGTCATATGAAGAGAAATAATGAAGAAAAATGTAAGATTAAAGGTATCGATGCTCATCGGCCATAAACATTACACAACAAGTTTGAAATTGCAAATTCAACAATGAGCAGTTTGGAAGGAATCAGTGATAGTGGAAGGAATCAGTGATAGTGGAAGGAATCAGTGATAGTGGAAGGAATCAGTGATAGTGGAAGGAATCAGTGATAGTGGAAGGAATCAGTGATAGTGGAAGGAATCAGTGATAGTGGCTAACTGCAAGCATTGCAAAGCAATCACTAGCCTGCCATTCAGTTGAGTGGCTGTGTGGTCTCACATCTGGGATTACAGTAAGGGGCTCTTTTCTAAGTTTAAAATGATAAACATTCAACATTGGCCATGCCATGCTCAAAACAACTGTAAAATCGGAACTGCAAAAACTTGACTTCAGTGAGTTCAAGACAACTGGGAAGTCGGGAATAAACAAGCTCCATTTTGAACGTTTTGAATGGTCATCCAACTCGTTATGGTAAATCCGGCCTCTTTCTAGAGCTATGACCTGACGATCAATTGCGTCACCATGATTCGACCTTGTTTTTCTCCGAGTTCACAGTTGTTTTGATGTCCCTCTCCCTGGCATTATGCAATATAAGAAACTAACACTAAGTGTATGTGGTGTAGTAAGATGTTAGTAGCCCACGTGCCTCAACCTAATAATTTGGCCATTAGAGGGACATCAATTAAGTTACTTACATTGTGAATAATAGTTACATGTCGTGGAGTAACTTTTAGTCATTTCCATATTAATTCAACATTTACCAATAATTTTTTTGGCAACATCCATATATATGTCATTTTCATTCATGTTATAATATATTAACATATAGATTCATATGTAAACAGAGCTTTTCAAAAAATGGATCTACATGCACAAAGAAGAAAAGAGAGAGAGCCCTCCGTGTCATGCAAGCACATCATAAGACTTCGGGGCCTTTTAGGATCTGATAAGAACCATTGTCGTGCGAGTTCTGTATGTTCTGTATAAATACTACTCTATTTTATAAAAATGTTTTTTAATTTATTTTTTGATGGCCGTGAGGTGTTTTGGGATTTTGAGTTCCTCCTGTGTGCATTTTTGTTAAGACTTTTGTCATCTTCAAATAATATTTTTGCAGGAATCTCCTTGCGAAAGATTGTATCTCCGCCGGGCTGGGCACCCTGAGCTTTTGCTATCTCATCCGCCATGGCACTAGACTTTGGTCTTTGTAGTATGCCATGTTTAGTTAATATTTATTTATCTTTTATATTTAATTTGATTTAAATACGCCCCTAGCATAATGCACATTTGATGCAACATTATGACGACTTTTTGTCACAATGGTAGGGATAAACTGAGCTGGTCTTGGATCATTGATAAGTCATTGTTTCAACGCAGACATGAAATGCGTGTGCAGAGTCCAGGAGCCAAGATGATTTGGATGGACTCTGTCATTCCTGTAGAGTATCTTCTGTTTCCAGAAGGTGTCAAAGTTATCAATAAAAGTGACTCCAGCAGAGCTACACTAGTCTTTTAGCCAGATGTGTAATGCCAGCAGTCTGTTGAATCTTTCACATCCGCGGCCCAACAATGGTACTGGACCTGAAATGATAGGCTGTTTTTTGGAGTCTTTCAATGCTAAAATCAGTTCGTTAAAATCAGATGATCAGAGCTCAGCCCTCCTGATGTTGTTTGACCCCACATGGACTACGACAGTGTCAGTTAACGGCATCTGTGGTAGAACAGTCTTGTTATGTCCTGTATTCATGCTCCTGGGTAGCATAGGGTTTTTGCCATGGGGACCGAGATGTTTCCCACCATAGAGCTGCCTATGATGACAGCTGGTGACGTTGAACCTCTTTTCCCTCCTTCAGGTGATAGGCCCCTCAGGTTGTGGGAAGAGCTTGATGTGAATGAAGCTCAGTGTGCCGGCCACTCTGCCCAAGAACATGGGTGGCCTTGACAGATGTGTCATCTACATAGATACAGAGTCTAGATACAGGGTATTTCTAAAGTACAATGGATAATCAAATCAAATAAAATGCATTTGTCACATTCGCTGAATACATTAGGAATGCCTTACAGTGAAATGCTTACTTACAAGCCCTTAACCAACATTGTAGTTTTAAGAATAAAAAAATAAAATTAAAATAAAATAAAAGTAACAAATAATTAAAGAGCAGCAGTAAAACAACAATAGTGAGGTTATATACAGAGGGTACCGGTACAGAGTCAACGTGGAGGGGACCGGTTAGTCCAGGTAATTGAGGTAATATGTACATGTAGGTAGAGTTATTAAAGTAACTTTGCATGGATAGTAACAGAGGGTAGCAGTAGGAGGGGGGCGCAATGCAAATAGTCTGGGTAGCCAGTTGATCAGATGTTCAGGAGTCTTATGGCTTGGGGGTAGAAGCTGTTTAGAAGCCTACTAGAGGACATTTAAACTGGAAAAATAATCATTAGACCTTCAGGACTACCACTTCTCATGCCTAATATATTGTAGAACTGCCATTCAGACACTAGGTGTCAGAATTATCCCATAAAATATGCCAAGAGAAAAGAAGCTGCCAACAGTGTGGGATGTGGAAAAGGCAATAGTGCAATGCACTTTGTAGGAAAAGTTTTAAAAAATACAAATAAATCACATATTTTTATTTTTTCTTTCGTCAGGATAGTGGGTTCGATTCCCGGGACCACCCGTACATAAAATGTATGCAGGCATGACTGTAAATTGCTTTGGATAAAAGAGTCTGCTAAATGGCATATATTATTATTATATAGTAATACAATATAATACAATGTAATATTATGAATCTACAATGTATGTTCTTAGCCCTGGGCAGCATGGGCCTGGGAGGCTCACAGGGATATTGGTATCGACAGTACTCCACCAATTATTCATTTTTAAACTCAATACTATCTCCGATGCCAAGAGGTCTTTTAAAATTAATTCTCTGGGCCTTAGACTTGGTTCGTCCAGCCATGCACTGCAGACATCATAGTAAAACTGTTCTGATTATGAGGGGGTTCCTGATTAATTTGCTCTCGCAAAAGGGGTCTTCAGCCAAGAACGTTTGAAAAGCCCTGGAGTATGCAATATCTGATAAAATCATCTACTAGATTATATTCTCCAACTGCTAGCCTGGCTAGCCTACTAGCACTAGGGAGTGAAGTCCGTTATTACTACAGCAACAACTCTGAATTCATCCCCTGTAAATCCCTCAGTGCCTGGCCTGTGTTACTCAGACTTTCCTCCTTAGTCTTCTGGGAGAGTGTATGGGTTCCAACATCCATTCCCCTCTAGTAACACGACTGAATTTCCCCCAAGTAACACGACTCAATTTCCCCCCAGTAACACGACTCCATTTCCCCCTAGTAACACGACTCCATTCCCCCCTAGTAACACACGACTCCATTCCCCCCAGTAACACGACTCCATTCCCCCCTAGTAACACGACTCCATTCCCCCCTAGTAACACATGACTCCATTCCCCCCTTAGTAACACGACTCAATTTCCCCCAGTAACACGACTCCATTCCCCCTAGTAACACGACTCCATTCCTCCCTAGTAACACATGACTCCATTCCCCCTAGTAACACATGACTCCATTCCCCCTAGTAACACATGACTCCATTCCCCCTAGTAACACATGACTCCATTCCCCCTAGTAACACATGACTCCATTCCCCCTAGTAACACGACTCCATTTCCCAAGTAACACACGACTCCATTTCCCAAGTAACACACGACTCCATTCCCCCTAGTAACACACGACTCCATTCCCCCTAGTAACACATGACTCCATTCCCCCTAGTAACACATGACTCCATTCCCCCTAGTAACACATGACTCCATTCCCCCTAGTAACACACGACTCCATTCCCCCTAGTAACACATGACTACATTTCCCCCAAGTAACACATGACTCCATTTCCCAAGTAACACATGACTCCATTCCCCCTAGTAACACATGACTCCATTCCCCCTAGTAACACATGACTCCATTCCCCCTAGTAACACATGACTCCATTCCCCCTAGTAACACATGACTCCATTCCCCCTAGTAACACATGACTCCATTCCCCCTAGTAACACATGACTCCATTCCCCCTAGTAACACGACTCCATTTCCCAAGTAACACACGACTCCATTTCCCAAGTAACACACGACTCCATTCCCCCTAGTAACACACGACTCCATTCCCCCTAGTAACACATGACTCCATTCCCCCTAGTAACACATGACTCCATTCCCCCTAGTAACACATGACTCCATTCTCCCCTAGTAACACATGACTCCATTTCCCCAAGTAACACATGACTCCATTTCCCAAGTAACACATGACTCCATTCCCCCTAGTAACACATGACTCCATTCCCCCTAGTAACACATGACTCCATTCCCCCTAGTAACACATGACTCCATTCCCCCTAGTAACACATGACTCCATTCCCCCTAGTAACACGACTCCATTTCCCAAGTAACACACGACTCCATTTCCCAAGTAACACACGACTCCATTCCCCCTAGTAACACACGACTCCATTCCCCCTAGTAACACATGACTCCATTCCCCCTAGTAACACATGACTCAATTCCCCCTAGTAACACATGACTCCATTCCCCCTAGTAACACACGACTCCATTCCCCCTAGTAACACATGACTCCATTCCCCCTAGTAACACATGACTCCATTCCCCCCTAGTAACACATGACTCCATTCCCCCTAGTAACACATGACTCCATTCCCCCTAGTAACACATGACTCCATTCCCCCTAGTAACACATGACTCCATTCCCCCTAGTAACACATGACTCCATTCCCCCCTAGTAACACGACTCCATTTCCCAAGTAACACACGACTCCATTTCCCAAGTAACACACGACTCCATTCCCCCTAGTAACACACGACTCCATTCCCCCTAGTAACACATGACTCCATTCCCCCTAGTAACACATGACTCCATTCCCCCTAGTAACACATGACTCCATTCCCCCTAGTAACACACAACTCCATTCCCCCTAGTAACACATGACTACATTTCCCCCAAGTAACACATGACTCCATTTCCCAAGTAACACATGACTCCATTCCCCCTAGTAACACATGACTCCATTCCCCCTAGTAACACATGACTCCATTCCCCCTAGTAACACATGACTCCATTCCCCCTAGTAACACATGACTCCATTCCCCCTAGTAACACATGACTCCATTCCCCCTAGTAACACATGACTCCATTCCCCCTAGTAACACATGACTCCATTCCCCCTAGTAACACATGACTCCATTCCCCCTAGTAACACATGACTCCATTCCCCCTAGTAACACATGACTCCATTCTCCCCTAGTAACACATGACTCCATTTCCCCCAAGTAACACATGACTCCATTTCCCAAGTAACACATGACTCCATTCCCCCTAGTAACACATGACTCCATTCCCCCTAGTAACACATGACTCCATTCCCCCTAGTAACACATGACTCCATTCCCCCTAGTAACACATGACTCCATTCCCCCTAGTAACACGACTCCATTTCCCAAGTAACACACGACTCCATTTCCCAAGTAACACACGACTCCATTCCCCCCTAGTAACACATGACTCCATTTCCCCCCTAATAACACACAACTCCATTTCACCTTAATAACACATTACTTAATTTCCCCCTAATAACTAATAACACACAACTCCATTTCCCCCCTAATAACACACAACTCCAATTCACCTTAATAACACATGACTTCATTTCCCTCTAATAACACGACTCCATTTCCCCTAATAACACATGACTTAATTTCCCCCTAATGACATGACTCCATTTCCCCCTAGTAACACATGACTCCATTCCCCCTAGTAACAAATGATTCCATCTGACAGCCAGAGGTGAACAGGTGGTGTTTCGCACAGCTGTGGCCCAGAAGCTTGTCCTTTCATCATGATTGACAGCTTATTTACTGGCAGCTATTTTTTGTCTATAGAGGATGTAGTTGCCGCTACTGTCATAAAGGTGTAGACAGGGCTGTTTAAAACTAGTCAGAATGTCATGACTGTATTTACACATGTGAACATACCTGGCCTTACATTGCAGTGGGATCCTCCTGATGGTTACTGAACCCTGTAAGCTTCTGGTTACATACCGACTGTACTATACACCATACTCTAGGCCAGGGGTATTACAACATTATCCTACGAGCTCCGGAATAACTGATAATATAATGACCTCCAACTGGTGTGTCCCAAGTCTAAATCAGTTCCTGGTTAGAGGGGAAGACTCATAAAAGCATTGGAATTGGCTTTGAGGTTCAGATTTGACAGCTCTTGTCCTTTCCTGTCCATCTTTAAACTCATTTGATTATGTATTTGCTAGCTAACATTGTCTTCTTTATTTAATCTGTGTACCTTTGTGATCACTGAGCTTGTGTGTAAGTCATGTACACCATGTTTACATTTCAGTCATTTAGCAGATGCTCCTATCCAGAGTGACTTACAGGAGCAATTAGGGTTAAGTGACAGGGTTTTTCACCTAGTCGGCTTGGGGCCCAACGCTCTTAACCACGAGGCTACCTGCTGTCATTTGCCATACAAGCATGTTTGTAGTGAAAGTGAGAGCTGTTTGGACTTGACAGAATGTGCTGCCTTCACCCCCTCCACAGTTAAAGTGAGAGCTGTTTGGACTTGACAGAGCGTGCTGCCTTCACCCCCTCCACAGTTAAAGTGAGAGCTGTTTGGACTTGACAGAGCGTGCTGCCTTCACCCCCTCCACAGTTAAAGTGAGAGCTATTTGGACTTGACAGAGCGTGCTGCCTTCACCCCCTCCACAGTTAAAGTGAGAGCTGTTTGGACTTGACAGAGCGTGCTGCCTTCACCCCCTCTACAGTTAAAGTGAGAGCTGTTTGGACTTGACTATGCGTGCTGCCTTCACCCCCTCCACAGTTAAAGTGAGAGCTGTTTGGACTTGACAGAACGTGCTGCCTTCACCCCCCACAGTTAAAGTGAGAGCTGTTTGGACTTGACAGAACGTGCTGCCTTCACCCCCTCCACAGTTAAAGTGAGAGCTGTTTGGACTTGACAGAGCGTGCTGCCTTCACCCCCTCCACAGTTAAAGTGAGAGCTGTTTGGACTTGACCAAGTGTGCTGCCTTCACCCCCTCCACAGTTAAAGTGAGAGCTGTTTGGACTTGACAGAACGTGCTGCCTTCACCCCCTCCACAGTTAAAGTGAGAGCTGTTTGGACTTGACAGAGCGTGCTGCCTTCACCCCCTCCACAGTTAAAGTGAGAGCTGTTTGGACTTGACAGAGCGTGCTGCCTTCACCCCCTCCACAGTTAAAGTGAGAGCTGTTTGGACTTGACAGAGCGTGCTGCCTTCACCCCCTCCACAGTTAAAGTGAGAGCTGTTTGGACTTGACCAAGCGTGCTGCCTTCACCCCCTCCACAGTTAAAGTGAGAGCTGTTTGGACTTGACAGAGCGTGCTGCCTTCACCCCCTCCACAGTTAAAGTGAGAGCTGTTTGGACTTGACAGAACGTGCCGCCTTCCCCCCCACAGTTAAAGTGAGAGCTGTTTGGACTTGACAGAACGTGCTGCCTTCACCCCCTCCACAGTTAAAGTGAGAGCTGTTTGGACTTGACAGAGCGTGCTGCCTTCACCCCCTCCACAGTTAAAGTGAGAGCTGTTTGGACTTGACAGAACGTGCTGCCTTCACCCCTCCACAGTTAAAGTGAGAGCTGTTTGGACTTGACAGAGCGTGCTGCCTTCACCCCCTCCACAGTTAAAGTGAGAGCTGTTTGGACTTGACACAGCGTGCTGCCTTCACCCCCTCCACAGTTAAAGTGAGAGCTGTTTGGACTTGACAGAGCGTGCTGCCTTCACCCCCTCCACAGTTAAAGTGAGAGCTGTTTGAACTTGACAGAACGTGCTGCCTTCACCCCCTCCACAGTTAAAGTGAGAGCTGTTTGGACTTGACAGAGCGTGCTGCCTTCACCCCCTCCACAGTTAAAGTGAGAGCTGTTTGGACTTGACAGAACGTGCTGCCTTCACCCCCTTCACAGTTAAAGTGAGAGCTGTTTGGACTTGACAGAGCGTGCTGCCTTCACCCCCTCCACAGTTAAAGTGAGAGCTGTTTGGACTTGACAGAGCGTGCTGCCTTCACCCCCTCCACAGTTAAAGTGAGAGCTGTTTGGACTTGACAGAACGTGCCGCCTTCACCCCCCCCCCCCACAGTTAAAGTGAGAGCTGTTTGGACTTGACAGAACGTGCTGCCTTCACCCCCTCCACAGTTAAAGTGAGAGCTGTTTGGACTTGACAGAGCGTGCTGCCTTCACCCCCTCCACAGTTAAAGTGAGAGCTGTTTGGACTTGACAGAACGTGCTGCCTTCACCCCCTCCACAGTTAAAGTGAGAGCTGTTTGGACTTGACAGAGCGTGCTGCCTTCACCCCCTCCACAGTTAAAGTGAGAGCTGTTTGGACTTGACACAGCGTGCTGCCTTCACCCCCTCCACAGTTAAAGTGAGAGCTGTTTGGACTTGACAGAGCGTGCTGCCTTCACCCCCTCCACAGTTAAAGTGAGAGCTGTTTGAACTTGACAGAACGTGCTGCCTTCACCCCTCCACAGTTAAAGTGAGAGCTGTTTGGACTTGACAGAGCGTGCTGCCTTCACCCCCTCCACAGTTAAAGTGAGAGCTGTTTGGACTTGACAGAACGTGCTGCCTTCACCCCTTCACAGTTAAAGTGAGAGCTGTTTGGACTTGACAGAGCGTGCTGCCTTCACCCCTCCACAGTTAAAGTGAGAGCTGTTTGGACTTGACAGAGCGTGCTGCCTTCACCCCTCCACAGTTAAAGTGAGAGCTGTTTGGACTTGACAGAGCGTGCTGCCTTCACCCCCTCCACAGTTAAAGTGAGAGCTGTTTGGACTTGACAGAACGTGCTGCCTTCACCCCCTCCACAGTTAAAGTGAGAGCTGTTTGGACTTGACAGAGCGTGCTGCCTTCACCCCCTCCACAGTTAAAGTGAGAGCTGTTTGGACTTGACAGAGCGTGCTGCCTTCACCCCCTCCACAGTTAAAGTGAGAGCTGTTTGGACTTGACAGAGCGTGCTGCCAAACCACTAGGGTCGTTACATTTACCAGTTCTTGTTTGTATGACACGGTGCCACATTTTGCGAGACTGGATGACTGTGGTAGATTGGAGCCCATTGCCTCCACTCTGCTCTTAGGTTGTGTGGAATTGTTGATTTGGTGTAAGTTTACAGGATGTAGCCGAGGCTATGGGTTCAAAGTTCAACTGTGTTGTTTCTCTGGATTAGAACAACACAGGAGAGCTCATTGCTTGTCCAAACATGAGCTTATTATTGGAGCCTTTTTGTTGACCAATGGACTTATGTCAGCCGCAGCTGTCAAGGCACCATGTAGCTTTCTCAAGCCAGAGGCTGGAGGCTTTAAGACAACTATAGCTCTTTTTATGACACTGTTGTATTGGCAACCGATTTCTCACGTTGGTATTTCATTAAGGCTGATTTGATTTACAAAGTGCTGCTTTGCGATGGCACCACTGATTATTTGAGTGAATTTACTCAACATTCTGCTGTGTCAGTCTCAGACCCAATGGAATTCAGAATGCATTTATCTAAGCCCTGTTTTGGTATGGATACATATTAACCTTCCACATTGTCTCAATGTTTTTGTTTTCTGACCTACTACTGACAATTGTGTATCAGTAGGTCAAGTAGGTCAAAGTAGGTCAGTAGGTCAAATTTAAGGTCAAGTAAAAGCAATCTCCCATTTTAATGACAGGTCTTATCAAACAAGGATTTGTACTATTTTGTGTTCATGATCTAAAGTTCACTGCTTTCAGATAAAAAAACATGAAATTAACATTTAGCATGACAAACCAGCGCCCTGTGGAAGGTATTATCTTCATGGTATTACTGTATCTTCATGGTATTATCTTCATGGTATTACTGTATCTTCATGGTATTATCTTCATGGTATTACTGTATCTTCATGGTATTATCTTCATGGTATTACTGTATCTTCATGGTATTATATTCATGGTATTACTGTATCTTCATGGTATTATCTTCATGGTATTACTGTATCTTCATGGTATTATCTTCATGATATTACTGTATCTTCATGGTATTATCTTCATGATATTACTGTATCTTCATGGTATTATCTTCATGGTATTACTGTATCTTCATGGTATTATATTCATGGTATTACTGTATCTTCATGGTATTATCTTCATGGTATTACTGTATCTTCATGGTATTACTGTATCTTCATGGTATTATCTTCATGATATTACTGTATCTTCATGGTATTATTTTCATGATATTGCTGTATCTTCATGGTATTATCTTCATGATATTGCTGTATCTTCATGGTATTATTTTCATGATATTGCTGTATCTTCATGGTATTATCTTCATGATATTACTGTATCTTCATGGTATTATCTTCATGATATTACTGTATCTTCATGGTATTATTTTCATGATATTGCTGTATCTTCATGGTATTATCTTCATGATATTGCTGTATCTTCATGGTATTATATTCATGGTATTACTGTATCTTCATGGTATTATATTCATGGTATTACTGTATCTTCATGGTATTATATTCATGGTATTACTGTATCTTCATGGTATTATCTTCATGCTTCTCCGTTTTCTCCCTCCGTGGTCTTGACCAACCAGATCACGACGCATGTGGGCAATCGAGGAGAGAGAGGCGCCGCGTCATTCAGAGGAGGTAAGCAAACACAAAAGAAATAGCCTCCATGTTAGCTGACCACATCTGAATGCAGCTCTGTATATAATGCTAGCCACCCGATTGAACAGAACGTCCTGTCCAGGGGTGTACTTGTACATCAAGCTGTCTCACTCTACAGAAACAGGAGATGGGCTCCTGACTTGTTTAAGGCTACTTACCACTACTACTCTCCCTACTACTACTATCCCTACTACCACTACCACTACTACTACTATCCCTACTACCACTACTACTACCACTGCTACTACCACTACTACTACTTACTATTGAACAAAGACATTACACCACATACTGATGTAGTGACGTGTGTAGCATGTCCCCTTGCCTGTGACTCTCTGAAACATATCAAGTGTCAATGATAGGTCACTGAGATTTGTTTGATCCTACTGTATACCATCGCCTATTACCTTTATCCACCATCGCCTTGGTAACACAGCTCTTCTATTACCTTTATCCACCATCTCCTTGGTAACACAGCTCTTCTATTACCTTTATCCTCCATCTCCTTGGTAACACAGCTCTTCTATTACCTTTATCCACCATCTCCTTGGTAACACAGCTCTTCTATTACCTTTATCCACCATCTCCTTGGTAACACAGCTCTTCTATTACCTTTATCCACCATCGCCTTGGTAACACAGCTCTTCTATTACCTTTATCCACCATCTCCTTGGTAACACAGCTCTTCTATTACCTTTATCCACCATCTCCTTGGTAACACAGCTCTTCTATTACCTTTATCCACCATCTCCTTGGTAACACAGCTCTTCTATTACCTTTATCCTCCATCTCCTTGGTAACACAGCTCTTCTATTACCTTTATCCACCATCGCCTTGGTAACACAGCTCTTCTATTACCTTTATCCACCATCTCCTTGGTAACACAGCTCTTCTATTACCTTTATCCACCATCTCCTTGGTAACACAGCTCTTCTATTACCTTTATCAACCATCGCCTTGGTAACACAGCTATTCTATGACCTGTATCCACCATTGCCTTGGTAACACAGCTTTTCTATTTCCTTTATCCGCCATCGCCTTGGTAACACAGCTATTCTATGACCTGTATCCTGTATCTCTCTCCATCACTCCCACAGCATGTGTGTGAATACGTATCTGTGTCCTGGCGGAGTAGTCGGAACAGTGAATGTTGGATCAACATTATGCTGTGGCTAGCCTTTGAGTAAAGGGATACGGGTTGATTCTCTTACGTCATCTAATAGACACATGGAATTGACCTGTAACAGTACTCTCGCTTTCTCTCTCTGACAAACTACTCTCTCTCATTAAATAGAAATATGCCCCTCGAAGAAAGGCTGCCGCTCTCTCTCTCTCTCTCTCTCTCTCTCTCTCTCTCTCTCTCTCTCTCTCTCTCGCCATAGAGAGGCTTTTATTCTCTATTTTGGTTAGGCTAGGGTGTGACTAGGGTGGGCATTCTAGTTTCTTTATTTCTATGTTTTCTGTTTCTATGTTTTGGCCGGGTATGGTTCTCAATCAGGGACAGCTGTCTATCGCTGTCTCTGAATGGGAATCATACTTAGGCAGCCTGTTTTGCCACCTTAGTTGTGGGTAGTTGTCTCCGTTTAGACATGTATAGCCTTACGGAGCGTCACGTTTGTGGTTGTTCTTTATTGTTTTGTTGGCGACATTTAAAAATAAAGGAAAATGTACGCTCACCATCCTGCACCTTGGTCCGGTCATTTCCCTGACGACGTTCGTGACAGTCGGAGGGATGAGGTGGGTTCAACAGTAGTGTGTGTGCGGTTCACCCCTCTCTCTCTCGCTCTCTCTCTCTCTCCATCTGTCCTGGGACAGAGGGATGAGGGGGGTGAGGGTTCAACAGTAGTGTGTGTGCGGTTCACCCCTCTCTCTCTCGCTCTCTCTCTCTCTCCATCTGTCCTGGGACAGAGGGATGAGGGGGGTGAGGGTTCAACAGTAGTGTGTGTGCGGTTCACCCCTCTCTCTCTCTCGCTCTCTCTCTCTCTCCATCTGTCCTGGGACAGAGGGATGAGGGGGGTGAGGGTTCAACAGTAGGGTATGCATGGTTCACCCCTCTCTCTCTCTCTCTCTCTCTCTCTCCATCTGTCCTGGGACAGAGGGATGAGGGGGGTGAGGGTTCAACAGTAGTGTGTGTGCGGTTCACCCCTCTCTCTCTCGCTCTCTCTCTCTCTCCATCTGTCCTGGGACAGAGGGATGAGGGGGGTGAGGGTTCAACAGTAGTGTGTGTGCGGTTCACCCCTCTCTCTCTCGCTCTCTCTCTCTCTCCATCTGTCCTGGGACAGAGGGATGAGGGGGGTGAGGGTTCAACAGTAGTGTGTGTGTGGTTCACCCTTCTCTCTCTCGCTCTCTCTCTCTCTCCATCTGTCCTGGGACAGAGGGATGAGGGGGGTGAGGGTTCAACAGTAGGGTATGCATGGTTCACCTCTCTCTCTCTCGCTCTCTCTCTCTCTCCATCTGTCCTGGGACAGAGGGATGAGGGGGGTGAGGGTTCAACAGTAGGGTATGCATGGTTCACCCCTCTCTCTCTGGCTCTCTCTCTCTCTCCATCTGTCCTGGGACAGAGGGATGAGGGGGGTGAGGGTTCAACAGTAGGGTATGCATGGTTCACCCCTCTCTCTCTGGCTCTCTCTCTCTCTCCATCTGTCCTGGGACAGAGGGATGAGGGGGGTGAGGGTTCAACAGTAGGGTATGCATGGTTCACCCCTCTCTCTCTCTCTCTCTCTCTCTCTCTCTCCATCTGTCCTGGGACAGAGGGATGAGGGGGGTGAGGGTTCAACAGTAGTGTGTGTGCGGTTCACCCCTCTCTCTCTCGCTCTCTCTCTCTCTCCATCTGTCCTGGGACAGAGGGATGAGGGGGTGAGGGTTCAACAGTAGTGTGTGTGCGGTTCACCCCTCTCTCTCTCGCTCTCTCTCTCTCCATCTGTCCTGGGACAGAGGGATGAGGGGGTGAGGGTTCAACAGTAGTGTGTGTGCGGTTCACCCCTCTCTCTCTCGCTCTCTCTCTCTCTCCATCTGTCCTGGGACAGAGGGATGAGGGGGGTGAGGGTTCAACAGTAGTGTGTGTGCGGTTCACCCCTCTCTCTCTCGCTCTCTCTCTCTCTCCATCTGTCCTGGGACAGAGGGATGAGGGGGGTGAGGGTTCAACAGTAGGGTATGCATGGTTCACCCCTCTCTCTCTCGCTCTCTCTCTCTCTCCATCTGTCCTGGGACAGAGGGATGAGGGGGGTGAGGGTTCAACAGTAGGGTATGCATGGTTCACCCCTCTCTCTCTCTCTCCATCTGTCCTGGGACAGAGGGATGAGGGGGTGAGGGTTCAACAGTAGGGTATGCATGGTTCACCCCTCTCTCTGCTCACGTAATCAGATTCACATCTCCCCTCCCCGAGTCAGACTCCTCTCTAATCGCCCCCTTCCCTCCCTTTCTCTCTCCCGCTCCTTTTTTCTCCCCCTTTTGTCTCCATGCAGTGTTCTACATTCCGCTGTTTTCAACCAGAGATCCTTCGTCTCAGGTTCTCAGTCAAATGTCAGCCTCCGTCGCCGTTGTCCCCGGGTTTCTCCCATCCAGGGGCTCTTGTGATGGGGCCGGGGCGGCAAGGGTGAGAGCAATGATGAGCAAGGTCTGAAAAGGCCCTCTGTCTAGTCTGAAAAAATAGGGAGGGATCGAGTCTGGTTTCTACCTGATTTAGGATCAGTACTGTGTGACTCAGGTGGCCTAACTTCTGAAAATGTCTGCATCTGTTTTTGTATGTTGTCATAGACAATATTAGAGAAAGAAAGTTTTAAATCTCTGAGGGACATGGGACCCCTTTAAGGTCTGTCCCAGCTCTGTCTTTAATCTAGTGAAACTGCAGTTGTCCAACTGAAGCTCCCTCTGACCTCATTTTGATGAAAACTCAATAGCCAGCCCAGTTCCAATGGTAGTTTGGTGCCAACAGTTGAGACAGGCAATCCCCAAGGCAGGGCACAGAAAATCCCCCAAACCCTTGGCTGGCTGTTCACAATGGCAAGCGTAAAGCCTAAAGTTATGGATGAGGGTTGGTGTTCCTAGTGAATGCTTGTGTGATGTGTGTGTATGCATGTGCACTCTTGCCTCTGAGTGGGGTGTTTGTGTGAGGGAGTAAAAATAGGCTTTAATAGAGGTTCAACGGAGCCATCCGGTGTGGTTTAACCCCTTGTGCTCCCTCTGGGGCTAGACGGGAGAGAGGGGGTCATAAGTCAGTCACTGTGAGAAAGCAGGGCCCAGCGGACAGACAGACTAGTTTCCAAAATGCTATTTGAAATAATTTTGAATAGTTAAGCTATGTGTTGCCTGGTACAATTTAATCAATAGAATACTACCAAAGGTGCAAACCCTGTCCAGACTCCATACAGGATTAAGCAAAAGCACAAAGCATTTTAAATAATTTCTAATAGTATTTGAGCCCAGGTCTGTAACGGACAGACAGACAGACACTCTCTTTGTCAACAGCAGGGCCCAGCAGACAGACAAAAAGACAGACAGACAGACTCCCTTTGTCAACAGCAGAGCTCCTTCATTAACTGTGTGACAGAGGCTCCAGTGATCTGCCTCTGATAAGGGAGCCACTGTGTGCAGCCAGCCAGCAACACACTGAGACACTTTCCATGCCCTCACTCGGGCCTTATCTGCATTATTGGGTTGTCCTCCGTCCAAATCGGTCGCCCTAATCAAACCGCCGCATCCTACCCTCGAGGTTTGGTCACACACAGCCACACAGCACAAAGACTGCCCAGCCACTAGACCACTAGGGTTTACTGAGGGACAGAGGGGAAAGGAAACAGAAGGCAAAAAGAGGGAGCGAGAAAGACAGAGAGCGAGAAAGACAGAGAGACCAAGGGAAAAGGGGCAGGTAGAGATCTGTGCTGGACATGTTTATTGGAGCCATCCTCTTCCCAGCGGGGCAGCTTTTCCGGAGAGCTCTCTCTCTCTATCAGAGATGGCTATCGTCTCTGCAGCATATAATATCCATTCTCTCTATTAGCATAGGGAGGGAAACACACTATGTTCTCCGTCATACAACATGAACTCTTGAGTGCTGGACAAGGTCTTCTAGCTATGTACTAGTAAACACATGTCCTGGGTTATTGTTGTTGTCATTTTGAAGCACTTTTAATGCACTTGGACTTAAGGTGCCACTCAGAGCCGTGTTGAACTGCTGGAGTGGATTTTAGACTCCTTCACCATCTGTTCTCTGTTCCTGTCCAGCTGTGGGAGAACATGTGGGATGCTGGCGTTGTAAGATCAGTGGGGGTTTAGCATGGGGCAGTGGTGTAGTGGAGGGTCAAATGCATTGAAAGTATACAGAGCAGTAATTGTTTCACCGCGACCAGCGATCAGAGTTTACACACCTATATTTTTACCACTACATCCCTGGATGAGGGATAGCGGTAGGGTGTGAAGGAGTGTGTGTGTATGTGTGTTATGTTCTGTGCTCTGTGTGAGGCCTGTCTAACAGGCCGAGGGAGAGCTAGGCATGGAAAAGAGGCTGATAGTCCCCCATCCTTCTCCAGGGAGCTGTACAGCAGCGCACACAGTGTTTGTTTAGTCTACCGCTCTGTCCCTCTCTGTCCCTCCAGCCTTCTCTTTCCCTCTCCGTCCCTCTCTGTCCTCATCTTTCTCTCTCTGTCCCACTCTTCCCCTCTCTTTCCTCATCTTTCCCTCTCTTTCCTCATATTTTCCTCTCTTTCTTCATCTTTTCCTCTCTTTCCTCATCTTTCCCTCATCTTTCCCTCTCTGTCCTCATCTTTCCCTCTCTGTCCTCATCTTTCCCTCTCTTTCCTCATCTTTCCCTCTCTTTCCTCATCTTTTCCTCTCTTTCCTCATCTTTCCCTCTCTTTCCTCATCTTTCCCTCTCTTTCCTCATCTTTCCCTCATCTTTCCCTCTCTTTCCTCATCTTTCCCTCTCTGTCCTCCTCTTTCCCTCTCTGTCCTCATTTTTCCCTCTCTGTCCTCATCTTTCCCTCTCTGTCCTCATCTTTCCCTCTCTTTCCTCATCTTTCCCTCTCTTTCCTCATCTTTCCCTCTCTTTCCTTCACCTTTCCCTCACTGTCCTTCTTTTTGAATCAGCTCAGAAACTCAGTGAAACACTGCTTGTGTTAATGAAACCTACAGTAATGGTTAACTAGATGCACCAAGGCCCCATGCTTTAGGCCCCATGCTTTAGTTTCAGTTGTATTACACTTTGGTTTGACTCTGAAACCGCTGGTCTTATAGTGCTGTATGTTCTATGTCCTTTAGTTTATTCAGTCATCTTTCAACTTCTTTGCCTTTAACCAGTGTCTTTCTCTGTAGTCCATTGCGATATTAAAATCCACCACCTCCTCCTGGCTGGGGAAACTTCCATCACATCCTGGTGTGCCTATTTTATTTGCTCGGTCTTGCAAAACAGGAAATGTTTTGAGGAAGTGAGAGTTGCTGATAGGACACTTGTGCGAGCCGAATCCCCAATTAATCCATGGAAACAACATTCAGGAAGGGAATAAAAAGGACATGGTTACAACAGGCGTGCAGGCAATACACACATACACCACTACCCCCTAGGGCTCATCCTTAAGCATACACCATTACCCCCTAGGGCTCATCCTTAAGCATACACCACTACCCCCTAGGGCTCATCCTTAAGCATACACCACTACTCCCTAGGGCTCATCCTTAAGCATACACCACTACCCCCTAGGGCTCATCCTTAAGCATACACCACTACTCCCTAGGGCTCATCCTTAAGCATACACCACTACCCCCTAGGGCTCATCCTTAAGCATACACCACTACTCCCTAGGGCTCATCCTTAAGCATACACCACTACCCCCTAGGGCTCATCCTTAAGCATACACCACTACTCCCTAGGGCTCATCCTTAAGCATACACCACTACCCCCTAGGGCTCATCCTTAAGCATACACCACTACTCCCTAGGGCTCATCCTTAAGCATACACCACTACTCCCTAGGGCTCATCCTTAAGCATACACCACTACCCCCTAGGGCTCATCCTTAAGCATACACCACTACCCCCTAGGGCTCATCCTTAAGCATACACCACTACTCCCTAGGGCTCATCCTTAAGCATACACCACTACCCCCTAGGGCTCATCCTTAAGCATACACCACTACCCCCTAGGGCTCATCCTTAAGCATACACCACTACCCCCTAGGGCCCATCCTTAAGCAAACATAATTAGCTCTCCCAGGCTCAGCCTTAAGCATACACAATTAGCTCTCCCAGGCTCAGCCTTAAAACCTATTATGGCTGCAATCCCGATACCGGGATCGATATGACAACTACCAGTAAAAATAGAGGGCGCCAAATTCAAACCACAGAAATCTCATAATTACAATTCCTAAAACATATATGTGTCTTATATCCTTTTAAAGCTTTTCTCGTTGTTAATCCCACCAAAGTGTCCGATTTCAAATAGGCTTTTCAGCGAAAGCACTACAAACGATTATGTTAGGTCTCCACCAAACCACAATAAGCACAGCCATTTTCCAGCAAAATATAGCATTCACAAAAAAACTGAAATAAAGATAAAATGAATCACTAACCTTGAATTATCTTCATCAGATGACACTCATAGGACTTCATGTTACACAATACATGCATGTTTTGTTTGATAAAGTTCATATTTATATTTAAAAAATCTGAGATTACATTGCCGCTTTAGATTCACTAGTTCCAAAAACATCAAGTGATTTTGCAAAGCCAGATCATTCAACAGAAATACTCATCATAAATGTAGATGATAATACAAGTTATACACATGGAATTATAGATATATCTCTCCTTAATGCAACCGCTGTGCCAGATGTTTTTTAAACACCAGAAAGCACTCCAGGAATCCCAGGTCCAGAATAAATGTTTGTTTTGTTCGAAAATGTCCGTTATTTATGTCCAAATACCTTCTTTTGTTAGAGCGTTTGGTATACATATCCAAACGCTAATTCTGGTCAGTGTTATATCGGACAAAAACTTCAAAAAGTGATATTACCATTCAAAGAAACATTTCAAACTAAGTACAGAATCAATCATTATCATGTTTTTAACATATAGCTTCAATAAAGTTCCAACCGGAGTACTCATTCTTGTCTTCGTGAGCCATCACAAAATGTCTGCTTGATGGATATCTGATATATTCTGCTCTCATTCACTCCCACAACAACATAGAAGCCTCATTATAATTTCTATTGATGGATGACATCTAGTGGAACCCCTAGGCAGTGCAACATCATTCATATCGCAATGGGATTTCATTGGGGACTCTGGTGAATACATACAAGCTCAGATTTCTGACTTCCTGTTTTGATTTCAACTCAGGATTTTGCCTGCCAATATGAGTTCTGTTATACTCACAGACATCATTCAAACAGTTTTAGAAACTTCAGAATGTTTTCTATCCAATACTAATAATAATATGCAAATATGAGCAACTATGACTGAGGAGCAGGCCGTTTGATATGGGCACCTTTCATCCAAGCTACTCAATACTGCCCCTGCAGCCATAAGAAGTTAAGCATACACAATTAGCTCTCCCAAGCTCAGCCTTACGCATACACAATTAGCTCTTCCAGGCTCAGCCTTACGCATACACAATTAGCTCTTCCAGGCTCAGCCTTACGCATACACAATTAGCTCTTCCAGGCTCAGCCTTACGCATACACAATTAGCTCTTCCAGGCTCAGCCTTACGCATACACAATTAGCTCTCCCAAGCTCAGCCTTACGCATACACAATTAGCTCTTCCAGGCTCAGCCTTACGCATACACAATTAGCTCTCCCAAGCTCAGCCTTACGCATACACAATTAGCTCTCCCAAGCTCAGCCTTACGCATACACAATTAGCTCTCCCAAGCTCAGCCTTACGCATACACAATTAGCTCTTCCAGGCTCAGCCTTACGCATACACAATTAGCTCTTCCAGGCTCAGCCTTACGCATACACAATTAGCTCTTCCAGGCTCAGCCTTACGCATACACAATTAGCTCTCCCAAGCTCAGCCTTACGCATACACAATTAGCTCTTCCAGGCTCAGCCTTACGCATACACAATTAGCTCTTCCAGGCTCAGCCTTACGCATACACAATTAGCTCTCCCAAGCTCAGCCTTATGCATACACAATTAGCTCTCCCAAGCTCAGCCTTACGCATACACAATTAGCTCTTCCAGGCTCAGCCTTACGCATACACAATTAGCTCTCCCAAGCTCAGCCTTACGCATACACAATTAGCTCTCCCAAGCTCAGCCTTACGCATACACAATTAGCTCTCCCAAGCTCAGCCTTACGCATACACAATTAGCTCTTCCAGGCTCAGCCAAGGCTTATTGGTGCCATGGGAGCAGAGAGAATCATGGTCACACAAAAGCAAAAGATGATAACAGTGTGTCAGGTGGCTGGGGCTGTGTTCTGGACTGGTTAATCGTTGTTAGACAGCTTGCACGGTCTCGCACGCACACACACACACGCACGCACGCACGCACGCACGCACGCACACACACACACACACACGCACGCACGCAAGCACGCACGCACGCGCGCACGCACGCACACACACACACACACACACAGTGCTTGTTTGGTGACTTTGAACCCTCTTGGTGGGGTTATAGGCTATATATGTGTCTCTTGAGACAGCACTTTTTCACGAGACAACGTTTACCAACTATGACAGGGATGAGGGAAATCATTCACTTGCTGCTTGTTATGATCAATGACGTCAGACCATGTGTAAAGTGGAAATAATTATGAATTATGGTGTAAACAATGAAGATCCATAGTTCCTGCAGTCAAATGACCAAATCACCCTCTAGTGGCCTCATGGGTGGAATGATATTCATATTAATAAACATTCATTTCTTTTGAACGCTGAAAATCCGGTGTTTCCATGTGAAACGGTTTGTTATACTTCAGTGAAAACATGCCAGGTCTTTATGCAGAGGTTTGTGTCTCCGTCAGAGTTAATGACATGTTACTGTGGGCTTCATGGTCTGGTAACTGTTACCAGACATTCACAGAACACACAGTTAATACTACTGAAATATGACCAGGCTTAGATGATCTCTTGGGGAAATAGTGTGGACAGACTAATTCATGTATATGAATGGACAAAGCCACCGATCATGTGACACCATTCATTCCTATTTGAAGATTCAAAAGTGCATTTAAGCCAAATTAAGTCAGTTAAGAGGCGTCTCATGGATACATAGCATGCGCAGTTTGAAATATTTCAGAAAGTTCCAGGAAGTGGATCGCTAGCTCAGTGCTGCCCCCTCTCCTTTAGTAACTCCAGTTGAAGGCCAACTGGGGTACTGCAGGCTGCCATTATCAATTACATTATCCTTATAACTTGTTCTGTGTGTGATTTAAACATAATCAGTTCAAGGACATACATCTGGTGTATTAGAAGCAATGATTGGTACCATGATTGTCTTCTAATTTGTATTTATTTACCCAAAGATTGACTACAAAGATTGACATTTTCCCATTAACTATAATGGGAGATCCTGTTTTCTGCAAACAATTACTGCAGTACCGCGGTTGGCCTTGAACTTCCGTGGTTTCAATCAGAGCAGGCAGTTGATCTCCCCTGGGTCAGACAGACACACATACATAAACACACAATAATCTCCCTCTAGTCTCATCCTGCACGACTCAGAGCTGCTGGTGGATTCCACAGTCAACTCCCAAAAGCCTCGGAGGCCCAAACCAAAGGCTGTGAACTTTTCTTTTTACGATCCAAATCCCCCCAAAAGAAATGAGAATGAAAGGAAAAGCAGCAGTCCACAGCTACTGGTCCGTTAAGGCTTCACTCTGGTGCCTGGGTCCACTGAGTCCATCGGCTGGTTCACTGACACTGTGTGTGCCACTGCCTTCTGGTTGTCTGTATGTCTGTCTGCTTGTCTGTCTGTTTCCCTCTCTCCGTATGCTTTGTCTTTCTATTTGCTTGTCTGTCCATCCGTGCTCAACTGAACCTATCTATCTTTGCCTGCCTGCCTGCCTGCCTGCCTGCCTGTCTGTCTGTCTGTCTGTCTGTCTGTCTGTCTGTCTGTCTGTCTGTCTGTCTGTCCGTCCGTCCGTCCGTCCGTCCGTCCGTCCATCCATCTATCTATCTATCTATCTATCTATCTATCTATCTATCTATCTATCTATCTATCTATCTATCTATCTATCTACCAACCACCATTTCCTTCTAGATTTAACTGATTAGTTAAAACATGAGAGGTCTTTATGCAGGGAGACATGTCTCTGTCAGAGTTAATGACATGTTTCTGTGGGCATTGTGGTTTTCAAAACAGAGTTGACTGGTTGCTGTTGTCCGTGGAGCCCTGCATGCCTGTGAAAATCACTGAGATGGCATTAAATCACACTGGTCTTAATTTGAGTGGGTTTAGCGAAAATGACTGATTAGCGACTACAAGTACTCTAACCCCATCTGTGAAATTGCACTCAGCTTTATTTTAAACTGAAATAAAGAAATGGAAGTTACAGCAGACATCTGCAGCTGGTTTGGCCCTAACTAAAGATAAGTGCTTGAATTTGGAAACTGCACCTCAGGAAAGCAAACGTTTAGAATTCTTAGATGCCATTGGGGTTGTTTCTTCTACTAGTGCAAATCTGAGGTTTATTAGGGCAAGGCATCCCGCTAGCGGGACAACTTCCAGTGAAACTGGAGGGCACGCAATTCAAATAAATAATCATAAAAATTATGGATATTAAAACATATTTTTTTCGGAAGTTTGGATGACTGAGATGCCCAAAGTAAACTGCCTGTTACTCAGGCCCAGAAGCCAGGATATGCATATGCGTGGTAGTATTGGATAGAAAACACTCTAAAGTGTCTAAAACGGTTAAAATAATGTCTGTGAGTATAACAGAACTGATTTGGCAGGCGAAACCCATCCAAGGAGGAAAATCCATCCAATAATGTTTTTGTTTCCAATGCTTTTCTATGGGAAAGCCTAATTATTAGGACCCATATTGCAATTCCTATGGCTTCCAGTAGATGTCAACAGTCTTTAGAAATGTTTCGATGTTTTACTTTTTTAAATGAAGAAGTATTCGTATTCTTTTTAAGTGTCACTCAGAAGGACTCTAGTCTTTTGGTGCGAGTGAATGAGTGTGCGCTCCTCGTTGTTTTTCTCCGGTATTGAAAACAGTTAATTCCGTTTAAAATTTTATTGATTATTTACATATTAGGGTACCTGAGGTTGGATTAGAAACGTTGTTGGAAGTGTTTGGACCAAGTTTACAGGTTACTTTTTACATTCCTTTGTAGGCATGTTGGGCGAGTTGAAACAGGTGTATTTCTGAATCACGCGTGCCAAATATACAGACATTTTTGGGATATTTAAGAAGGACTTTATTGAAACAAAACGACCATTCATTGTGTAACTGCGACCTTTTGGATTGCAAAAAGATTAAGATCTTCAAAGGTAAGCGATTTATTTTATCGCTATTTCTGACTTTCGTGATGCTTTCCTACTCGTATTATAATATTACTTATTGACTGACTTTGGCTTTCCAAATCGCCCAACACTGCTATTTGTAAGATTCATTTTAAATTCATTTTGTGATTTTTTTTAACCATTCCTGAAACTGTGACCAGAAACGAGCTACGTAGGGACAATACCAGAATAAATGATCTAGTGATTCTGTCTCTTCGCAGCAAAATCTACAGAGCTGAGATTTTTGTATGCCCCATATACTTTTTATAGCCTTCTGTTGGTTGAAAGAATTTTGTATAATCATTTAAATTGAACTGTGAGGTGTAAATAAACATTTAACTGACTAGCCATACTGTGAGGTGTAAATAAACATTTAACTGACTAGCCATACTGTGAGGTGTAAATAAACATTTAACTGACTGGTCACACTGTGAGGTGTAAATAAACATTTAACTGACTGGTCACACTGTGAGGTGTAAATAAACATTTAACTGACTAGCCATACTGTGAGGTGTAAATAAACATTTAACTGACTAGCCACACTGTGAGGTGTAAATAAACATTTTACTGACTAGCCACACTGTGAGGTGTAAATAAACATTTAACTGACTGGTCATACTGTGAGGTGTAAATAAACATTTAACTGACTAGCCACACTGTGAGGTGTAAATAAACATTTAACTGACTAGCCACACTGTGAGGTGTAAATAAACATTTAACTGACTGGTCACACTGTGAGGTGTAAATAAACATTTAACTGACTAGCCACACTGTGAGGTGTAAATAAACATTTAACTGACTAGCCATACTGTGAGGTGTAAATAAACATTTAACTGACTGGTCATACTGTGAGCGAAAGTAAAGAACCATCAGGTTAAAGCTTGTTGAATGAGTATGTGGTCACAATGCTTCACAGGTAATGCCGTCCCAAAGGGTACATCAATCTAATGAAAAGGATAGAAGTTATTCCCTGTCCACACTTTTGCCTCACAATCTCTCTATTTTTCCCAGGCCAAAACTCACAGGGATTCAGCATGGCTAGAATGACCTCTCGTTCAACCCACCAACAGTCTGTCCAGCCTGATGAACAAAAACACTGATCCAAGCCAATTTTACTTCCTTGTTTTGACGTTCCTTGTTATTTCGGCATTGTTTGCACAAATATGTGCTGCAGGAAACTCAACCGTCTTGTTTTGGCCTCTACTAGTTCCTCCTTTGAATTTCAATGGTAACCACTAAAAGGCCCAGGCTGGTTTGAACTAAGCCAGGCCATGCAGCACTATCCAGGTACCACATCTGTTTGTATTGAATTACCTGGAATAGGCAAGACGGCACAACAGATCTGGGACCAGGAAAATGCAACACAACACCACCACCATGACCCATGTCATATTATCAGCTCTTATCTGTGGTTGGGTGACAAAGGGGACAGATCTGGGACGTTGGAATCTTCAAAAGGCGTGAAGCAAACTCTTAGCAGCCTTTGGGCAATTCATGTAACCTTACAACCCCTACACCTCCCTCTTCTCCTCTGTCATTGGTAACGTGCCACGTCATTTCGCTCGATGGTGCCTAACTTTCACACTGTCTCCAGATTCACTGTCTCCAGATTCAGGCATCGTGTTGGAGAGATCTCTCTTTTTGTGTTATGTATAACATGTCTCACTCTCTTGTTGGAGAGATCTATCTCTCTCTCTGTTATGTATAACATCTCACTCTTGTTAGAGAGATCTCTATCTCTCTCTCTCTGTTATGTATAACATCTCACTTTCTTGTTAGAGAGATCTCTATCTCTCTCTCTCTGTTATGTATAACATCTCACTCTCTTGTTAGAGAGATCTCTATCTCTCTCTCTCTGTTATGTATAACATCTCACTCTTGTTGGAGAGATCTCTCTCTTTGTGTTATGTATAACATGTCTCACTCTCTCGTTGGAGAGATCTCTCTGTTATGTATAACATGTCTCACTCTCTTGTTGGAGAGATCTCACTCTCGCTCTCTCTGTTATGTATTTACATTACATTTACATTTAAGTCATTTAGCAGACGCTCTTATCCAGAGCGACTTACAAATTGGTGCATTCACCTTATGACATCCAGTGGAACAGTAGCGCATCTAAATCTTTTAAGGGGGGGGTGAGAGGGATTACTTTATCCTATCCTAGGTATTCCTTAAAGAGGTGGGGTTTCAGGTGTCTCCGGAAGGTGGTGATTGACTCCGCTGTCCTGGCGTCGTGAGGGAGTTTGTTCCACCATTGGGGGGCCAGAGCAGCGAGCAGTTTTGACTGGGCTGGGCGGGAACTGTACTTCCTCAGTGGTAGGGAGGCGAGCAGGCCAGAGGTGGATGAACGCAGTGCCCTTGTTTGGGTGTAGGGCCTGATCAGAGCCTGGAGGTACTGAGGTGCCGTTCCCCTCACAGCTCCGTAGGCAAGCACCATGGTCTTGTAGCGGATGCGAGCTTCAACTGGAAGCCAGTGGAGAGAGCGGAGGAGCGGGGTGACGTGAGAGAACTTGGGAAGGTTGAACACCAGACGGGCTGCGGCGTTCTGGATGAGTTGTAGGGGTTTAATGGCACAGGCAGGGAGCCCAGCCAACAGCGAGTTGCAGTAATCCAGACGGGAGATGACGAGTGCCTGGATTAGGACCTGCGCCGCTTCCTGTGTGAGGCAGGGTCGTACTCTGCGGATGTTGTAGAGCATGAACCTACAGGAACGGGCCACCGCCTTGATGTTAGTTGAGAACGACAGGGTGTTGTCCAGGATCACGCCAAGGTTCTTAGCGCTCTGGGAGGAGGACACAATGGAGTTGTCAACCGTGATGGCGAGATCATGGAACGGGCAGTCCTTCCCCGGGAGGAAGAGCAGCTCCGTCTTGCCGAGGTTCAGCTTGAGGTGGTGATCCGTCATCCACACTGATATGTCTGCCAGACATGCAGAGATGCGATTCGCCACCTGATCATCAGAAGGGGGAAAGGAGAAGATTAATTGTGTGTCGTCTGCATAGCAATGATAGGAGAGACCATGTGAGGTTATGACAGAGCCAAGTGACTTGGTGTATAGCGAGAATAGGAGAGGGCCTAGAACAGAGCCCTGGGGGACACCAGTGGTGAGAGCACGTGGTGTGGAGACGGATTCTCGTCACGCCACCTGGTAGGAGCGACCTGTCAGGTAGGACGCAATCCAAGCGTGGGCCGCGCCGGAGATGCCCAACTCGGAGAGGGTGGAGAGGAGGATCTGATGGTTCACAGTATCGAAGGCAGCCGATAGGTCTAGAAGGATGAGAGCAGAGGAGAGAGAGTTAGCTTTAGCAGTGCGGAGCGCCTCCGTGATACAGAGAAGAGCAGTCTCAGTTGAATGACTAGTCTTGAAACCTGACTGATTTGGATCAAGAAGGTCATTCTGAGAGAGATAGCGGGAGAGCTGGCCAAGGACGGCACATTCAAGAGTTTTGGAGAGAAAAGAAAGAAGGGATACTGGTCTGTAGTTGTTGACATCGGAGGGATCGAGTGTAGGTTTTTTCAGAAGGGGTGCAACTCTCGCTCTCTTGAAGACGGAAGGGACGTAGCCAGCGGTCAGGGATGAGTTGATGAGCGAGGTGAGGTAGGGGAGAAGGTCTCCGGAAATGGTCTGGAGAAGAGAGGAGGGGATAGGGTCAAGCGGGCAGGTTGTTGGGCGGCCGGCCGTCACAAGACGCGAGATTTCATCTGGAGAGAGGGGGGAGAAAGAGGTCAGAGCGCAGGGTAGGGCAGTGTGAGCAGAACCAGCGGTGTCGTTTGACTTAACAAACGAGGATCGGATGTCGTCGACCTTCTTTTCAAAATGGTTGACGAAGTCATCTGCAGAGAGGGAGGAGAGGGGGAGGGGAGGAGGATTCAGGAGGGAGGAGAAGGTTGCAAAGAGCTTCCTAGGGTTAGAGGCAGATGCTTGGAATTTAGAGTGGTAGAAAGTGGCTTTAGCAGCAGAGAGAGAAGAGGAAAATGTAGAGAGGAGGGAGTGAAAGGATGTCAGGTCCGCAGGGAGGCGAGTTTTCCTCCATTTCCGCTCGGCTGCCCGGAGCCCTGTTCTGTGAGCTCGCAATGAGTCGTTGAGCCACGGAGCGGGAGGGGAGGACCGAGCCGGCCTGGAGGATAGGGGACATAGAGAGTCAAAGGATGCAGAAAGGGAGGAGAGGAGGGTTGAGGAGGCAGAATCAGGAGATAGGTTGGAGAAGGTTTGAGCAGAGGGAAGAGATGATAGGATGGAAGAGGAGAGAGTAGCGGGGGAGAGAGAGCGAAGGTTGGGACGGCGCGATACCATCCGAGTAGGGGCAGTGTGGGAAGTGTTGGATGAGAGCGAGAGGGAGAAGGATACAAGGTAGTGGTCGGAGACTTGGAGGGAGTTGCAATGAGGTTAGTGGAAGAACAGCATCTAGTAAAGATGAGGTCGAGCGTATTTCCTGCCTTGTGAGTAGGGGGAAGGTGAGAGGGTGAGGTCAAAAGAGGAGAGGAGTGGAAAGAAGGAGGCAGAGAGGAATGAGTCAAAGGTAGACGTGGGGAGGTTAAAGTCGCCCAGAACTGTGAGAGGTGAGCCGTCCTCAGGAAAGGAGCTTATCAAGACATCAAGCTCATTGATGAACTCTCCGAGGGAACCTGGAGGGCGATAAATGATAAGGATGTTAAGCTTGAAAGGGCTGGTAACTGTGACAGCATGGAATTCAAAGGAGGCGATAGACAGATGTGTAAGGGGAGAAAGAGAGAATGACCACTTGGGAGAGATGAGGATCCCGGTGCCACCACCCCGCTGACCAGAAGCTCTCGGGGTGTGCGAGAACACGTGGGCAGACGAAGAGAGAGCAGTAGGAGTAGCAGTGTTGTCTGTGGTGATCCATGTTTCCGTCAGTGCCAAGAAGTCGAGGGACTGGAGGGAGGCTTGGCTGAGATGAACTCTGCCTTGTTGGCCGCAGATCGGCAGTTCCAGAGGCTACCGGAGACCTGGAACTCCACGTGGGTCGTGCGCGCTGGGACCACCAGATTAGGGTGTCCGCGGCCACGGGGTGTGGAGCGCTTGTATGGTCTGTGCAGAGAGGAGAGAACAGGGATAGACAGACACATAGTTGACAGGCTACACAAGAGGCTACGCTAATGCAAAGGAGATTGGAATGACAAGTGGACTACACGTCTCGAGTGTTCAGAAAGTTAAGCTTACGTAGCAAGAATCTTATTGACTAAAATGATTAAAATGATACAGTACTGCTGAAGTAGGCTAGCTGGCAGAGGCTGCGTTGTTGACTATGTAGGCTAGCTGGCAGTGTCTGCGTTGTCGACACTACACTAATCAAGTCGTTCCGTTGAGTGTAATGGTTTCTACTGTGCTACTGTGCTGCTATTCGGGGCTAGCTAGCAGTGTTGATTTACGTTACGTTGCGTTAAAAGAACGACAATAGCTGGCTAGCTAACCTAGGAAATCGCTCAAGACTACACAATTATCTTTGATACAAAGACGGCTATGTAGCTAGCTATGTAGCTAGCTACGATCAAACAAATCAAGCCGTTGTACTGTAATGAAATGAAAAATGTGATACTACCTGTGGAGCGAAGCGAAATGCGACCGGATTGTTGAGTGCGGAAGTTCTGTTACGTTAAGGACGACGAATAGCTGGCTAGCTAACCTCGGTAAATTAAGATAATCACTCTAAAACTACACACTCTAACTACACAATTATCTTGGATACGAAGACAGCAAAGACAACTATGTAGCTAGCTAACACTACACTAATCAAGTCGTTCAGTTGAGTGGAAGTTGTGCTGCTAATCGGTAGACAGTGGACTAGCTAACGGTAGACGTGTAGACTGCGTTAGGACGACGAAATACGATAATTACGCAATTATCTATGATTATCTATGATACAAAGACGGCTATGTAGCTAGCTGAGAAGAACAATTGCTAAGATTAGACAAATCAAACCGTTGTACTATAATGAAATGTAATGAAATGAAAAACTACCTGCGGACCGAGTGCAGATGCGACCGCTCGCTCCAACCCGGAGCGAGAGAGCTCTATCTCTTTCTCTCTCTGTTATGTATAATGTCTCACTCTCTTGTTGGAGAGATCTCACTCTCGCTCTCTCTCTGTTATGTATAACATCTCTCACTCTCTTATTAGAGAGATCTCTCTCTCTTTTGTGTATAACATGTCTCACTCTCTGGTGAGAGAGATCTCTCTCTCTCTCTCTCTCTGTTATGTATAACATCTCACTCTCTGGTGAGAGATCTCTCTCTCTCTCTCTCTGTTATGTATAACATCTCACTCTCTCGTTGGAGAGATCTCTCTCTCTGTTATGTATAACATCTCACTCTCTCGTTGGAGAGATCTCTCTCTCTGTTATGTATAACATCTCTCACTCTCTCGTTGGAGAGATCTCTCTCTCTCTGTTATGTATAACATCTCTCACTCTATTGTTGGCGAGATCTCACTCTTTCTCTCTCCCTCTATTTTCTTTCCTCTCGCTATCTCTCTCGCTCTCTCTCTCTTTCACTCTCTAATTATCATCTCTCCCTCCATCTCTTTTTCACAGATTGTGATACACAAGTAATCTGTGTCCCGTTTGCTGTTCTAAACTACTCTTTCCAGAAGGAGGGCATCCGTCTAGAGGTTGAGTGGACAGACAGTCTGTTTCCAGTTGTAGTTCTCTCTCTCTGACCCTTCCACCAGGCCAGGGTGATGGTAAACACCATGGAAACAGCAGCTGGCCATGCAGATGGCCTCATTGTAATGAAGATTACCTTCCAGCCAATGGGCACAGATTTCATACAACGGTTCTTTTTTGTGGTTAACTTAATCTTCACCCAATGTACAAAATCAGTGACCCTGTCTTGCATTCGGTCTAATAAGAGGAAATAGTGTCTTATAGTCATACGACAACTGAGAGGTTTTCAGGCAGGCCACATCTCCATCTCCTTGGAGCAGCTCTCTGTTCTCTCTTAGAAAGAAAAGCCTTGCTGTTACTTATTCCAGCAGCACGTTCGGTGAACTGGAGAACAGAACCCCCCGACGACCCCCATCTGTATTATCTGACCACTGCATAAACCATAGATTCCCCTCAGGACAGATGTGCCTTTAAGCTGCTCACCATAACTCATTGGGCTGTTTTCACTCTGAATCTGAAACTTGAAATCTTATTGGAACATGGTAACGTAAATCAAAGCCTAGAAGACTACGTGGTGACTGTTATGAGCTGAACCTTGAGGGGATGGGGGGAGGACATTTTGAGATGTGTATGCCAGAGGTCTGTGTGTGTGGTTTCGGTGTCATAAACTTGTTTAACCTGTTGGCTCTCTGTCAAAGTTCATTAGTTGGAACCGTTTGATTTACCCACAAACCATCAGGCCTTTGTTGATATTTGTGGGGACCAGACACCGCTAAACTTTTATAGGAAATGTAATATCACAAAATAACATTCTGTTTAGGAAGGAGGTACACTAC
Organism: Oncorhynchus nerka; assembly: GCF_034236695.1. Taxonomy (NCBI): domain Eukaryota; kingdom Metazoa; phylum Chordata; class Actinopteri; order Salmoniformes; family Salmonidae; genus Oncorhynchus; species Oncorhynchus nerka. The sequence continues at coordinate 15,806,631 of NC_088408.1, forward strand.
ACTGTTTCTTTCCCACACACACTTTTATATTCAGCGTTGCACTGAAGAAATAGTCCTAGTTGTTGTTATTCTTCACAAGGAGATGTATAATCACTACAAAGTACTCCCTCTAACTGATTTTCACCTCATCATAACCATGTGGGAATGTAAGTATGCATTGTTAGTCTCTCTCCCTGTGTGTGTGTGTGTGTGTGTGTGTGTGTGTGTGTGTGTGTGTGTGTGTGTGTGTGTGTGTGTGTGTGTGTGTGTGTGTGTGTGTGTGTGTGTGTGTGTGTGTGTCTGTCTGTGTCTGTCTGTGTCTGTGTGTGTGTGTGTGAGAGAGCGCGTTAGTATCCTCTTGTCGTAGTCCAGTATGGCTTTCTTTAAAAGGCTTTTCTCTCTCTCTTCTTTCCCGTTCCTGGGTCGTGTTAATCTGGCCTTCTCCTCACAAGCGTCTCTTTGATGTGATGCGATTGCTGCTTCCTGCCAGCCTCCAGAACAGAGCTCTCCTACCAGGATGGTGTTTCTTCTATCTCCTCTCTGAATACACAGGGCTTTGATTGGTTTCATGATAAGGAGGGTAGACGGGTACAAACTCCTCCTCAGTGCTCACTGCTCGCTCTCTCTCTCGACCCGCTATCGCATCATCATACCAACAACAGGTCCCCTTAATGCACACACTGAGTAGCTGACACACAACTGACCGTGGAGGGTACTGACCGTGGAGGGTACTGACCGTGGAGGGTATTCATATGCCGTCATGATCACTTGGGAATGCTGCTTTGAGAAAGGATGTTGCTATGGATTGATTTGCAGATGTCAATGGCACTAGATTGTTGCTGGAGATGAAGAACCGCTGTAGATTGTTGGTGGAGATGATGAACCGCTGTAGATTGTTGCTGTAGATGAAGAACCGCTGTAGATTGTTGCTGGAGATGAAGAACCGCTGTAGATTGTTGCTGGAGATGAAGAACCGCTGTAGATTGTTGCTGTAGATGAAGAACCGCTGTAGATTGTTGCTGGAGATGAAGAACCGCTGTAGATTGTTGGTGGAGATGAAGAACCGCTGTAGATTGTTGCTGGAGATGAAGAACCGCTGTAGATTGTTGCTGGAGATGAAGAACCGCTGTAGATTGTTGCTGGAGATGAAGAACCGCTGTAGATTGTTGTTGGAGATGAAGAACCGCTGTAGATTGTTGGTGGAGATGATGAACCGCTGTAGATTGTTGCTGGAGATGATGAACCGCTGTAGATTGTTGGTGGAGATGAAGAACCGCTGTAGATTGTTGCTGGAGATGAAGAACCGCTGTAGATTGTTGCTGGAGATGAAGAACCGCTGTAGATTGTTGCTGGAGATGAAGAACCGCTGTAGATTGTTGCTGGAGATGATGAACCGCTGTAGATTGTTGGTGGAGATGAAGAACCGCTGTAGATTGTTGCTGGAGATGAAGAACCGCTGTAGATTGTTGTTGGAGATGAAGAACCGCTGTAGATTGTTGCTGGAGATGAAGAACCGCTGTAGATTGTTGCTGTAGATGAAGAACCGCTGTAGATTGTTGCTGGAGATGATGAACCGCTGTAGATTGTTGCTGGAGATGATGAACCGCTGTAGATTGTTGCTGGAGATGAAGAACCGCTGTAGATTGTTGCTGGAGATGAAGAACCGCTGTAGATTGTTGCTGGAGATGAAGAACCGCTGTAGATTGTTGCTGGAGATGAAGAACCGCTGTAGATTGTTGCTGGAGATGAAGAACCGCTGTAGATTGTTGCTGGAGATGATGAAGATATTGATGGACCATTACACAACTTCCTAATAATAATAATAATATCTGGTCTAACCCCAGTGGATGCAGTTTATCACAGTGCCATCCGTTTTGTCACTAAAGCACCTTATACCACCCACCACTGCGACTTGTATGCTCTAGTCGGCTGGCCCTCGCTACATATTCGCCGCCAGACCCACTGGCTCCAGGTTATCTACAAGGCCATGCTAGGTAAAGCTCCGCCTTATCTCAGTTCACTGGTCACGATGGCAACACCCATCCGTAGCACGCGCTCCAGCAGGTGTATCTCACTGATCATCCCTAAAGCCAACACCTCATTCGGCCGCCTTTCGTTCCAGTACTCTGCTGCCTGTGACTGGAACGAATTGCAAAAATCGCTGAAGTTGGAGACTTTTATCTCCCTCACCAACTTCAAACATCAGCTATATGAGCAGCTAACCGATCGCTGCAGCTGTACATAGTCTATTGGTAAATAGCCCACCCATTTTCACCTACCTCATCCCCACAGTTTTTATTTATTTACTTTTCTGCTCTTTTGCACACCAATATCTCTACCTGTACATGACCATCTGATCATTTATCACTCCAGTGTTAATCTGCAAAATTGTAATTATTCGCCTACCTCCTCATGCCTTTTGCACACATTGTATATAGACTCCCCTTTTTTTTCTACTGTGTTATTGACTTGTTAATTGTTTACTCCATGTGTAACTCTGTGTTGTCTGTTCACACTGCTATGCTTTATCTTGGCCAGGTCGCAGTTGCAAATGAGAACTTGTTCTCAACTAGCCTACCTGGTTAAATAAAGGTGAAATAAAATAAAATTAAAATAAAAATCCTTTATGACTCGACTGGTTAAGGACCCAGTTTCATTGTGCTGCTTACATTTCCAGCAGATTTGGAAAAAGAAAAGAAAAAAAATCATTGCTCCCATTTTTTTCTTAGCTGGACCTGCTCAAAAAGCTGCCAAACGTTTTTCTCTCGCTTTTTAAAAAGAACAAGACGTTTAAGCAAGGAGGGGAAAGTGCCAACACTCAGCACCCGACCCAGGCAGCAGCCGTCCGCTCCTCCTCTCTATTATATGATCTCATTATCTTTCCATCCATCGCACAATGCTTTCCTCAGGAGCAGCAGCTAGCTATCCTATAGGCGTTACGAAACTTTCCCTCAGCTTTTGTCAGGAGACGGTTTCATGACCGGGGTTTGGGATAGCCCTGCCAGAAAGTCAAACCCCTCATCCACCGGACCTGGCCTGTCAGATGGGCTCTCTGTTTCTGTTTCCCACAGCGTGTATATATATATATATACAGACAGACAGACAGACAACCTTCCTCTTCACAATATTCTGCATGCCTGGGAATTTACTTATTGTTATTGCTGTCAGATTACAGCATTTAGGGGCCTGGAGTGGCCAACCTGGCAGTTCACTACGGGGGAAAAGTGCTGTCATTGCACAACCCTGTGTAACTATAAGGCTATGGACGCTATCTCTGCTAGCGTGCTGTGCTTAGAAATAAGAATGAATAGAACGGGCTTGGAACCTCTAACCCTGGAAATTTGACTGGTAAACAAATTAATGGGTACACGTGCAATGGCAGCCTGTTATTGTGATCCAATAATATGACATGGTAATGTAGAATGTTCTATCAACTGATGCTGGATTGCCATGGTAATGTAGAATGTTCTATCAACTGATGCTGGATTGCCATGGTAATGTAGAATGTTCTATCAACTGATGCTGGATTGCCATGGTAATGTAGAATGTTCTATCAACTGATGCTGGATTGCCATGGTAATGTAGAATGTTCTATCAACTGATGCTGGATTGCCATGGTAATGTAGAATGTTCTATCAACTGATGGTGGATTGCCATGGTAATGTAGAATGTTCTATCAACTGATGCTGGATTGCCATGGTAATGTAGAATGTTCTATCAACGGATGCTGGATTGCCATGGTAATGTAGAATGTTCTATCAACTGATGCTGGATTGCCATGGTAATGTAGAATGTTCTATCAACTGATGCTGGATTGCCATGGTAATATAGAATGTTCTATCAACTGATGCTGGATTGCCATGGTAATGTAGAATGTTCTATCAACTGATGCTGGATTGCCATGGTAATGTAGAATGTTCTATCAACTGATGCTGGATTGCCATGGTAATGTAGAATGTTCATTCAAATGATGCTAACTGGGCCTCCCGAGTAGCGCATCGGTCTAAGGCACTGCAAAGCTTGAGGCTTCACTACAGATCCGGGTTCGATCCCGAGCTGTGTCGCAGCTGGCTGGAGGTCCATGAGGCAATGCATAATTGGCCCAGCTTCTTCAGGATTAGGGGAGGGTTTGGCCAGCCGGGATGTCCTTGTCCATGTCTAGCGACTCCTGTGGCGGGCCGGGCGCATGCACACAGACATGGTGCCAGTTGTACTGTGTTTCCTCTGACACATTGCTGCGGTTAAGCGAGCAGTGTTTAAAGGGTCGTGTTTCGGAGGACGCATGGCTCTCGACCGTCGCCTCTCCCGAGTCCGTATGGGAGTTGCAGTGATGGGACAAGACTAACTATCAATTGGATATCAAGAAATTGGGGTTATAAAAAATACAAGAAATACAAAAATACAAAAATGATGCTAACTGATGTGGCTCATTCAATGGAATGTATATGTTGTCATGTCAGTATAGTTCACTCAACAAATCACAGCACAGTTTGAAGGGTACACTTCCTGCTTTTACTTCCTGGCATGGGTACACTCAAAATGGCTGCCTGTCCATCCATTCTGCCATTATTGATTTGAATGGAGACGCCCTTTCTATTTATTCTATGGTTATTTCTATGGTGCTGTGTCTGTGCCATTCCACGTGGTCACATTCAGTCCTATGCAGTTACGGCCACTTAACAAGGAAAAGGTGCAAAATGCCAAAATTCAAATAATTTGCTTAATTTAAGTTTGTGACAAAACAAGCAATGTAAATGATCTAAACCTCTGTGAAATATATTTTCAATAACCAAGAATATTGTATTTTCATCTGTTTGAAGCTGGTGTACAAAACCTAAAGTAAAAGACCAAAAACTAAACTTAAAGGAAAGGTTCACCCATTTGGAATGTTATACTGTTTTTGTGCATCTCTGAGTGATGTTCTATCGATTCCCGCGGTCATTTGCTTGTTTTCATGTGTATCTGAGTTATCCTCTTCAGACGAAGAGGAGGAAATCTGCCGTTACAGTATATGTCGAGAAACTTGCCTATTTTCCTCGATAGTACGCAAAGCTATACGATACTACAGAAAGCAAGTTGCACTTCTTGTCGACGAAATTCATGCTAATGTTTGGTTTTAGAGCTAGCGCTCAAAAGACTCCCATCCACTCCTTGGAGAGCGCTCCTTGTCTCATAATCACCCAGAATGCATTGCGTGAACCATTGACATGGGCAACGTTTCCCATCTCCTCAAAAGTAAATCTGCAGCTGCGAATGTTAGACTCCACACTGAGGCTGCAGGTCAACATGTTGAAATTGTAGACAACTAAATTGATAGTGCAGTTTGTTTAGCTGATTGTACAGCTAATTTGCTACGTTATATGCTGATATTGTCTGTGGTATTATTGTGTGTAGCTACGTTTGCTAGCTAGCTAGCCAGCCCATATAGAGAGCATTGCATTGCGTACTTGAGCTGCAATAGATTTCCACAACAATTGTCCATGTTGCTACCAACCTTATAACGGCAAAATGAAACATTTGTTAATAAAAAACATTGTTCTCACACATTAGTGTTATTTAACACTGTCACTGAGTGCTTTTGGGTAGATTTTTCCTTGAAGAACGGAAAGCATAGAAATGGCGCACACAGAACAGATCGACCGCTTCTAAAACTTGCAGTCAATGAGAGTGACATACCTATAACTCACATTTCTATGTGAATTACATAGGGTTGCTCAAAAAGTGATATATTACAACTATAAGCAGTCAGTCTCACAAACCGACGTTTCCAGCTTTTTCTTGCTGGTTTAATTCCAAGAGAAATACTTCCAGCGTGTTTACTTATACAGTCACTTAGGGAATGGTTATGTTCCATCTTAAGTAGGACTGGTTACATTATGTTGTCTTCTTGTGTAACCCAACAAATCTCTGCTAATCAGATCCCAGCCGTGTGACATCCACATGTTGTGACTTGCATAAGTGTCAAAGACATGGGTCATCGAGTGCGTTTATGTGTGTGGGACGCAAAGGAGACATATTCAGGTTCTCTTTCCAGATTTAACCTAGGACACAGACCTCTCCCTCCCCTGCCTTTCAGACGAACGAGGCCCAACCACACTTCTCTGATTCCCGACTGTTATCGTCCTGTAATCTTAGTAAACCATTTCAACTTATTGTCTAGGCCTTTCTGGGCCTCTTTTAACATCACAGTGACAATGGGAGGTCTTACTCAAATAAAGTCTGTGTTATTTCATGTGCATGTTGTTTTCTGCATCTGGAGACAGGTGGAACATGTGAGGCCATGTAAGGAGAGTGATCCCAGTGTACTTAACAATCTCATGATGTCACACTGAACGGGGTCATGTTCAGTAGGTACAAAACTTTTTTAAAGCAGAATGAAATGGAGACGTCTCTGAACTGAGAAATGCTCATTTTCATTTTTTAGTTGCAGAACATTTTGAAATAGTGTTCCCTAATTGAACACGACCCAGGCAGCTACTGATGGATGATACCGGACCCATGTCCCTGTCCTGTTGAGAGTCTGTTGATCCATCCTAATGAAGGGCCTTGTATGATCTGGTCCCAGACCTATCAATCTGTTGTGATCAATCATAATGAAGCTATGACCAAAGGGGTATTGTTTGTGAGGTTTGAGTTTCATCTGAAATCTCTCTTGATCCCCCCCCATCCACCCCTTCTCCACCCCCGCAATACTTCCTCTTTCATTTCTTGTGGTTCAGTTCATTGAGCTCCTCTGCTTTTCATTAAAGTTGCCAAGCAACTGCCGGACACATAAAAAACCCTGGAATACCAGATGGATGGCATCCAAGATATTTTCATCTCCAAGTTTGATATCCGATGCTGGCTTTGGGTTCGTTTCCCATTCTGTTTAGAATGGAGGCATCCATGGTTAGATTACATAGAGTCTTGAGTGCTGTTTGTCTGTGGGAAACCATTGTTCTGTGTGTGTGTGTGTGTGTGTGTGTGTGTGTGTGTGTGTGTGTGTGTGTGTGTGTGTGTGTGTGTGTGTGTGTGTGTGTGTGTGTGTGTGTGTGTGTGTGTGTGTGTGTGTGGGTGTGTGTGTGTGTGAGTCTCTCAGCGGCCAGCCCGTCCTGATCGGTTTACATATTCGTCCTCGTCTGAGGAGAGTGAAACATGAGACCGTTTGGCAACCACTCTCTGTAATTTACGGTAAATCTCTGTTATTAGTAGTCATGTATTTAGTGGTTTATGTCAGGTAGACCACGGTGGACCCACTGCCTGAGAAGGCATGTCAGTTGTCTGCATTGTTTCAGTCAGTGTCGGACGGTCATGGCCTGGTCCCAGATCTGTTTGAGGGACAATAGAGGCTTGAGGTCACACATAATCACACTGTGTCATCGTCCAAGCCTGGTCCCAGATGTCATAGGAGTCATCAAGACACCACAAACAAATCCAGGCTAGAACGATGACACAGAGCCATTCCATTGGACCCTACAGCCAACATTGGATTGTCCCTCTCTGAGCCTTAACCACGTCCCCAGCTCTTCTCACTTCTCAGAGGCTTTGCTGAATGCTTTCTTTAACTCCAGCGGACAGGAGTGCTGATTTAGGATCAATTTAGCCTTTTAGAACACTTTTACATGAAGAGGGCGGACCTGATCCCAGATCAGTAGTTCTACTCTGAGATGCTGGATAGTGATACGACCCCAGAGCTGCTCAAGGTCAGCAGCCAACCAAGCCAGAGAGGAAGTATTAGGGCTCTCAACTGATCCCAAGTCAGCTTAACCAGCTTTACTTACAGTCTTCTTTCACACCCACAGGGGCTTAGGCTGCGTCGGGGTCAGGTTCTAGCTGACCCCTCACTCAGGATGTCTGGGTTAAACTTCGCTCAAAACCGTATTTTTATTGAAGATGTGGGGTTTAACTTTAGTCTGGCTAACACCTAACTTTTAAAGTGCTCCTGACTTCAGAGTCTGGCTTTTTGATGTTGTCGGTACAATGTGTCTAATGAAGGAGGCTGTGCTTTTTGATGTTGTCGGTACAATGTGTCTAATGAAGGAGGCTGTGCTTTTTGATGTTGTCGGTACAATGTGTCTAATGAAGGAGGCTGTGCTTTTTGATGTTGTCGGTACAATGTGTCTAATGAAGGAGGCTGTGCTTTTACTGGTTGGCTCTCCTCTGTGTCTTTCTCACTGAAACATCCACAGCCCCTGAGAGTCGCCCCCCTTCCATTAAAATAGTTGTATATTCAAATCCAAACAACAAGAGGGCTCAACCCCCGTGGACCAAAAAACATTTGAGAGAACCAATCAAACCCGTCGCACAATTTCTGAGTGAACATTGCATTAACAAACGGCCTCCTTTCTAGACCAGTGTGGTCACAGCTAACCCCTGTGATTCACGTGGGTCGCATCAGCCAGGTGACAGTCACACGCCGTACTGTGCTGCTCCTATGGAGAGTGTTTGGTATGTTCATCTCATTGTGGTCCTATTCATTCACTTTATGTAGTGGTGTCTTTCTGACGGTAGGCTGGAGTCACAGGTGGCACCTCAATTGGGGAGGACGGGCTTGTGGTAATGGCTGGAGCGGAATGGGTGGACAGGTCTCAAATACATCAACCACATGGTTTCCATGGTTTCCATGTTTGATGCCATTCCATTTGCTCCGTTCCAGGCATTAATATGAGCCATTCTCACTTCAGCAGCCTCCACCGACATCAGCCTTGTTCCTGTCTCTGAGGGCTGGAGTGGTAATGTTGTTCCTGTCTCTGAGGGCTGGAGTGGTAATGTTGTTCCTGTCTCAGAGGGCTGGAGTGGTAATGTTGTTCCTGTCTCTGAGGGCTGGAGTGGTAATGTTGTTCCTGTCTCTGAGGGCTGGAGTGGTAATGTTGTTCCTGTCTCAGAGGGCTGGAGTGGTAATGTTGTTCCTGCCTCAGAGGGCTGGAGTGGTAATGTTGTTCCTGTCTCAGAGGGCTGGAGTGGTAATGTTGTTCCTGTCTCAGAGGGCTGGTGTGGTAATGTTATTCCTGTCTCAGAGGGCTGGAGTGGTAATGTTGTTCCAGATGTCTCAGAGGGCTGGAGTTGTAATGTTGTTCCTGTCTCAGAGGGCTGGAGTGGTAATGTTGTTCCTGTCTCAGAGGGCTGGTGTGGTAATGTTATTCCTGTCTCAGAGGGCTGGAGTGGTAATGTTGTTCCAGATGTCTCAGAGGGCTGGAGTGGTAATGTTGTTCCTGTCTCAGAGGGCTGGAATGGTAATGTTGTTCCTGTCTCAGAGGGCTGGAGTGGTAATGTTGTTCCTGTCTCAGAGGGCTGGAGTGGTAATGTTGTTCCTGTCTCAGAGGGCTGGAGTGGTAATGTTATTCCTGTCTCTGAGGGCTGGAGTGGTAATGTTGTTCCTGTCTCAGAGGGCTGGAGTGGTAATGTTGTTCCTGTCTCAGAAGCCTGGAGTGGTAATGTTGTTCCTATCTCAGAGGGCTGGAGTGGTAATGTTGTTCCTGTCTCAGAGGGCTGGAGTGGTAATGTTGTTCCTGTCTCAGAGGGCTGGAGTGGTAATGTTGTTCCTGTCTCAGAGGGCTGGAGTGGTAATGTTATTCCTGTCTCTGAGGGCTGGAGTGGTAATGTTGTTCCTGTCTTAGAGGGCTGGAGTGGTAATGTTGTTCCTGTCTCAGAGGGCTGGTGTGGTAATGTTGTTCCTGTCTCAGAGGGCTGGAGTGGTAATGTTGTTCCTGTCTCAGAGGGCTGGAGTGTTAATGTTGTTCCAGATGTCTCAGAGGGCTGGATTTGTAATGTTGTTCCTGTCTCAGAGGGCTGGAGTGGTAATGTTGTTCCAGATGTCTTAGAGGGCTAGAGTGGTAATGTTGTTCCAGATGTCTTAGGGGGCTGGATTGGTAATGTTGTTCCAGATGTCTTAGAGGGCTGGAGTGGTAATGTTGTTCCTCTCTCAGAGGGCTGGAGTGTTAATGTTGTTCCACATGTCTCAGAGGGCTGGAGTGGTAATGTTGTTCCAGACGTCTTAGAGGGCTGGAGTGGTAATGTTGTTCCAGATGTCTTAGAGGGCTGGAGTGGTAATGTTGTTCCAGATATCTTAGAGGGCTGGAGTGGTAATGTTGTTCCAGATGTCTTAGAGGGCTGGAGTGGTAATGTTGTTCCAGATGTCTTAGAGGGCTGGAGTGGTAATGTTGTTCCTCTCTCAGAGGGCGGGAGTGGTAATGTTGTTCCACATGTCTCAGAGGGCTGGAGTGGTAATGTTGTTCCAGACGTCTTAGAGGGCTGGAGTGGTAATGTTGTTCCAGATGTCTTAGAGGGCTGGAGTGGTAATGTTGTTTCTCTCTTAGAGGGCTGGAGTGGTAATGTTGTTCCTGTCTCAGAGGGCTGGAGTGGTAATGTTGTTCCAGATGTCTTAGAGGGCTGGAGTGGTAATGTTGTTCCAGATGTTTTAGAGGGCTGGAGTGGTAATGTTATTCCTGTCTCAGAGGGCAGGAGTGGTAATGTTGTTCCTGTCTCTGAGGGCTGGAGTGGTAATGTTATTCCAGATGTTTTAGAGGGCTGGAGTGGTAATGTTGTTCCTGTCTCTGAGGGCTGGAGTGGTAATATTGTTCCTGTCTCTGAGGGCTGGAGTGGTAATGTTGTTCCAGATGTTTTAGAGGGCTGGAGTGGTAATGTTGTTCCTGTCTCAGAGGGCTGGAGTGGTAATGTTGTTCCAGATGTTTTAGAGGGCTGGAGTGGTAATGTTGTTCCAGATGTCTTAGAGGGCTGGAGTGGTAATGCTGTTCCTGTCTCAGAGGGCTGGAGTGGTAATGTTGTTCCTGTCTCAGAGGGCTGGAGTGGTAATGTTGTTCCAGATGTCTCAGAGGCGCCAGCTGCTGTTCACTGGGATTAGCTGTCTCTCTCTCTCTCTCTGGTTCTCTCATACACAAACATGCAGGAACACACAGGCATACACTGTCGCTCACACACACACTATCACGCTCTCTAGCTGACTCTTTCTTATCCCACCCTTTAGTTTCTTTCTCTCTCTCTCTCTCTCTCTCTCTCTCTCTCTGTAGACCCGTTCTCTCTACATATTTTCCCGCTCTCTTTCAATTCAAAAGGCTTTATTAGCATGGGAAACATACAGTACAAGTTTGGACACACCTACTCATTCAAGGTCCTTTATTTTTTACAATTTTCTACGTTGTAGAATAATGGTGTTGACATCAAAACGATGAAGTAACACATATGGAATCATGTAATAACCAAAAATGTTAAACAAATCTAAATATATTTTACATTTTACATTCTTCAAAGTCGCCACCCTTTGCCTTGATGACAGCTTTGCACACTCTTGACATTCTCTCAACCAGATTCACCTGGAACGCTTTTACAACAGTCTTGAAGGAGTTCCCACATATGCTGAGCACTTGTTGGCTGCTTTTCCTTGACTCTGCGGTCCAACTCATCGCTGCAGAATGCGGTGGCAGCCATGCCTTGAATTCTAAATAAATCACAGACTGTGTCACCAGCAAAGCAACCCCACAACTCCTCCTCCATGCTTCACGGTGGGAACCACACATGCGGAGATCATTCATTGACTTACTCTGCGTCTCACAAAGACACGGCGGTTGTAACCAAAAATGTAACATTTGGACTCATCAGACCAAAGGACAGATTTTCACCAGTCTAATGTCGATTGCTCGTGTTTCTTGGCCCAAGCAAGTATCTTCTTATTATTGGTGTCCTTTAGTAGTGGTTTCTTTGCAGCAATTCGACCATGGAGGCCTGATTCATGCAGTCTCCTCTGAACAGTTCATGTTGAGAGGTCTGTTGAACTCCGTTAAACATTTATTTGGGCTGCAATTTCTGAGGCTGGTAACTCCAATGAACTTATCCTCTGCAGCAGAGGTAACTCTGGGTGTTTCTTTCCTATGGCAGTCCTCATGAGAGCCAGTTTCATCAGAGCGCTTGATTGTTTTTTGCGACTGCACTTGAGGAAACTTTCAAAGTTCTTTACATTTTCCGTACTGACTGACCTTCATGTCTTAAAGTAATAGTGGACTGTCGTTTCTCTTAGCTTATTTGAGATGTTCTTGCCATAATATGGACTTGGCCTTTTACCAAATAGGGCCATCTTCTGTACACCACCCCTACCTTGTCATAACACAAGTGATTGGCTCAAACGCATGAAGGAAAGAAATTCCACAAATCTGGTTTTAACAAGGCACACCTGTTAATTGAAATGCAGTTTTATTTTATTGTTTTAATCAACCTTCATTTAAATAGGAAAGTCAGTTAAGAACATAATTCTTATTTACAGTGACGACCTGCCATAAGGCAAAAATCCTCCTGTGGGGACGGGGGGATTAAAAAGAAAGTAGGACAAAACACACATCACGACAAGAGAGACACTACAACACTACACGAAGAGAGACCTAAGACAACAGCATGGTAACATCACAACGTGACAACATGGTAGCAACACAACATGGCAACAGCGCAAAACATGGTAGAAACAGTATTGGGCACAGACAACAAGAAGGTAGACACAACAATACATCACACAAAGCAGCCACAACTGTCAGTAAGAGTGTCCATGATTGAGTCTTTGAATGAAGAGATTGAGATAAAACTGTCCAGTTTGAGTGTTTGTTGCAGCTCGTTCCAGTCGCTAGCTGCAGCAAACTGAAAAGATGAGTGACTCAGGGATGTGTGTGCTTTGGGGACCTTTAACAGAATATGACTGGAAGAACGGGTGATGTACAGTATGTGGAGAATGAGGGCTGCAGTAAATATCTCAGATGGGGCGCGTGAGTCCTAAGAGGGTTTTATAAATAAGGATCAACCAGTGGGTCTTGCGATGGGTATACAGAGATGACCAGTTTACAGAGGAGTATAGAGTGCAGTGATTTGTCCTATAAGGAGCGTTGGTGGTAAATCTGATGGCCAAATGGTAAAGAACATCTAGCCGCTCGAGAGCACCCTTACCTGCCGAACTATAAATTACTTTGCCGTAATTTAGCATGGGTAGGATGGTCATCGGAATCAGGGTTAGTTTGGCAGCTGGGGTGAAAGAAGTGAGATTACGATAGAGGAAACTAAGTCTATATTTCACTTTAGCCTGCATGTTTGATATGTGCTGAGAAAAACAGTGTACCATGTAGCCGAACTCCTCAGGTAGTAATCACACCAGTGGGTGGAAGGGCATTCTTCTTACCACACTACCTTTTGTTTTGGTGTTCAGACCAAGGTTAAGGGCAGAGAAAGATTGTTGGACACTAAGAAAGCTTTGTTGTAGAGCGTTTAACACAAAATCCGGGGAGAGGTCAGCTGAGTATTCCAGGTGACTACCTCATGAAGCTGGTTGAGAGAATGCCAATAGTGTGCAAAGCTGTCATCAAGGCAAAGGGTGGCTACTTTGAAGAATCTCAAATATGTTTTTATTTGTTAATTTTTTTGGGTTACTCCATGATTACATGTGTTATTTCATAGTTTTGATGCCATCTACAATGTAGAAAATAGTTTAAAAAATAACTCCTTGAATGAGTAGGTGTGCACAAATGTCCGACTGGTACTGTAGGTTTGCATTGCCAAAGCAAGTAAAATAGATAATAAACAAAAGTGAAAAATAAACACTCTCTCGCTCTCTGTCCCCCCCCCTCTCTCTCTATCGCTCTCTCTCTGTACCTCCCCCTCTCTCTGTATACACTACATGACTAAAAGTATATGGACATCTGCTCATCAAACATCTCATTCCAAAATCATGGGCATTAATATGGAGTTGGTCCCCACTTTGCTGCTATAACAGCCTCCACTCTTCTGGAGAGGCTTTCCACTAGATGTTGGAACATTGCTGCAGAGACTTGCTTCCATTCAGCCATAGAGCATTAGTGAGGTCGGGCACTGATGTTGGGTGATCAGACCTGGCTCGCAGTCTGCGTTCCAATTCATCCTGAAGGTGGGGTTGAAGTCAGGGCTCTGTGCAGGCCAGTCAAGTTCTTCCTCACCGATCGACAAACAGTTTCTATGTGGACCTCGCTTTGTGCACGGGGACATTGTCATGCTGAAACAGGAAAGGGCCATCCCTAATGTGTAGCTTTAAGATTTCCCTTCACTAAAGGGGCCTAAACCGAACCATGAAAAACAGCCTCAGACCATTATTCCTCCTCCACCAAACATTACAGTTGGCACTATGCATTCAGGCAGGTAGTGTTCCCTTGGCATCCACCAAACCCAGATTAGTCCGTCGGACTGCCAGTTGGTGAAGAGTGATTCAATCACTCCAGAGAACGCATTTCCACTGATCCAGAGTCCAATTGTGGCAAGGTTTACACCACTCAAGCCGACGCTTGGCATTGCGCATGGTGATCTTAGGTTTGTGTGTGGCTGCTCGGCCATGGGAAACCCATTCATGAAGCTCCCGACGAACAGTTCTTGTGCTGACGTTACTTCCAGAGGCAGTTTGGAACTCAGTAGTGAGTGTTGCATCCAAGGACAGACGATTTTTACGTGCTTCTGCACTCGGCGATCCCGTTCTGTGAGCTTGTGTGGCCTACCACTTTGCGGCTAAGCCGCTGTTGCTCCTAGACATTTCCACTTCACAATAACAGCACTTACAGTTGACCGGGGCAGCTCTAGCAGGGCAGATATTTGACGAACTGACTTGTTGGAAAGGTGGCATCCTATGGCGGTGCCACGTTGAAACTCACTGAGCTCAGTAAGGCCATTCTACTGCCAATGTTTGTCTATGGAGATTGAACTCCCTCTGTGTTTGCCCAGTTCAATGTCATCGATTTACTTAACAGGGCCGTGGTGATGAAAAGGTTATACGGCTCCGCTGGGATCCAACGGCATGTCCTCTCTGTTTCTCAATACTACATGTCCTCTCTGTTTCCCAATACTGCATGTCCTCTCTGTTTCTCAATACTACATGTCCTCTCTGTTTCTCAATACTACATGTCCTCTCTGTTTCTCAATACTACATGTCCTCTCTGTTTCTCAATACTGCATGTCCTCTCTGTTTCTCAATACTGCATGTCCTCTCTGTTTCTCAATACTACATGTCCTCTCTGTTTCTCAATACTGCATGTCCTCTCCGTTTCTCAATACTGCATGTCCTCTCTGTTTCTCAATACTGCATGTCCTCTCTGTTTCTCAATACTACATGTCCTCTCTGTTTCTCAATACTACATGTCCTCTCTGTTTCCCAATACTACATGTCCTCTCTGTTTCTCAATACTACATGTCCTCTCTGTTTCTCAATACTACATGTCCTCTCTGTTTCTCAATACTGCATATCCTTTCTGTTTCTCAATACTGCATGTCCTCTCCGTTTCTCAATACTGCATGTCCTCTCTGTTTCTCAATACTACATGTCCTTTCTGTTTCCCAATACTACATGTCCTCTCTGTTTCTCAATACTACATGTCCTCTCTGTTTCTCAATACTGCATGTCCTTTCTGTTTCTCAATACTGCATGTCCTCTCTGTTTCTCAATACTGCATGTCCTCTCTGTTTCTCAATACTACATGTCCTCTCTGTTTCTCAATACTACATGTCCTTTCTGTTTCCCAATACTACATGTCCTCTCTGTTTCTCAATACTACATGTCCTTTCTGTTTCCCAATACTACATGTCCTCTCTGTTTCTCAATACTACATGTCCTCTCTGTTTCTCAATACTACATGTCCTCTCTGTTTCCCAATACTACATGTCCTCTCTGTTTCTCAATACTACATGTCCTCTCTGTTTCTCAATACTACATGTCCTCTCTGTTTCTCAATACTGCATGTCCTTTCTGTTTCTCAATACTGCATGTCCTCTCTGTTTCTCAATACTGCATGTCCTCTCTGTTTCTCAATACTACATGTCCTCTCTGTTTCTCAATACTACATGTCCTTTCTGTTTCCCAATACTACATGTCCTTTCTGTTTCCCAATACTACATGTCCTCTCCGTTTCTCAATACTACATGTCCTCTCTCTTTCTCAATACTACATGTCCTTTCTGTTTCTCAATACTGCATGTCCTTTCTGTTTCTCAATACTGCATGTTCTCTCTGTTTCTCAATACTACATGTCCTCTCTGTTTCTCAATACTACATGTCCTCTCTGTTTCTCAATACTGCATGTCCTTTCTGTTTCTCAATACTGCATGTCCTTTCTGTTTCTCAATACTGCATGTTCTCTCTGTTTCTCAATAGTGCATGTCCTCTCTGTTTCTCAATACTGCATGTCCTTTCTGTTTCTCAATACTGCATGTCCTTTCTGTTTCTCAATAGTGCATGTCCTCTCTGTTTCTAAATACTGCATGTCCTCTCTGTTTCTAAATACTGCATGTCCTCTCTGTTTCTCAATAGTGCATGTCCTCTCCGTTTCTCAATACTACATGTCCTCTCTGTTTCTCAATACTACATGTCCTCTCTGTTTCTCAATACTGCATGTCCTTTCTGTTTCCCAATACTGCATGTCCTCTCTGTTTCTCAATACTGCATGTTCTCTCTGTTTCTCAATACTACATATCCTCTCTGTTTCTCAATACTACATGTCCTCTCTGTTTCTCAATACTACATGTCCTCTCTGTTTCTAAATACTGCATGTCCTCTCTGTTTCTAAATACTGCATGTCCTCTCTGTTTCTCAATAGTGCATGTCCTCTCCGTTTCTCAAAACTACATGTACTCTCTGTTTCTCAATACTGCATGTCCTCTCTGTTTCTCAATACTGCATGTCATCTCTGTTTCTCAATACTGCATGTCCTCTCTGTTTCTCAATACTTACATGTCCTCTCTGTTTCTCAATACTGCATGTCCTTTCTGTTTCTCAATACTGCATGTTCTCTCTGTTTCTCAATAGTGCATGTCCTCTCTGTTTCTAAATACTGCATGTCCTCTCTGTTTCTAAATACTGCATGTCCTCTCTGTTTCTCAATACTACATGTCCTTTCTGTTTCTCAATACTGCATGTCCTCTCTGTTTCTCAAAACTACATGTCCTTTCTGTTTCTCAATACTGCATGTCCTCTCTGTTTCTCAATACTACATGTCCTCTCTGTTTCTCAATACTACATGTATTCTCTGTTTCTCAACACTGCATGTCCTCTCTGTTTCTCAATACTACATGTCCTCTCTGTTTCTCAATACTACATGTATTCTCTGTTTCTCAACACTGCATGTCCTCTCTGTTTCTCAATACTACATGTCCTCTCTGTTTCTCAATACTGCATGTCCTCTCTGTTTCTCAATACTACATGTCCTCTCTGTTTCTCAATACTACATGTCCTTTCTGTTTCCCAATACTACATGTCCTCTCTGTTTCTCAATACTACATGTCCTCTCTGTTTCTCAATACTACATGTCCTCTCTGTTTCTCAATACTACATGTCCTCTATGTTTCTCAATACTGCATGACCTCTCTGTTTCTCAATACTACATGTCTTCTCTGTTTCTCAATACTACATGTCCTCTCTGTTTCTCAATACTGCATGTCCTCTCTGTTTCTCAATACTGCATGTCCTCTCTGTTTCTCAAAACTACATGTCCTTTCTGATTCTCAATACTGCATGTCCTCTCCGTTTCTCAATACTTCATGTCCTTTCTGTTTCTCAATACTGCATGTCCTTTCTGTTTCTCAATACTACATGTCCTCTCTGTTTCTCAATACTGCATGTCCTCTCTGTTTCTCAATACTACATGTCCTCTCTGTTTCTCAATACTGCATATCCTTTCTGTTTCTCAATACTGGAAGTCCTCTCTGTTTCCCAATACTGCATATCCTTTCTGTTTCTCAATACTACTTGTCCTCTCTGTTTCTCAATACTGCATATCCTTTCTGTTTCTCAATACTGCTTATCCTTTCTGTTTCTCAATACTGCATGTCCTCTCTGTTTCTAAATACTGCATGTCCTCTCTGTTTCTAAATACTGCATGTCCTCTCTGTTTCTCAATACTGCATGTCCTTTCTGTTTCCCAATACTGCATGTCCTCTCTGTTTCTCAATACTGCATGTTCTCTCTGTTTCTCAATACTACATATCCTCTCTGTTTCTCAATACTACATGTCCTCTCTGTTTCTCAATACTGCATGTCCTTTCTGTTTCTCAATACTGCATGTTCTCTCTGTTTCTCAATAGTGCATGTCCTCTCTGTTTCTAAATACTGCATGTCCTCTCTGTTTCTAAATACTGCATGTCCTCTCTGTTTCTCAATAGTGCATGTCCTCTCCGTTTCTCAATACTACATGTCCTCTCTGTTTCTCAAAACTACATGTACTCTCTGTTTCTCAATACTGCATGTCCTCTCTGTTTCTCAATACTGCATGTCATCTCTGTTTCTCAATACTGCATGTCCTCTCTGTTTCTCAATACTTACATGTCCTCTCTGTTTCTCAATACTGCATGTCCTTTCTGTTTCTCAATACTGCATGTCCTCTCTGTTTCTCAAAACTACATGTCCTTTCTGTTTCTCAATACTGCATGTCCTCTCTGTTTCTCAATACTACATGTCCTCTCTGTTTCCCAATACTACATGTCCTCTCTGTTTCTCAATACTACATGTCCTCTCTGTTTCTCAATACTACATGTCCTCTCTGTTTCTCAATACTACATGTCCTCTCTGTTTCTCAATACTACATGTCCTCTCTGTTTCTCAATACTACATGTCCTCTCTGTTTCTCAATACTGCATGTTCTCTCTGTTTCTCAATACTACATGTCTTCTCTGTTTCTCAATACTACATGTCCTCTCTGTTTCTCAATACTACATGTCCTCTCTGTTTCTCAATACTGCATGTTCTCTCTGTTTCTCAATACTACATGTCTTCTCTGTTTCTCAATACTACATGTCCTCTCTGTTTCTCAATACTGCATGTCCTCTCTGTTTCTCAATACTGCATGTCCTCTCTGTTTCTCAAAACTACATGTCCTTTCTGATTCTCAATACTGCATGTCCTCTCTGTTTCTCAATACTACATGTCCTTTCTGTTTCTCAATACTACATGTCCTCTCTGTTTCTCAATACTTCATGTCCTTTCTGTTTCTCAATACTACATGTCCTTTCTGTTTCCCAATACTACATGTCCTCTCTGTTTCTCAATACTGCATGTCCTCTCTGTTTCTCAATACTGCATGTCCTCTCTGTTTCTCAAAACTGCATGTCCTCTCTGTTTCTCAAAACTACATGTCCTTTCTGTTTCTCAATACTGCATGTCCTTTCTGTTTCTCAATACTACATGTCCTCTCTGTCTCTCAATACTGCATGTCCTCTCTGTTTCTCAATACTGCATGTCCTCTCTTTTTCTCAATACTACATGTCCTCTCTGTTTCTCAATACTGCACGTCCTCTCTGTTTCTCAATACTGCATGTCCTTTCTGTTTCTCAATACTGCATGTCCTTTCTGTTTCTCAATACTGCATGTTCTCTCTGTTTCTCAATAGTGCATGTCCTCTCTGTTTCTAAATACTGCATGTCCTCTCTGTTTCTCAATAGTGCATGTCCTCTCCGTTTCTCAATACTACATGTCCTCTCTGTTTCTCAAAACTACATGTACTCTCTGTTTCTCAATACTGCATGTCCTCTCTGTTTCTCAATACTGCATGTCCTCTCTGTTTCTCAATACTACATGTCCTCTCTGTTTCTCAATACTACATGTCCTCTCTGTTTCTCAATACTACATGTCCTCTCTGTTTCTCAATACTGCATGTCCTCTCTGTTTCTCAATACTGCATGTCCTCTCTGTTTCTCAATACTGCATGTCCTCTCTGTTTCTCAATACTGCATGTCCTCTCTGTTTCTCAAAACTGCATGTCCTCTCTGTTTCTCAATACTACATGTCCTCTCTGTTTCTCAATACTGCATGTCCTTTCTGTTTCTCAATACTGCATGTCCTCTCTGTTTCTCCATACTACATGTCCTCTCTGTTTCTCAATACTGCATGTCCTCTCTGTTTCTCAATACTACATGTCCTCTCTGTTTCTCAATACTGCATGTCCTCTCTGTTTCTCAATACTGCATATCCTTTCTGTTTCTCAATACTACATATCCTTTCTGTTTCTCAATACTACATGTCCTTTCTGTTTCTCAATACTACATGTCCTTTCTGTTTCTCCATACTACATGTCCTCTCTGTTTCTCAATACTGCATATCCTTTCTGTTTCTCAATACTACATGTCCTTTCTGTTTCCCAATACTGCATATCCTTTCTGTTTCTCAATACTACATGTCCTTTCTGTTTCTCAATACTACATGTCCTCTCTGTTTCTCAATACTGCATATCCTTTCGGTTTCTCAATACTACATGTCCTCTCTGTTTCTCAATACTGCATATCCTTTCTGTTTCTCAATACTACATGTCCTTTCTGTTTCCCAATACTGCATGTCCTTTCTGTTTCTCAATACTACATGTCCTTTCTGTTTCTCAATACTACATGTCCTCTCTGTTTCTCAACACTGCATATCCTTTCTGTTTCTCAATACTACATGTCCTCTCTGTTTCTCATACTGCATGTAATTTCTGTTTCTCAATACTGCATGTCCTCTCTGTTTCTCAATACTACATGTCCTCTCTGTTTCTCAATACTGCATGTCCTCTCTGTTTCTCAATACTGCATATCCTTTCTGTTTCTCAATACTACATGTCCTTTCTGTTTCTCAATACTGCATGTCCTCTCTGTTTCTCAATACTGCATATGCTTTCTGTTTCTCAATACTACATGTCCTTTCTGTTTCTCAATACTACATGTCCTCTCTGTTTCTCAAAACTGCATATCCTTTCTGTTTCTCAATACTGCATATCCTTTCTGTTTCTCAGTACTACATGTCCTTTCTGTTTCTCAATACTACATGTCCTCTCTGTTTATCAATACTGCATGTAATGTCTGTTTCTCAATACTGCACGTCCTCTCTGTTTCTCAATACTGCATATCCTTTCTGTTTCTCAATACTGCATGTCCTCTCTGTTTCTCAATACTGCATATCCTTTCTGTTTCTCAATACTACATGTCCTCTCTGTTTCTCAATATTGCATGTAATTTCTGTTTCTCAATACTGCATATCCTTTCTGTTTCTCAATACTACATGTCCTCTCTGTTTCTCAATACTGCATGTCCTCTCTGTTTCTCAATACTGCATATCCTTTCTGTTTCTCAATACTGCATATCCTTTCTGTTTCTCAATACTACATGTCCTTTCTGTTTCTCAATACTACATGTCCTTTCTGTTTCTCAATACTGCATGTCCTCTCTGTTTCTCAATACTGCATATCCTTTCTGTTTCTCAATACTGCATGTCCTCTCTGTTTCTCAATACTGCATATCCTCTCTGTTTCTCAATACTACATGTCCTTTCTGTTTCTCAATACTACATGTCCTTTCTGTTTCTCAATACTACATGTCCTTTCTCTTTCTCAATACTACATGTCCTTTCTGTTTCTCAATACTACATGTCCTCTCTGTTTCTCAATACTGCATATCCTTTCTGTTTCTCAATACTACATGTCCTTTCTGTTTCCCAATACTGCATATCCTCTCTGTTTCTTAATACTGCATATCCTTTCTGTTTCTCAATACTACATGTCCTCTCAGTTTCTCAATACTGCATGTCATTTCTGTTTCTCAATACTGCATGTCCTCTCTGTTTCTCAATACTGCATGTCCTCTCTGTTTCTCAATACTGCATGTCCTCTCTGTTTCTCAATACTGCATGTCCTCTCTGTTTCTCAATACTACATGTCCTCTCTGTTTCTCAATACTG
Organism: Oncorhynchus nerka; assembly: GCF_034236695.1. Lineage (NCBI taxonomy): Eukaryota > Metazoa > Chordata > Actinopteri > Salmoniformes > Salmonidae > Oncorhynchus > Oncorhynchus nerka. The sequence continues at coordinate 15,828,285 of NC_088408.1, forward strand.
CATGTCCTCTCTGTTTCTCAATACTGCATATCCTTTCTGTTTCTCAATACTACATGTCCTTTCTGTTTCTCAATACTGCATGTCCTTTCTGTTTCTCAATACTGCATGTCCTCTCTGTTTCTCAATACTGCATATCCTTTCTGTTTCTCCATACTACATATCCTTTCTGTTTCTCAATACTACATGTCCTTTCTGTTTCTCAATACTACATGTCCTTTCTGTTTCTCAATACTACATGTCCTCTCTGTTTCTCAATACTGCATATCCTTTCTGTTTCTCAATACTACATGTCCTTTCTGTTTCCCAATACTGCATATCCTTTCTGTTTCTCAATACTGCATGTCCTTTCTGTTTCTCAATACTACATGTCCTCTCTGTTTCTCAATACTGGATATCCTTTCTGTTTCTCAATACTTACATGTCCTTTCTGTTTCCCAATACTGCATGTCCTTTCTGTTTCTCAATACTGCATATCCTTTCTGTTTCTCAATACTACATGTCCTCTCTGTTTCTCAATACTGCATATCCTTTCTGTTTCTCAATACTACATGTCCTTTCTGTTTCCCAATACTGTATATCCTTTCTGTTTCTCAATACTACATGTCCTCTCTGTTTCTCAATACTGCATATCCTTTCTGTTTCTCAATACTGCATGTCCTCTCTGTTTCTTAATACTGCATATCCTTTCTGTTTCTCAATACTACATGTCCTCTCCGTTTCTCAATACTGCATGTCCTCTCTGTTTCTCAATACTGCATGTCCTCTCTGTTTCTCAATACTGCATGTCCTCTCTGTTTCTCAATACTGCATGTCCTCTCTGTTTCTCAATACTGCATGTCCTCTCTGTTTCTCAATACTACATGTCCTCTCTGTTTCTCAATACTGCATGTCCTCTCTGTTTCCCAATACTGCATATCCTTTCTGTTTCTCAATACTACATATCCTTTCTGTTTCTCAATACTACATGTCCTTTCTGTTTCCCAATACTGCATATCCTTTCTGTTTCTCAATACTACATGTCCTTTCTGTTTCTCAATACTACATGTCCTCTCTGTTTCTCAATACTGCATATCCTTTCTGTTTCTCAATACTGCATATCCTTTCTGTTTCTCAATACTACATGTCCTTTCTGTTTCTCAATACTACATGTCCTCTCTGTTTCTCAATACTGCATATCCTTTCTGTTTCTCAATACTTACATGTCCTTTCTGTTTCCCAATACTGCATGTCCTTTCTGTTTCTCAATACTACATGTCCTTTCTGTTTCTCAATACTACATGTCCTTTCTGTTTCTCAATACTACATGTCCTTTCTGTTTCTCAATACTGCATGTCCTCTCTGTTTCTCAATACCGCATATCCTTTCTGTTTCTCAATACTGCATGTCCTCTCTGTTTCTCAATACTGCATATCCTTTCTGTTTCTCAATACTACATGTCCTCTCTGTTTCTCAATACTGCATATCCTTTCTGTTTCTCAATACTACATGTCCTTTCTGTTTCTCAATACTACATGTCCTTTCTGTTTCTCAATACTGCATGTCCTCTCTGTTTCTCAATACTGCATGTCCTCTCTGTTTCTCAATACTACATGTCCTTTCTGTTTCTCCATACTACATGTCCTCTCTGTTTCTCAACACTGCATGTCCTCTCTGTTTCTCAATACTGCATATCCTTTCTGTTTCTCAATACTACATGTCCTTTCTGTTTCTCAATACTGCATGCCCTCTCTGTTTCTCAATACTACATGTCCTCTCTGTTTCTCAATACTGCATATCCTTTCTGTTTCTCAATACTGCATGTCCTTTCTGTTTCTCAATACTACATGTCCTTTCTGTTTCTCAATACTGCATGTCCTCTCTGTTTCTCAATACTGCATGTCCTCTCTGTTTCTCAATACTGCATGTCATTCTAAACGATTGATCACGGCTTGGCTCTCTGTTTCTCAATACTGCATGTCATTCTAAACGATTGATCACGGCTTGGCTCTCTGTTTCTCAATACTGCATGTCATTCTAAACAATTGATCACGGCTTGGCTCTCTGTTTCTCAATACTGCATGTCATTCTAAACGATTGATCACGGCTTGGCTCTCTGTTTCTCAATACTGCATGCCATTCTAAACGATTGATCACGGCTTGTCTCTCTGTTTCTCAATACTGCATGTCATTCTAAACGATTGATCACGGCTTGGCTCTCTGTTTCTCAATACTGCATGTCATTCTAAACGATTGATCACGGCTTGGCTCTCAGGCCACCTGAGTTGCTTTGACCCCTAAGCATCAGTATTCTAGTTCCCTATTGGGTGCCCTGTCCTTGCTAGCCTGTAGCTGTCATGTTATGTCTTGTCCCTGTGCTTTCCCTTCTCTTCGTTTCCCCCTGCTGGTCGTATTGGTTACTCTCTCTCGCTATCGTTCCGTTCCTGCTCCCAGCTGTTCCTCATTCTCCTAACGACCTCGTTTACTCTCTCACACCTGTCCCCTCTTTTGCCCTCTGATTAAGTCTCTATTTCTCTCTCTGTTTCTGCTTCTGTCCTTGTCGGATTCTTGTTTGCTTTGCCCTTGTCCCGTCCTGTCGTAATCTGCCTCTTCTTCAGATGCTGCGTGTGAGCAGGTGTCTCTGTCCTCTACGGCCCGCGCCTACCCAGAGGGACCTGCAGTCGGTTGCCGCTAGCCCTGCAATTCTCCTCTACTACTAGAAGGAGGACTCTCCTGCAAAGATAGAGGATTTATGTTTTCCTGTTTGGACATCTCCTGTAAAGATTGAGGATTTATGTTTTCCTGTTTGGACATTAAAAGACTCTGTTTCTGTTGAATCGCTGTTGGGTCCTTACTCATCTGCATAACAGAAGAATCCGAACAAGAATGGACCCAGCGACTTCGGATCCTCTCTACTCAGCCGTCGAGATCCAGGGAGCGATGCTAGGCAGACACGAGCAGGAATTGTCTGCTGCTCGACATGCCGTTGAGACCCTGGCCGCCCAAGTCTCCGACCTCTCGAAACATATTCACAATCTCCGCCTTGATCCACCGGCTACTTCCAGGGCTTCCGAGTCTCCGGAGCCCAGAATTAATAACCCACCGTGTTACTCTGGGGAGCCTACTGAATGCCGCTCGTTCCTCACCCAGTGTGATATTGTGTTCTCTCTCCAGCCCAACACGTACTCCAGGGGTACAGCTCGTATCGCCACGTCATATCTCTCCTTACAGGACGGGCTCGTGAGTGGGGCACGGCAATCTGGGAGGCAAGGGCTGAGTGTACTAACCAGTATCAGAACTTTAAGGAGGAGATGATACGGGTTTTTGATCGTTCAGTTTTTGGGAAAGAAGCTTCCAGGGCCCTGTCTTCCCTATGTCAAGGGAATCGATCCATAACGGACTACTCTATAGAGTTTCGCACTCTTGCTGCCTCCAGTGACTGGAACGAGCCGGCGTTGCTCGCTCGTTTTCTGGAGGGTCTCCACGCGGAGGTAAAGGATGAGATTCTCTCCCGGGAGGTTCCTTCCAGCGTGGATTCTTTGATTGAACTCGCTATTCGGATAGAACGACGGGTAGATCTTCGTCACCGAGCTCGTGGAAGAGAGCTCGCGTTATCCGTTTCCCCCCTCTCCGCATCACTACCATCTTCCTCCAGTGGCTCAGGTGCTGAGCCCATGCAGCTGGGGGTATTCGCATCTCGACTAAGGAGAGGGAACGGAGAATCACCAACCGCCTCTGTCTCTATTGCGGTTCCGCTGGTCATTTTGTCATTTCATGTCCAGTAAAAGCCAGAGCTCATCAGTAAGCGGAGGGCTACTGGTGAGCGCTACTACTCAGGTCTCTCCTTCAAGATCCTGTACTACCTTGTCGATCCATCTACGCTGACCGGTTCGGCAGCTTCCTGCAGTGCCTTGATAGACTCTGGGGCGGAGGGCTGTTTTATGGACGAAGCCTGGGCTCGGGAACATGACATTCCTCTCAGACAGTTAGGGGAGCCCACGGCCATGTTCGCCTTGGATGGTAGTCCTCTCCCCAGTATTCAGCGTGAAACGCTACCTTTAACCCTCACTGTCTCTGGTAATCATAGCGAAACCATTTCTTTTTTGATTTTTCGTTCACCTTTTTCACCTGTTGTTTTGGGCCATCCCTGGCTAGTGTGTCATAATCCTTCTATTAATTGGTCAAGTAATTCTATCCTCTCCTGGAACGTCTCTTGTCATGTGAAATGTTTAATGTCTGCTATCCCTCCTGTTTCTTCTGCCCCCTCTTCACAGGAGGAGCCTGGTGATTTGACAGGGGTGCCGGAGGAATATCATGATCTGCGCACGGTCTTCAGTCGGTCCAGGGCCACCTCCCTTCCTCCTCACCGGTCGTATGATTGTAGTATAGATCTCTTTCCGGGTACCACTCCCCCCCGGGGTAGACTATATTCTCTGTCGGCTCCCGAACGTAAGGCTCTCGAAGATTATTTGTCTGTAGCTCTCGACGCCGGTACCGTAGTCCCTTCCTCCTCTCCCGCCGGAGCGGGGTTTTTTTTGTTAAGAAAAAAGACGGGACCCTGCGCCCCTGCGTGGATTATCGAGGGCTGAATGACATAACGGTTAAGAATCGTTATCCGCTTCCCCTTATGTCTTCAGCCTTCGAGATCCTGCAGGGAGCCAGGTTTTTCACTAAGTTGGACCTTCGTAACGCTTACCATCTCGTGCGCATCAGGGAGGGGGACGAGTGGAAAACGGCGTTTAACACTCCGTTAGGGCATTTTGAATACCGGGTTCTGCCGTTCGGTCTCGCTAACGCTCCAGCTGTCTTTCAGGCATTAGTGAATGATGTACTGAGAGACATGCTGAACATCTTTGTTTTCGTTTACCTTGACGATATCCTGATTTTTTCACCGTCACTCCAGATTCATGTTCAGCACGTTCGACGTGTCCTCCAGCGCCTTTTAGAGAATTGTCTTTATGTGAAGGCTGAGAAGTGCGCTTTTCATGTGTCTTCCGTCACATTTCTCGGTTCTGTTATTTCCGCTGAAGGCATTCAGATGGATTCCGCTAAGGTCCAAGCTGTCAGTGATTGGCCCGTCCCTAAGTCACGTGTCGAGCTGCAGCGCTTTCTCGGTTTCGCGAATTTCTATCGTCGTTTCATTCGTAATTTCGGTCAGGTGGCAGCTCCTCTCACAGCCCTTACTTCTGTCAAGACGTGCTTTAAGTGGTCCGTTTCCGCCCAGGGAGCTTTTGATCTCCTCAAGAAGCGTTTTACATCCGCTCCTATCCTTGTTACACCTGACGTCTCTAGACAGTTCATTGTCGAGGTTGACGCGTCAGAGGTGGGCGTGGGAGCCATTCTGTCCCAGCGCTCCCATTCTGACGATAAGGTCCATCCTTGCGCGTATTTTTCTCATCGCCTGTCGCCGTCGGAACGTAACTATGATGTGGGAAACCGCGAACTGCTCGCCATCCGCTTAGCCCTAGGCGAATGGCGACAGTGGTTGGAGGGGGCGACCGTTCCTTTTGTCGTTTGGACTGACCATAAGAACCTTGAGTACATCCGTTCTGCCAAACGACTTAATGCTCGTCAGGCTCGTTGGGCGCTGTTTTTCGCTCGTTTCGAGTTCGTTATTTCTTATCGTCCGGGCTCAAAGAACACCAAGCCTGATGCTTTGTCCCGTCTCTTCAGTTCTTCAGTAGCCTCCACCGACCCCGAGGGGATTCTCCCTGAGGGGCGTGTTGTCGGGTTGACTGTCTGGGGAATTGAGAGGCAGGTAAAGCAAGCACTCACTCACACTCCGTCGCCGCGCGCTTGTCCTAGGAACCTTCTTTTCGTTCCCGTTCCTACTCGTCTGGCCGTTCTTCAGTGGGCTCACTCTGCCAAGTTAGCCGGCCATCCCGCGTTCGGGTACGCTTGCTTCTATTCGCCAGCGTTTCTGGTGGCCCACTCAGGAGCGTGACACGCGTCGTTTCGTGGCTGCTTGTTCGGACTGCGCGCAGACTAAGTCCGGTAACTCTCCTCCTGCCGGCCGTCTCAGACCGCTTTCCATTCCTCTCGACCGTGGTCTCACATCGCCTTAGACTTTATTACCGGTCTTCCTTCGTCAGCGGGGAAGACTGTTATTCTAACGGTTGTCGATAGGTTCTCTAAGGCGGCTCATTTTATTCCCCTCGCTAAACTCCCTTCTGCTAAAGAGACGGCACAAATCATCATTGAGAATGTTTTCAGAATTCATGGCCTTCCGTCAGACGCCGTTTCGGACAGGGGTCCGCAATTCACGCCTCAATTTTGGAGGGAGTTTTGCCGTTTGATTGGGGCTTCCGTCAGTCTCTCTTCCGGTTTTCACCCCCAGTCTAACGGTCAAGCAGAACGGGCCAATCAGACGATTGGTCGCATCTTACGCAGTCTTTCTTTTCGAAACCCTGCGTCTTGGGCAGAACAGCTCCCCTGGGCAGAATACGCTCACAACTCGCTTCCTTCGTCTGCGACCGGGCTATCTCCTTTTCAGAGTAGCCTCGGGTACCAGCCTCCTCTGTTCTCGTCCCAGCTCGCCGAGTCCAGCGTCCCCTCCGCTCAGGCTTTTGTCCAACGTTGTGAGCGCACCTGGAGGAGGGTCAGGTCTGCACTTTGCCGTTATAGGGCGCAGACTGTGAGAGCCGCTAATAAGCGTAGGACTAAGAGCCCTAGGTATTGTCGCGGTCAGAGAGTATGGCTCTCCACTCGTAACCTTCCCCTTATGACAGCTTCTCGCAAGTTGACCCCGCGGTTCATTGGTCCGTTCCGTATTTCTCAGGTCGTTAATCCTGTCGCAGTGCGACTTCTTCTTCCGCGACATCTTCGTCGCGTCCACCCGGTCTTCCATGTCTCCTGTGTCAAGCCTTTTCTTCGCGCCCCCGTTCGTCTTCCCCCCCGTCCTTGTCGAGGGCGCACCTATCTACAGGGTTCGGAAGATTATGGACATGCGTCCTCGGGGCCGTGGTCATCAGTACCTAGTGGATTGGGAGGGTTACGGTCCTGAGGAAAGGAGTTGGGTTCCATCTCGGGACGTGCTGGACCGTTCGCTGATCGATGATTTCCTCCGTTGCCGCCAGGTTTCCTCCTCGAGTGCGCCAGGAGGCGCTCGGTGAGTGGGGGGTACTGTCATGTTATGTCTTGTCCCTGTGCTTTCCCTTCTCTTCGTTTCCCCCTGCTGGTCGTATTGGTTACTCTCTCTCGCTATCGTTCCGTTCCTGCTCCCAGCTGTTCCTCATTCTCCTAACGACCTCGTTTACTCTCTCACACCTGTCCCCTCTTTTGCCCTCTGATTAAGTCTCTATTTCTCTCTCTGTTTCTGCTTCTGTCCTTGTCGGATTCTTGTTTGCTTTGCCCTTGTCCCGTCCTGTCGTAATCTGCCTCTTCTTCAGATGCTGCGTGTGAGCAGGTGTCTCTGTCCTCTACGGCCCGCGCCTACCCAGAGGGACCTGCAGTCGGTTGCCGCTAGCCCTGCAATTCTCCTCTACTACTAGAAGGAGGACTCTCCTGCAAAGATAGAGGATTTATGTTTTCCCTGTTTGGACATCTCCTGTAAAGATTGAGGATTTATGTTTTCCCTGTTTGGACATTAAAAGACTCTGTTTCTGTTGAATCGCTGTTGGGTCCTTACTCATCTGCATAACAGTAGCAGAAGTGTTAGGCCGTGACTCCATGTGTGCCTGAGAATCAGAGTTAACACTGGAATAGGTGCAGGAGTAAAGTGAAGGGGAAGAAGGATCCCCCAGTTCGGTCTGTTCGGCAGGAAGCCTATGGGAACACCAATATCCTCTCGGAATGAAATTGCCAAGCCTACGCTTTGATCCCTTTGAGAAGAGTGTTTCATTGGGGCCAACTTCTTTCACTTGCCTTCTCCGTCACCCACCACCCCCTCCTCCTCTCTCACCGACCAAACGGTCTCTCTCTTTATGCTGAACAGCTGTCTGGTGACGGTGTAGTTGTCCAGAGATGGGTACTAGAGGGAAGGAGCTGGGCAGGGAATGCCAGGGTGGGTTGGCCCATATATTATTGTCATCCCCCCGGGAGCGGTAGGGCTGTCGGTTACTCGGCTGTCTCTCTCTCTATGTGTCTTGTCCACCAACATGTTTGAACCCCAGGGACAGGAGAGTCACAAAGGATGGGTTGTGGTCAGCCATTGCACCTAATCTGTGTCACATTCTACACTTATTATCCCAATTGACTTGTGGAACTCAATAATAAGGGGTTTCGTGACATTACCAATTAAATAGTAACCAGGTCCCAGATGTGTTTGTGTAGTATAGCCAACTCCTACATGGTCGTTGTTACTACCAAACCCATAGCAGTTGGCAACACATGGAGCTACGGATGAAGGAGAAGGCTGAGGACAGTGGTATTAACACAATACATTTATGAACAGAAGAGAAATGAAACCAGTATGTAAACATGAATCACTCTCTGAAATGAAAACATCTTAACTTCCTCCTGCAGATTCAGTTCTGCTTCTCTCGGTGTTGTTATGTCATGTTGTTACCCCTTCATTTGTTTATTACATTTAGTTCTGGAATGGGGAGACTTACTGGGTGCCCTTGATCAGTGGTTCTCCAACCTCTCCTCTGGGACCGCCAGACGTTCCATGTATTAGAACCGTTACAGAGCTAGCTCACCTGATTCTATGACAACTTATCAACTGATTATCAAGGCCTTGATAAGTTGAATCACTATCATGCGCTGAAGTGGTTAATATAAAACAGTTGAATGAGATTCAGCCTGCCGGGCTATAAGACACATCTCAGTCAAACCCTGCCGTGTACCAAGCAGAGACCAGCCTGCCTGGCCATAAGACACATCTCAGTCAAACCCTGCTGTGTACCAAGCAGAGACCAGCCTGCCTGGCCATAAGACACATCTCAGTCAAACCCTGCCGTGTACCGAGCAGAGACCAGCCTGCCGGGCTATAAGACACATCTCAGTCAAACCCTGCTGTGTACCAAGCAGAGACCAGCCTGCCTGGCCATAAGACACATCTCAGTCAAACCCTGCCGTGTACCGAGCAGAGACCAGCCTGCCTGGCCATAAGACACATCTCAGTCAAACCCTGCCGTGTACCGAGCAGAGACCAGCCTGCCTGGCCATAAGACACATCTCAGTCAAACCCTGCTGTGTACCGAGCAGAGACCAGCCTGCCTGGCCATAAGACACATCTCAGTCAAACCCTGCCGTGTACCGAGCAGAGACCAGCCTGCCTGGCCATAAGACACATCTCAGTCAAACCCTGCCGTGTACCGAGCAGAGACCAGCCTGCCTGGCCATAAGACACATCTCAGTCAAACCCTGCCGTGTACCAAGCAGAGACCAGCCTGCCTGGCCATAAGACACATCTCAGTCAAACCCTGCCGTGTACCGAGCAGAGACCAGCCTGCCTGGCCATAAGACACATCTCAGTCAAACCCTGCCGTGTACCGAGCAGAGACCAGCCTGCCTGGCCATAAGACACATCTCAGTCAAACCCTGCTGTGTACCGGGCAGAGACCAGCCTGCCTGGCCATAAGACACATCTCAGTCAAACCCTGCTGTGTACCGAGCAGAGACCAGCCTGCCTGGCCATAAGACACATCTCAGTCAAACCCTGCCGTGTACCGAGCAGAGACCAGCCTGCCTGGCCATAAGACACATCTCAGTCAAACCCTGCCGTGTACCGAGCAGAGACCAGCCTGCCTGGCCATAAGACACATCTCAGTCAAACCCTGCTGTGTACCGAGCAGAGACCAGTCAACTGTCAGAGATCAATGGCCTGACTACAGCAGGGTTTTATCTGAGAGAGTATGGGGAGGTTACAGCCTGGTGTCTCTTAACTCTCCTCACTCATATTCATACTGTACACACACACCCTCCCATCCACCCAAGTGGCCAAACGAGCACCTGTGTTCCCCAGTCCCATAAGCAGTGTCCTGTTTATTTTTGATGGATGGCCCCTCTCCCCCTCCATGCCCATCTGCCTTCCTCAAGTAACCCAGAGATGGCTGTCAGGAAGTCGGTTGCCAGTGAGGCCTCTCCACGAGGATTATGGGTAATAAAGAAGAGATTTGTGTACATGCTTTGTAGATCCCAAATTCAGACTGGAAGTTGTGTATAGTGTGTGTTTGCTAGATAGAGAGGAGGAGGTTCAGAGAGAGTTGGTCTATGTTCATAACTAGTCAGTCTCTCTGTCTAGTATCCTTCAGCTCTCCAACTACTAGTTTATAGGTTAATGAACTTAGTGCTGCATGTACTGTTGTAGCAGTGCAATCTTTGTGCTCAAATGTTGTTTACAAGGAAATAGAATTACCACCAGTTGGAATCTGTCGTTGGCTAAAAACTGTATGTCAATACTGTATAAGCGTACATGAAGTTGTTTTAGCAATTGAGCCTGAAATCTAATGGAACACATCTGTCAGGTATTTAGGCTGCGTCATACTGTGTGTGTGTGTGTGTGTGTGTGTGTGTGTGTGTGTGTGTGTGTTTGTGTGTGTGTGTGTGTGTGTGTGTGTGTGTGTGTGTGTGTGTGTGTGTGTGTGTGTGTGTGTGTGTGTGTGTGTGTGTGTGTGTGTGTGTGTGTGTGTGTGTGTGTGTGTGAGAGAACACATTTAAAGTGTCTCGTAATCTCATTGCAGGAATGCAGTCAGTGTACACGGTTAAACGCTCCCTAATCCCTGGCTCAACTCCATTCTCTCAACACTCCACACAAAGACCTATTTGTTCTCTGCTCCCTCTTGTAAAGAAATGCCCCCCTCCTGTCTCCCTCCATCCCTCTCTCTATGTATTTCCTCCTCTCTCAATCTGTCTCAGCTCTCGTCTCATTCGTTCCCTCTCTCTGTTCCTCCCCCCTCCTGTTTCCCTCCCTCTCTCTGTGCCTCCCCTCCTGTTTCCCTCCCTCTCTCTGTGCCTCCCCCTCCTCTTTCCCTCCCTCTCTCTGTTCCTCCCCCTCCTGTTTCCCTCCCTCTCTCTGTTCCTCCCCTCTCCTGTTTCCCTCCCTCTCTCTGTTCCTCCCCCTCCTGTTTCCCTCCCTCTCTCTGTTCCTCCCCCTCCTGTTTCCCTCCCTCTCTCTGTTCCTCCCCCTCCTGTTTCCCTCCCTCTCTCTGTTCCTCCCCTCCTGTTTCCCTCCCTCTCTCTGTTCCTCCCCTCCTGTTTCCCTCCCTCTCTCTGTTCCTCCCCCTCCTGTTTCCCTCCCTCTCTCTGTTCCTCCCCCTCCTCTTTCCCTCCCTCTCTCTGTTCCTCCCCCTCCTGTTTCCCTCCCTCTCTCTGTTCCTCCCCCTCCTGTTTCCCTCCCTCTCTCTGTTCCTCCCCATCCTGTTTCCCTCCCTCTCTCTGTTCCTCCCCCTCCTGTTTCCCTCCCTCTCTCTGTTCCTCCCCCCTCCTGTTTCCCTCCCTCTCTCTGTTCCTCCCCCCTCCTGTTTCCCTCCCTCTCTCTGTTCCTCCCCCCTCCTGTCTTCTCGATCTAAACCCTCTGTTGTTTTTCCCCTTTCCGCCTCACACTTCAAAATATCATATTCCTTTCCAAAGCCTTTTCTTTTTTCATTTCCTTGAGGGTTTGAATAGTCTCAAAGTTGCTGCTGCTGCAAATCGAGAAAGACTATTTTGGGAGAGAAAATAAAATAAGGTGAGGGAGGGAGGGAGGGGAAATGAAAAAGAGAGACAATATTTTCAGACCCCCTGGCTGGCAGCACACAGAGTGTGGAGGACTTTAATCTCCTGTGCCTCACAATGGTATTACAATCCACTCAGAGAAAGAAAGAGACTGAAAAAGAGAGAGGGAGAGTAGTTGAGGAAAAAGTAGTCAGTCTGGAGAGAGAAATGGTTGCATATCGACTGTATTTGGAGCAAGGGGAGTCACAAGTACAGCCTGAGTGAAACCAAGACTGTATTGGGAGTAGGTGAGACAGACTGTTATAGGTTGCTTTGGTTACGAGTACGGCCAGTGTGTTGTTGATCACTTCTGCTTACAGTGTTTTATAGCCTGGGTGTGTGATCTGTCACATGCCGTTCATTCAGTGTTACTCCGGTGTCAGTCCACTCTGGGCTGCCTCAGTGCGTGAATGGGAGTGTTTTCATCATATTACATAAGTAGCTAGATAGCTCTCCAGGCTAGACTCAGGTTAGGGTTATGTTAAGAGTAAAGGTTAGGTTTAGGGGTTAGGGTTAAAGTTAGGGTTATGTTAAGAGTAAGGGTTAGGTTTAGGGGTTAGGGTTAAGTTCAGGGTTATGGTAAGAGTAAGGGTTACGTTTAGGGGTTAAAGTTAGGATTATGATAAGATTAAGGGTTAGGTTTAGGGGTTAGGGTTAAGTCTAGGGTTATGGTAAGAGTAAGGGTTAGGTTTAGGGGTTAGGGCTAAAGTTAGGGTTATGATAAGAGTAAGGGTTAGGTTTAGGGGTTAGGGAAAATAGGATTTAATGGAAATTCATTTTAGGTCCCCATGAGGGTAAAACAAAACGTGTCTGTATGTGTGTGAGTGAGACGTATGTGTGTGTGTGAGTGAGAGACGTGTGTGAGTGAGAGACGTGTGTGTGTGTGAGTGAGAGACACGTGTGTGTGTGTGTGTGTGTGAGTGAGAGACGTGTGTGAGTGAGAGACGTGTGTGTGTGTGGGAGTGAGAGAAGTGTGTGTGTGAGTGAGAGACGTGTGTGTGTGTGTGAGTGAGAGACACGTGTGTATGTGAGTGAGAGACGTGTGTATGTGAGTGAGAGGAGTGTGTGTGTGTGTGAGTGAGAGACGTGTGTGAGTGAGAGACGTGTGTGTGTGTGGGAGTGAGAGAAGTGTGTGTGTGAGTGAGAGACGTGTGTGTGAGTGAGAGACATGTGTGTGTGTGTACATGTGTGTGTGTGTACGTGTGTGTGAGTGAAAGACACGTGTGCGTGTGTGAGAGGCGCGTGTGTGAGCGACGTGTTTGTGTGTGTGTGTGTGAGAGACACGTGTGTGTGTGAGTGAGTGAGTGGCGTGTGTGAGTGAGTGAGTGACGTGTGAGTGTGTCAGAGACGTGTGTGTGTGTGTGTGTGTGTGTGTGTGTGTGTGTGTGTGTGTGTGTGAGAGAGAGAGAGAGAGGTGTGTCTGTTTGTGTGTGAGTGACGTGTGTGTGAGTGAGAAATGTGTTTGCGTGCGTGTGTGTGTGCGTGTGCGCGCGCGTGCGCATGTGTGTGTGAGAGAGACCTTTACTATAAACAGAGAGCAGCAGTAAAACATGTGCTCCTCAGTCATTCCATTGGGTACTGAGGAGGCGACTCCGGGATGCTGGCCTTCTAGGCAGAGTTGCAAAGAAAAAGCCATATCTCAGACTGGCCAATAAAAAGAAAAGACTAAGATGGGCAAAAGAACACAGACACTGAACAGAGGAACTCTGCCTAGAAGGCCAGCATCCCGGAGTCACCTACTCACCGTTGACATTGAGACTGGTGTTTTGCGGGTACTATTTAATGAAGCTGCCAGTTGAGGACTTATGAGGCGTCTGTTTCTCAAACTAGACACTCTAATGTACTTGTCCTCTTGCTCAGTTGTGCACCGGGGCCTCCCACTCCTCTTTCTATTCTGGTTAGAGCCAGTTTTCACTGTTCTGTGAAGGGTGTAGTACATAGCGTTGTACGAGATCTTCAGTTTCTTGGCAATTTCTCACATGGAATAGCCTTCATTTCTCAGAGCAAGAATAGACTGACGAGTTTCAGAAGAAAGGTCTTTGTTTCTGGCCATTTTGAGCCTGTAATTGAACCCACAAGTGCTGATGCTCCAGATACTCAACTAGTCTAAATAAGGCAGGTTTTATTGCTTCTTTAATCAGAATGACAGTTTTCAGCTGTGCTAACATAATTGCAAAAGGGTTTTCTAATGATCAATTAGCCTTTTAAAATGATAAATTTGAATTAGCTAACACAACGGGCCTCTGTACGCCTATGTAGATATTCTATTAGAATCAGCAGTTTCCAGCTACAATAGTCATTTACAACATTAACAATGTCTACACTGTATTTCTGATCAGTTTGATGTTATTTTAATGAACAAAAAATATGCTTTTCTTTCAAAAACAAGGACATTTCTAAGTGACCCCAAACTTTTGAACGGTAGTGTGTGTGTGCGCTGTTAAGTTGGAACCCAAGTTGAGTTACCCTCTATCACAGCTTGAGCCCTCCACCCTCCCAGCACCTGTTCCCTGCCAGCCAAGGGCATCACATGCACTAACACAGTAATAACCACAGCCATAAAAGACAAATAAATGTACCACCTACTCCGTTCAATGACTCAGAACCTGGACCCAGGCCCTGTTTTGTAAATACTGTTGAAATATATACAAAATAATCTAACATCTCCTGTGCTTTCACAAGAGAGGTTATTTGGGAAATGTGCATGGGGTAGTGTTCATTAGGGCAGATGTAGCAGAACTTTTTAAACAAAAATTAGCATTGCTTATTGGAAAAATCCAGGTCGTTCCTCCGTGTTTCAGTCCATTTTTATCCATTCGGTTCCTAATGAACATGACCATGGTGTGAGTTACTAGTCGTCTGTCATCCTTTGGTATGCGTCAGTTCTGAAGTGAACGTCTGTTGCGCAAACACGCTGATAGTCAACTGTCAAACAAGAACCATATTGGTGAGGGTTTCAATGCGTTGGTTATATAAGTGGAATTACACAACCACTTTTGTTCTCTCCATATTTAGGCACAGTGTTCAGGGGTTGGCGCGCGCGCACACACACACACACACACACACACACACACACACACACACACACACACACACACACACACACACACACACACACACACACACACACACACACACACACACACACACACACACACACACACACACACACACACACACACCATCCTAGTGTCATTCTGGCTCGCATTAGATGAACTCTAATTTGAATCAGATGAGCAAGCCCTGCTCTGTTCCTTATAGTAACTGATGGCATTTCCCTGAGTATTTCGTTGGCCTGGCAGACAGATACCCTCAGCTCAGCCTAGTGCACGAAGGCCAGGCCAGGTTATGTTATGGGCCCTTTGTTTATGTTCTGCAAGCCAAACCCAATTCAACATGACACCTGGTGGAAGGAGTACGGACAAGAGAGAGAGAGAAATGATGTACGTCAATGGCTTTACCTAAAGATAGCCTATTTAGTTAGGGCTGAAAATGAGCTTATTAGAAGCAGATAGCCTATTTAGTTGGTGCTGAAGATGAGCTTATTAGAAGCAGATAGCCTATTTAGTTAGGGCTGAAGATGAGCTTATTAGAAGTAGATAGCCTATTTAGTTAGGGCTGAAGATGAGCTTATTAGAAGCAGATAGCCTATTTAGTTGGTGCTGAAGATGAGCTTATTAGAAGCAGATAGCCTATTTAGTTAGGGCTGAAGAGGAGCTTATTAGAAGCAGATATCCTATTTAGTTAGGGCTGAAGAGGAGCTTATTAGAAGCAGATATCCTATTTAGTTAGGGCTGAAGAGGAGCTTATTAGAAGCATATAGCCTATTTAGTTAGGGCTGAAGATGAGCTTATTAGAAGCAGATAGCCTATTTAGTTGGTGCTGAAGATGAGCTTATTAGAAGCAGATATCCTATTTAGTTAGGGCTGAAGAGGAGCTTATTAGAAGCAGATAGCCTATTTAGTTAGGGCTGAAGAGGAGCTTATTAGAAGCAGATAGCCTATTTAGTTAGGGCTGAAGATGAGCTCATTAGAAGCAGATAGCCTATTTAGTTAGGGCTGAAGATGAGCTCATTAGAAGCAGATAGCCTATTTAGTTAGGGCTGAAGATGAGCTTATTAGAAGCAGATATCCTATTTAGTTAGGGCTGAAGATGAGCTTATTAGAAGCAGATAGCCTATTTAGTTGGTGCTGAAGATGAGCTTATTAGAAGCAGATAGCCTATTTAGTTAGGGCTGAAGATGAGCTTATTAGAAGCAGATAGCCTATTTAGATAGGGCTGAAGATGAGCTTATTAGAAGCAGATAACCTATTTAGTTGGGGCTGAGGAGGAGCTTATTAAAAGCACATAGCCTATTTAGTTGGGGCTGAAGGGGAGCGAGGAGCTTATTAGAAGCAAACCGGGGTTCAAATACCTGGGTTTGAAATCATTTCAAATTCTTTATCTGCACTTGACTGAGCTTGCCTTTCACAATGGATCCAATAGAACAGTTCCAAAAGTGCAAACTCCCACCCACCTGGCACTCCGGGCAGGCTAATGTAAACTATCAACGTATTTGAAAGATTTTCAAATAGTTCTTGAACTAGGGTCTGCTTATTAGTAGTCCAGACAGACAGACAGCAGCAGCATAGTGGAGTGGAGCTGCAATGTTCTTCTGTACTCCAGTGTGGTCCAAGAGCTCCCATTAGAGGCGCATAGATAAACATGAAACAAAAGGGTCCTTGGCTTGGCTGACTCGATGTTTCCAGCGGGCCTGAGGGGTGGAGGAGAGGAGGAGCGGGGTAGCGGAGAGAGGGGGGAAACATAACCACACGGCCCAGCAGAGTCTCTGCCTGCAGGAGATACAAGCTCCAAGTAAATTGACTCATTATTAGCAGTCAGAGGCTTTGTAACCCTTTAGCTGCAGTTCTGGAGCTCCGCCAGGGCCAAGCTCACATGACTGGCTGTGGCTCTGGCTGGGGCTCTGGCTGGGGCTCTGGCTGGGGCTCTGGCTGGGGGACTGGCTGGGGGACTGGCTGGGGCTCTGGCTGGGGCTCTGGCTGGGGCTCTGGCTGGGGGACTGGCTGGGGACTGGCTGGGGCTCTGGCTGGGGGACTGGCTGGGGCTCTGGCTGGGGCTCTGGCTGGGGCTCTGGCTGGGGGACTGGCTGGGGGACTGGCTGGGGCTCTGGCTGGGGGACTGGCTGGGGCTCTGGCTGGGGCTCTGACTGGGGGACTGGCTGGGGAACTGGCTGGGGCTCTGGCTGGGGGACTGGCTGGGGGACTGGCTGGGGCTCTGGCTGGGGGACTGGCTGGGGCTCTGGCTGGGGCTCTGGCTGGGGGACTGGCTGGGGCTCTGGCTGGGGGACTGGCTGGGGCTCTGGCTGGGGCTCTGGCTGGGTGACTGCGCTGAGAAGAAGTTGAACTGCGTGCCGAGTGGTAATAGCCCCTCTGTAATTTAGCAGTTTGGTTTCATTATTGGTGAGGTTTTTTTCTTGGGCCTGTGAGACAGAAGGGGCTCATTACAAACTAGTATGCAAGACTTCAAACAGGCCGAGTGCTCAGTACAGCAGAGGGCCAGAGTAGTGTGAAGGATTGGGGTCTTTTAGGTCCCCTCACTCTGTCTGTCTGACCTAATGTAGCCCTTGACTCCTAGCCAACCAACCCCCCCCCCCCCCCCCACACACACACACAACCACCCTGCTACATTTTAGCCCTAGGTTTACCCTGGTAATGGACTGGTCAGTGGAGCGTTCGGTGGGACGGAGGTGGTTTTTGAACCCCCCCCCCCGTGTTACTTTATACAGTGGCAGGTTTCATGAAGGTGTTCATTACAAGACAGATTTTTATCTCCTTCCCCGATCCCTGCGGTCTCCATTTGAGGAGCCATAAATCAAAGGAAAGCTGGAGGGTTAAAGGTGGAAGGTTTGGGGTTTAGGGTGGAGGGGTGGATACAGGAGCCTCTGACAGACAGACGCAGAGCTCCTGTTCCCATCCATTATCGTTAACATGGACCCCTGCCTGCGGAGTGCTATCTATCGCTCATCAGCCTCCGGCACACACACATAGGAACACACACATAGGGACATGTACGTAGGGACACACACGCAGGCAGGCAGGCAGGCAGGCAGGTACGCACGCTCGCACGCACACGTAGGATCTTGATTGGATCTCTCTGTTGTTGAGAATTTTCCTACACAGCAGAAAATGCAAACTTGTAGTGTATTTGAGGTTAAAAATAGGCTTCTAAACAAGGTCATTTCCACTTTAAAATGTCAGATTTAATTTGCTCTAACAAAAAATGTATCAATCTCTAGAAAAAATGTCCTCAAATTAAGATCCTACATCTGTAGGAACACACACACCATCTCATTTCTCATGAATGCCTCACTCTCTCCTCCTAAACGGCATCTCTGTTTCCACTCAATGCCCTGTCGAGGATAAGAGAGGATCTGTCTTCCTCCATCCCAGTTGTTATTATCTCTGGTGCCTCACTAGGACCCATTTTGTCTTGTTTTTGAGTATTTATGGAATCGGGGGAAAGTTCGTCATAAGCAAATCCTCCATAACTATTATCTTGACTCATCTCAGGGCTAGTTTATGAGTGTGGTCGTGTTAAAACTCAGTGGAAATTCATTTGAGCTGCATCGGTTATGACTCTGTGTGGTAGTAATAACAGCCTTAGCGGCACGGAGAGAGGCAGTGAAATGGAACATTAATTTCACATGAACGTTTAGCTCACTGTTGGAGTGAACTTCTGCTTTGGTACGACCCAAAAGTTTAGGTCGAAAAATGGAGGACTAAAACATGCAAATGTGTTTAGGGAAACACGTTTAGCAGACATGTACACTGGATTGTCTGGGTTTGTTGTCTGCTTGTCCATTACAGGGAGGACGTAGCAGGGTTGCTGCTTGATAGAGTCTTGGAAGGTCAAGAGGTCAGATTCTGGGGACTGAAATAAGGGGGCATGTGCCAGTGATGTCATGGAAACTCCTGCTGTGGACAAAGTCAAAAAAATGTCCTCCGGAAGCTGGAATGTTGCTCCTGTCTTTTTGCCTTCTATCTTCCTCTCATTCCGCCTGCTCCACCCTTCACTCTGTCCTCAAAGAAAAAGTAGAGTAACAATTCAACAGCTCAGACACAAGACGTATGTGGCAGGGACTCCAGACAATTGTGAATTATAAAAAGGGGAAAGCCAGCCACGTCGCAGACACCTACGCCTGGCTCCCAGACAAAATAAACTCCTTCGCCCGCTTCGAGGAAAACACTGAGCCGCCGATGTGGGCCGCCGATCACAAGGACTGAGCTCTCATTCTCCATTCTCCGAGAGTAAGACATTTCAGCATGTTTACCCTCGCAAGGCTGCCGCCCCAGACGGCATCATTAGACGTGTCTTCAGAGCATCTTCAGACCAGCTGGCTGGAGTGTTTACGGGCATATTCAATCTCTCCCTATCCCAGTCTGGTGTCCCCACATGCTTCAAGATGTCCAACATTGTTCCTGTACCTAAGAAAGTGAAGGTAACTGAACTGAATGACTATCGCCCGGTAGCATTTGGATACCACCCCAATAGGTCCACAGACGATAAAATCGCACACTGCACACTGTCCTATCCCATCTGAACAAGAATATACAATATACACTGAGTGTACAAAACATTAACAACACCTGCTCTTTCCATGACATACACTGACCAGGTGAAAGCTATGGTCAATTATTGATGTTGTTCAATCCACTTCAATCAGTGTAGATGAAAGGGAGACAGGTTAAAGAAGGATGTTTAAGCCTTGAGACAATTGAGGCATGGATTGTGTATGTGGCCAATTCAATGCATGGATGGGCAAGACAAAATATTTAAGTGCCTTTGAACAGGGTATGGTAGTAGGTGCCAGGCGCACCGGTTTGAGTGTGTCAAGAACTTCAACGTAGCTGGGTTTTTCACGCTCAACAGTTTCCCATGTATCAAGAATGGTCCACCATCCAAAGGACATTCAGCAAATTGACACAACTGTGGGAAGCATTGGAGTCAACATAGACCAGCATCCCTGTGTTCCTAATGTTTTGTATACTTAGTGTATATTTATATTCAGGACTCTGACGTGATATTTCGTAAAAAATAGATTGGGTGAGGGATTTGTGTGTACTGTTTTGTTAGGTATACTGCAGTGTTGGCGCTAGAAACATAAGCATTTTGCTGCACCTGCGATAACATCTGCAAAATATGTGATGACCAATAACATTTGATTTGACATTTCAAGTGTTGCTGTGAGGGAGTTGAAGAGCTGAAGCACTAGGCCTCGATGGAACATTGTTAAACTTACTGTATGTTTCTTGCATCCTGGCAGACTGCACTTACGAAAAAAGATTGCGGACAGAGTACAGTATAACTGCAGTATGCTGCAAATACTGCCTACAAAATAAAACTTTTTTACTGCAGTAATTTTGAAGTGTAACTGCAGTTAGAGTGCTGTATAACTGCAGTTCGGCTGCAGTACACTGCAGTTATTCTGCAATTGCGTCCAAAATACTGCACAATTTCAAAACTTTTGTTTGTAAGGGTGGTTCTGTCCAGTGGATGGGAGGGGGGGGGGGGGTTGTATAATACCAGAGGCATTGTATAACCCATTCTGTAACACCTCTTAGTTATAGCCGTGACTATAGCTATACAAGACCTATTCAAGACAAACACTATACTAAGCCAGCAGCATACATACAGTAAAGCGATCATGTACAAACCTCCAGGATTTCCCATTGATACAGAGTAGTGATTCAGCGCGGCTTACTTCCTGGTGCCTGGGCCATGTCCGTGGTGGAAACAGAAAAAGGTGGGAGAACGGCTAGGTTTGGTCCTGGCAGGGTTCAGAATAGTCTCCTGGGTTCCTCATTGTCCTGCTGTTTCCCTTTAAGATTGCTTTCTCCTCAATGACTTTTTGTTCTCTGGACAATCACCTATTACTATGATTTCAGCCCTTTTCTGGAGCAAGAGGATATTTTGAGACTAAAGAGAACAGTTTTTATTGTTATCTAA
This sequence comes from Oncorhynchus nerka, assembly GCF_034236695.1. Lineage (NCBI taxonomy): Eukaryota > Metazoa > Chordata > Actinopteri > Salmoniformes > Salmonidae > Oncorhynchus > Oncorhynchus nerka. Next base: position 15,848,904 of record NC_088408.1, read on the forward strand.
AGCTAAATGTGGGCCATGTGAATCGGGCGGCAGGACACTGGCTGGGTAGGGTGTCTTCATTAGTAGGTAAGATACAGTATGGTAGCTTCAACAAGTGTAGATCTGAACCCTTTTTGTGGTGAAAGTCACTACAAAATCATTCCTATCCTCATCATTCTAACCACACCTAGATGCAGGCGTTCATCACCTTTTCAACTTCCTCCCAGCTCCTCAGAACTTGCCAACCAGAGACACCATAGTTATTACCCACCATAGTTATTACCCAACAGAGACGCCATAGTTATTACCTACCATAGTTATTAGCCATCAATGACACCATAGTTATTATCTAACAGTGACACCATGGATAAGGAATTAAATGGAAAGTTAGCCTAGTTCCTAGAGTACTCCTCACCTGTCTAAACTAAATAAACACTTCACTTTTAAAAGTTATTTGGTCAGTTGGGCCCATTTCACTTCGTGTTCCACCACACAGTCACACAAGCATATGTATGGCTATGTGTCACGATCCTATGCTTTCTGAACCCACGATCCTATGCTTTCTGAACCCTCGATCCTATGCTTTCTGAACCCACGATCCTATGCTTTCTGAACCCACGATCCTATGCTTTCAGAACCCACGATCCTATGCTTTCAGAACCCTCGATCCTATGCTTTCTGAACCCTCGATCCTATGCTTTCAGAACCCTCGATCCTATGCTTTCTGAACCCACGATCCTATGCTTTCAGAACCCACGATCCTATGCTTTCTGAACCCACGATCCTATGCTTTCTGAACCCACGATCCTATGCTTTCAGAACCCACGATCCTATGCTTTCTGAACCCACGATCCTATGCTTTCAGAACCCACGATCCTATGCTTTCAGAACCCACGATCCTATGCTTTCAGAACCCACGATCCTATGCTTTCTGAACCCACGATCCTATGCTTTCTGAACCCTCGATCCTATGCTTTCTGAACCCACGATCCTATGCTTTCAGAACCCACGATCCTATGCTTTCGGAACCCACGATCCTATGCTTTCTGAACACACGATCCTATGCTTTCTGAACCCTCGATCCTATGCTTTCTGAACCCACGATCCTATGCTTTCTGAACCCACGATCCTATGCTTTCTGAACCCAGCTCCGTTCCTCTTGATGAAATGGCAAAACAAATAGATGTTATAAAAATGTATCAACTATCAATAGTTCTGGAAATAGTAATCCATCCCGTTTTTTTCTTTGGGTCGGGTTTTATTTTGCAAAGTCTGTTTGGGACCAACATTTTCTGTAAATGTTTACCTCAAACACAACAGCAAGGAGGTAATTGACTCCCTACCCATATGGTAACCTATAGAAACAAACCAGTGGCAGGCAGTTTCCTCAAGCCCCAGGAAGTCACTGAGAGAACTCTTGATGAGGGGGTATTTGTCATTCAGAATAAAACTCAGCTGGATGAGTAATAAGGAAACCCATCTACACCGGTAATGTAAAACCTTCCTTGTGATGTTTTCAGTGGGAAGGCCCTTTATTGTGATGTTTTCAGTGGGAAGGCCCTGTATTGTGATGTTTTCAGTGGGAAGGCCCTGTATTGTGATGTTTTCAGTGGGAAGGCCCTGTATTGTGTGTTTTCAGTGGGAAGGCCCTGTATTGTGATGTTTTCAGTGGGAAGGCCCTGTATTGTGATGTTTTCAGTGGGAAGGCCCTGTATTGTGTGTTTTCAGTGGGAAGGCACTATATTGTGATGTTTTCAGTGGGAAGGCCCTGTATTGTGATGTTTTCAGTGGGAAGGCCCTGTATTGTGTGTTTTCAGTGGGAAGGCCCTGTATTGTGATGTTTTCAGTGGGAAGGCCCTGTATTGTGTGTTTTCAGTGGGAAGGCCCTTTATTGTGATGTTTTCAGTGGGAAGGCCCTGTATTGTGATGTTTTCAGTGGGAAGGCCCTGTATTGTGATGTTTTCAGTGGGAAGGCCCTGTATTGTGTGTTTTCAGTGGGAAGGCCCTTTATTGTGATGTTTTCAGTGGGAAGGCCCTGTATTGTGATGTTTTCAGTGGGAAGGCCCTGTATTGTGATGTTTTCAGTGGGAAGGCCCTGTATTGTGTGTTTTCAGTGGGAAGGCCCTGTATTGTGATGTTTTCAGTGGGAAGGCCTTGTATTGTGATGTTTTCAGTGGGAAGGCCCTGTATTGTGATGTTTTCAGTGGGAAGGCCCTGTATTGTGATGTTTTCAGTGGGAAGGCCCTGTATTGTGTGTTTTCAGTGGGAAGGCACTATATTGTGATGTTTTCAGTGGGAAGGCCCTGTATTGTGATGTTTTCAGTGGGAAGGCCCTGTATTGTGTGTTTTCAGTGGGAAGGCCCTGTATTGTGATGTTTTCAGTGGGAAGGCCCTGTATTGTGATGTTTTCAGTGGGAAGGCCCTGTATTGTGTGTTTTCAGTGGAAAGGCCCTGTATTGTGATGTTTTCAGTGGGAAGGCCCTGTATTGTGATGTTTTCAGTGGGAAGGCCCTGTATTGTGTGTTTTCAGTGGGAAGGCCCTGTATTGTGATGTTTTCAGTGGGAAGGCCCTGTATTGTGATGTTTTCAGTGGGAAGGCCCTGTATTGTGTGTTTTCAGTGGGAAGGCCCTGTATTGTGATGTTTTCAGTGGGAAGGCCCTGTATTGTGTGTTTTCAGTGGAAAGACCCTGTATTGTGATGTTTTCAGTGGGAAGGCCCTGTATTGTGATGTTTTCAGTGGGAAGGCCCTGTATTGTGTGTTTTCAGTGGGAAGGCACTATATTGTGATGTTTTCAGTGGGAAGGCCCTGTATTGTGATGTTTTCAGTGGGAAGGCCCTGTATTGTGTGTTTTCAGTGGGAAGGCCCTGTATTGTGATGTTTTCAGTGGGAAGGCCCTGTATTGTGTGTTTTCAGTGGGAAGGCCCTGTATTGTGATGTTTTCAGTGGGAAGGCCCTGTATTGTGTGTTTTCAGTGGAAAGGCCCTGTATTGTGATGTTTTCAGTGGGAAGGCCCTGTATTGTGATGTTTTCAGTGGGAAGGCCCTGTATTGTGTGTTTTCAGTGGGAAGGCCCTGTATTGTGATGTTTTCAGTGGGAAGGCCCTGTATTGTGATGTTTTCAGTGGGAAGGCCCTGTATTGTGTGTTTTCAGTGGGAAGGCCCTGTATTGTGATGTTTTCAGTGGGAAGGCCCTGTATTGTGTGTTTTCAGTGGAAAGACCCTGTATTGTGATGTTTTCAGTGGGAAGGCCCTGTATTGTGATGTTTTCAGTGGGAAGGCCCTGTATTGTGATGTTTTCAGTGGGAAGGCCCTGTATTGTGATGTTTTCAGTGGGAAGGCCCTTTATTGTGTGTTTTCAGTGGAAAGGCCCTGTATTGTGATGTTTTCAGTGGGAAGGCCATGTATTGTGATGTTTTCAGTGGGAAGGCCCTGTATTGTGATGTTTTCAGTGGGAAGGCCCTGTATTGTGTGTTTTCAGTGGAAAGGCCCTGTATTGTGATGTTTTCAGTGGAAGGCCCTGTATTGTGATGTTTTCAGTGGGAAGGCCCTGTATTGTGAAGGCCCTGTATTGTGATGTTTTCAGTGGGAAGGCCCTGTATTGTGATGTTTTCAGTGGGAAGGCCCTGTATTGTGGGAAGGCCCTGTATTGTGATGTTTTCAGTGGGAAGGCCCTGTATTGTGATGTTTTCAGTGGGAAGGCCCTGTATTGTGATGTTTTCAGTGGGAAGGCCCTGTATTGTGTGTTTTCAGTGGGAAGGCCCTGTATTGTGATGTTTTCAGTGGGAAGGCCCTGTATTGTGTGTTTTCAGTGGGAAGGCCCTGTATTGTGATGTTTTCAGTGGGAAGGCCCTGTATTGTGATGTTTTCAGTGGGAAGGCCCTGTATTGTGATGTTTTCAGTGGGAAGGCCCTGTATTGTGATGTTTTCAGTGGGAAGGCCCTGTATTGTGATGTTTTCAGTGGGAAGGCCCTGTATTGTGATGTTTTCAGTGGGAAGGCCCTGTATTGTGATGTTTTCAGTGGGAAGGCCCTGTATTGTGATGTTTTCAGTGTGGAAGGCCCTGTATTGTGATGTTTTCAGTGGGAAGGCCCTGTATTGTGATGTTTTCAGTGGGAAGGCCCTGTATTGTGATGTTTTCAGTGGGAAGGCCTGTATTGTGATGTTTTCAGTGGGAAGGCCTGTATTGTGATGTTTTCAGTGGGAAGGCCCTGTATTGTGATGTTTTCAGTATTGTGTGTTTTCAGTGGGAAGGCCCTGTATTGTGATGTTTTCAGTGGGAAGGCCCTGTATTGTGATGTTTTCAGTGGGAAGGCCCTGTATTGTGTGTTTTCAGTGGGAAGGCCCTGTATTGTGATGTTTTCAGTGGGAAGGCCCTGTATTGTGTGTTTTCAGTGGAAAGGCCCTGTATTGTGATGTTTTCAGTGGGAAGGCCCTGTATTGTGATGTTTTCAGTGGGAAGGCCCTGTATTGTGATGTTTTCAGTGGGAAGGCCCTGTATTGTGATGTTTTCAGTGGGAAGGGCCCTGTATTGTGATGTTTTCAGTGGGAAGGCCCTGTATTGTGATGTTTTCAGTGGGAAGGCCCTGTATTGTGTGTTTTCAGTGAGAAGGCCCTGTATTGTGATGTTTTCAGTGAGAAGGCCCTGTATTGTGATGTTTTCAGTGGGAAGGCCCTGTATTGTGATGTTTTCAGTGGGAAGGCCATGTATTGTGATGTTTTCAGTGGGAAGGCCCTGTATTGTGATGTTTTCAGTGGGAAGGCCCTTTATTGTGTGTTTTCAGTGGAAAGGCCCTGTATTGTGATGTTTTCAGTGGGAAGGCCCATGTATTGTGATGTTTTCAGTGGGAAGGCCCTGTATTGTGATGTTTTCAGTGGGAAGGCCCTGTATTGTGATGTTTTCAGTGGAAGGCCCTGTATTGTGATGTTTTCAGTGGGAAGGCCCTGTATTGTGATGTTTTCAGTGGGAAGGCCCTGTATTGTGATGTTTTCAGTGGGAAGGCCCTTTATTGTGATGTTTTCAGTGGGAAGGCCCTGTATTGTGATGTTTTCAGTGGGAAGGCCCTGTATTGTGTGTTTTCAGTGGGAAGGCCCTGTATTGTGATGTTTTCAGTGGGAAGGCCCTGTATTGTGATGTTTTCAGTGTGGAAGGCCCTGTGATGTTTTCATTGTGATGTTTTCAGTGGGAAGGCCCTGTATTGTGATGTTTTCAGTGGGAAGGCCCTGTATTGTGTGTTTTCAGTGGGAAGGCCCTGTATTGTGTGTTTTCAGTGGGAAGGCCCTGTATTGTGTGGGAAGGCCCTGTATTGTGATGTTTTCAGTGGGAAGGCCCTGTATTGTGATGTTTTCAGTGGGAAGGCCCTGTATTGTGTGTTTTCAGTGGGAAGGCCCTGTATTGTGATGTTTTTGGGAAGGCCCAGATGTTTTCAGTGGGAAGGCCCTGTATTGTGTGTTTTCAGTGAGAAGGCCCTGTATTGTGATGTTTTCAGTGAGAAGGCCCTGTATTGTGATGTTTTCAGTGGGAAGGCCCTGTATTGTGATGTTTTCAGTGGGAAGGCCATGTATTGTGATGTTTTCAGTGGGAAGGCCCTGTATTGTGATGTTTTCAGTGGGAAGGCCCTGTATTGTGTGTTTTCAGTGGAAAGGCCCTGTATTGTGTGTTTTCAGTGGGAAGGCCCTGTATTGTGATGTTTTCAGTGGGAAGGCCCTGTATTGTGTGTTTTCAGTGGGAAGGCCCTTTATTGTGATGTTTTCAGTGGGAAGGCCCTGTATTGTGATGTTTTCAGTGGGAAGGCCCTGTATTGTGTGTTTTCAGTGGAAAGGCCCTGTATTGTGATGTTTTCAGTGGGAAGGCCCTGTATTGTGATGTTTTCAGTGGGAAGGCCCTGTATTGTGTGTTTTCAGTGGAAAGGCCCTGTATTGTGATGTTTTCAGTGGGAAGGCCCTGTATTGTGTGTTTTCAGTGGAAAGGCCCTGTATTGTGTGTTTTCAGTGGGAAGGCCCTGTATTGTGATGTTTTCAGTGGGAAGGCCCTGTATTGTGTGTTTTCAGTGGAAAGACCCTGTATTGTGATGTTTTCAGTGGGAAGGCCCTGTATTGTGATGTTTTCAGTGGGAAGGCCCTGTATTGTGATGTTTTCAGTGGGAAGGCCCTGTATTGTGATGTTTTCAGTGGGAAGGCCCTGTATTGTGTGTTTTCAGTGGAAAGGCCCTGTATTGTGATGTTTTCAGTGGGAAGGCCCTGTATTGTGATGTTTTCAGTGGGAAGACTCTGTATTGTGTGTTTTCAGTGAGAAGGCCCTGTATTGTGATGTTTTCAGTGAGAAGGCCCTGTATTGTGATGTTTTCATTGGGAAGGCCCTGTATTGTGATGTTTTCAGTGGGAAGGCCCTGTATTGTGTGTTTTCAGTGGAAAGGCCCTGTATTGTGTGTTTTCAGTGGGAAGGCCCTGTATTGTGATGTTTTCAGTGGGAAGGCCCTGTATTGTGTGTTTTCAGTGGGAAGGCCCTTTATTGTGATGTTTTCAGTGGGAAGGCCCTGTATTGTGATGTTTTCAGTGGGAAGGCCCTGTATTGTGTGTTTTCAGTGGAAAGGCCCTGTATTGTGATGTTTTCAGTGGGAAGGCCCTGTATTGTGATGTTTTCAGTGGGAAGGCCCTGTATTGTGATGTTTTCAGTGGGAAGGCCCTGTATTGTGATGTTTTTAGTGGGAAGGCCCTGTGTTGTGTGTTTTCAGTGGGAAGGCCCTGTATTGTGTGTTTTCCAAGAAATTAGGACAACCAGGAAGTGTTGCGTCAAAGCACAGACCCAGGCCTCCAGCCAATCAGAGTGTGGACAGCATTCAACTTCAACCTGACACAAGCCAGTTGCAGCTGCTTTGATTCTGGGAACTGTGTGTGTATTGGGGGAGGGGCTTGGAGTACATGAGTACGTGTGCGTACATGCGTAAATTTGTCAGCTTTCACATACATGTCTGCTTACAGTAAGTGTCTGTCGGTGTCTTAGGGTCTAATTCCGCCTTTTTGAGACGTACAATGTTCTCAAAATACCATGAACAATAGAGTGTACAAACCTTAGGAACATTGACATTGAGTTGCACCCCCTTTTTTCCCCAGATTAGTCTCAGTATGTCAGGGAATGGACTCAAGGTGTCGAAAGCATTCCACAGGGATGCTGGCCCATGTTGACTCCTATGATTTCCACAGTTGTGTCACCTTGTAGACTAACCTACCTATCTATCTATCTATCTATCTATCTATCTATCTATCTATCTATCTATCTATCTATCTATCTATCTATCTATCTATCTATCTATCTATCTATCTATCTACCTACCTACCTACCTACCTACCTACCTACCTACCTACCTACCTACCTACCTACCTACCTACCTACCAGAGCCTGCTACCTACCTACCTATCTACCTACCAGACCCTGCTACCTACCTACCTACCTACCTACCTACCTACCTACCTACCTACCTACCTACCTACCTACCTATCTATCTACCTACCAGAGCCTGCTACCTACCTACCTACCTACCAGACCTACCTACCTACCAGACCTACCTACCAGACCTAACTACCTACCAGACCTACCTACCAGATTTACCTACCTACCTACCTACCTACCTACCAGATTGACCAGACATACCTACCAGATTGACCAGACCTACCTACCAGACCTACATACCAGACCGACCGACCGACCGACCTACCTACCAGACCTACCTACCAGATCAACCTACCTACCTACCTACCAGACCTACCAGACCTGCCTGCCAACCAGACCAACCAACCTACCTAACTACCTACGACCTACCAGACCTACCTACCTACGACCTACCAGACCTACCTACCTACCTACGACCTACCAGACCAACCTACCTACCCTACCTACCTACCTACCTACCTACCTACCAGACCAACCTACCTACCAGACCAACCTACCTACCAGATCAACCTACCTACCTACCTACCAGACCTGCCTGCCTGCCAACCAAACCAACCAACCTACCTAACTACCTACGACCTACCAGACCTACCTACCTACGACCTACCAGACCTACCTACCTACCTACGACCTACCAGACCAACCTACCTACCTACCTACCAGACCAACCTACCTACCTACCAGACCTACCTACCTACCAGACGTACCAACCAGACCAACCAACCAACCTACCTACCTACCTACCTACCTACCTACCTACCTACCTACCTACCTACCTACCAGACCAACCTACTTACCTACCAACCACCAGACCTACCAACCGGACCGAGGTCAGGGTTTTATTAACCCTTCATCAGTTCCTGTGTAGGCGAAAGAAGGATTGGTCATAGTTCTATTGCAATGCCGCTATCTGTCTTCTCTGTCTGGGGTGAAGGACAGGGGAAGCTACTGTAGTTCAAAGAGTTTGCTCTGGGGGAGCCTGATAGGAGTTCCAGCCAGGCAGGTCTGACAATGTTTCATAGCAGTAGTAGTACTCAGTGTTAGGAACACAGGTGATGAAAGCCAGAATCTCTCATATACACAACTGAGCAAATTTCCTCTTGGACACTAATCAGTGACTATACTATCCCGTCATGATCCCACAGGACACTACAGTATAAAACATATTGTACTAACTCCTCCCAGACTCTGGGCCTTTCACCACCAGGCCTAAATGTACAGGTGTTAGATCTTAATTTGACCAGTATTGTTGCATCAAAATAATCCTGTAGCAACAGTATTTTAACATTTAGTCCATAATGGATAGCTGGTTAGGCTATTAGCTGGTCAAAATGAGGCTACATGAAAAGTACATAACTGTTAAATATAACCTTGTGTTTTTGTGTGGGTTTTGTTCCGAATTCATGTAAATCATGAAGCTCATCTACATTTACAGGAATATTCTCAGCAACAAAAGTGATCAAATTAAGATCCTACATCTGTATGTACAGATGTGTCTCCCTGGCCTGCTCAGTGGTGGGATGTAAGTACTAAGTAGTGACGCTGTGTGTGCTGTGGCTGCTGTGTAATGGCTTATTGTGTAGAGTGGTGGCCAGAGGCATGTATTTAGAGAGTTGGGACACTGATGCATTTACATGACACTACAACATTCTAATGGCAGCCATAGTCCCAGTCGTTATTCACGTAATAATAAGGAATTACCCTCGACCATGCCCACAAATTGGTGGAAACAAACACGCTTTCCTACTGACCTCCATTTTAAAAGCAACTTCGTCGTAGTTATTTTTTTGTTACACAGAAATAACAAAACATGCCGTAAAGCTGCTGTGTTGTTCAATATACATGTAACCAAATCAGAAATGTACGATTCACAATGCTCCCATGTAGGGAAGAGTGAGAAGAGCCCTGTGGCTTCAGGCTATTCGCTGTGGGCGAGTGGGAAATGTGGGGATGCGATGATTCCAGTAGGCTACACATAGCTATGTTCCAGTAGGTAGCTAGCTAACACTCAAGTGGCTAACGTTAGTGCCTTCATGAAAAGGGGCCTGAAGGAAGCTCTACAATACTACATTTTTCTAAGTAGTGAGAATGCTAGGGCGCAGGCAATGTTGAAAATAAATCTTTAGACATGTTGTACTTTTCTTAAAATGTAGGTTTGTAACTGAGGAGGGGGGAGGGAAGGCTGGACAGGTTAGTCAGTGCCAAGACCGCACATTTTGCATTTTTCCAAGATGGCATAGCAGTTCAGACGTCTTTTGTCCTCGTCTTGTCGTGTCGTGTATATATATATATTTACAACTTTTTTTTTCACATACATTTTATTTTTATTTTCCATCAACTCATCTTCAATACACTCTCCTGCAACCTGCCTCACCAATTGATATGTATAAATACGTATTATTTACCTCAAATCTGCAATCAAATCTGCAATCCTCCAAGAAGCTAGCCAGAAGCTAGTTAGCTTCTTTACTGGCAACTCGTTCGTATTCAGCTAACCACGGTTTGTGGTCATTAGCTATCCTTTAACTCGAAAATCTATCGCCAGTTTTGTACGGCGCAGCGCGGCTCGGAACGGAACATACCGGACCGATTTTTTTCTCTCCGTGTCCCTGGATTTCAACTGCTCTCTGGACATTCACTCCCGGATCTCACAGCTAGCTGGCTGCTATCCGTGTGTCTATCTGCTTTCGTCGATTCCGGAGCAAACATCAATTACTCCGGAGCTAGCGAGCTCCGTCAACCACTCCTGAGCTCCGTCAATCACTCCTGGGCTGCAGTCACCTATCCGGACCCGTTTTACTGCCTACACGGAGCCCCTCCGGGCCCTCACAACTGGACTGCCGACGTTATCTACCCGAAGGAGATCCGGCTGGCTCCTCCGTCGCGACGTTACCTGAATGCCCATCTGCGGCCTGCTAACCGTTAGCTGTCTTACCGGATGCTCTCAGAATAGACAATCGGACAATTTATTTATTTTTATTATTAACATGTTTCTTCTTGGGCCTCTATAACTATATCTATTGTTTTTATTTTTTTGTTGTTGTGTGATTTGGACTAATCCCCTCTACAACACGGAACTCCACTAATCTACTGACGGAACGCAAGAGGTGGCTAACAACAGACCTCCATCCTATGCTAGCTTGCTACCGATGTCCTGGCTAGCTGTCTAAATCGCCGTGACCCCCAAACCAACCTCTCCACTCCCTGGACCCTTTTGATCACTCGACTAAGGATGCCTCTCCTTAATGTCAATATGTCTTGTCCATTGCTGTTCTGGTTAGTGTTTATTGGCTTATTTCACTGTAGAGCCTCTAGTCCTGCTCACTATACCTTATCCAACTTATTATTTCCACCACCCACACATGCAATGACATCTCCTGGTTTCAATGATGTTTCTAGAGACAATATCTCTCTCTTCATCACTCAATACCTAGGTACTCAATACCTAGGTTTACCTCCACTGTACTCACATCCTACCATACCTTTGTCTGTACATTATACCTTGATGCTATTTTATCGCCCCCAGAAACCTCCTTTTACTCTCTGTTCCAGACGTTCTAGACGACCAATTCTTATTGCTTTTAGCCGTACCCTTATTCTTCTCCTCCTATGTTCCTCTGGCGATGTAGAGGTGAATCCAGGCCCTGCAGTGCTTAGCTCCACTCCTATTCCCCAGGCGCTCTCTTTTGATGACTTCTGTAACCGTAATAGCCTTGGTTTCATGCATGTTAACATTAGAAGCCTCCTCCCTAAGTTTGTTCTTTTCACTGCTTTAGCACACTCTGCCAACCCGGATGTTCTAGCTGTGTCTGAATCCTGGCTTAGGAAGACCACCAAAAATTCAGAAATTTTAATTCCAAACTACAACATTTTCAGACAAGATAGAACTGCTAAAGGGGCGGTGTTGCAATCTACTGCAAAGATAGCCTGCAGAGTTCTGTCCTACTATCCAGGTCTGTACCCAAACAATTTGAACTTCTACTTTTAAAAATCCACCTCTCTAAAAACAAGTCTCTCACCGTTGCCGCCTGCTATAGACCACCCTCTGCTCCCAGCTGTGCTCTGGACACCATATGTGAACTGATTGCCCCCATCTATCTTCAGAGCTCGTGCTGCTAGGCGACCTAAACTGGAACATGCTTAACACCCCAGCCATCCTACAATCTAAACTTGATGCCCTCAATCTCACACAAATTATCAATGAACCTACCAGGTACCCCCCAAAGCCTTAAACACGGGCACCCTCATAGATATCATCCTAACCAACTTCCCTCTAAATACACCTCTGCTGTCTTCAACCAAGATCTCAGCGATCACTGCCTCATTGCCTGCATCCGTAATGGGTCAGCGGTCAAACGACCTCCACTCATCACTGTAAAACGCTCCCTGAAACACTTCAGCGAGCAGGCCTTTCTAATCGACCTGGCCGGGGTGTCCTGGAAGGATATTGATCTCATCCCGTCAGTAGAGGATGCCTGGATATTTTTTAAAAATGCCTTCCTAACAATGTTAAATAAACATGCCCCATTCAAGAAAATTAGAACCAGGAACAGATATAGCCCTTGGTTCTCCCCAGACCTGACTGCCCTTAACCAACACAAAAACATCCTATGGCGTTCTGCATTAGCATCGAACAGCCCCGTGATATGCAGCTGTTCAGGGAAGCTAGAAACCGTTATACACAGGCAGTTAGAAAAGCCAAGGCTAGCTTTTTCAAGCAGAAATTTGCTTCCTGCAACACTAACTCTAAAAAGTTCTGGGACACTGTAAAGTCCATGGAGAATAAGAACACCTCCTCCCAGCTGCCCACTGCACTGAAGATAGGAAACACTGTCACCACTGATAAATCCACCATAATTGAGAATTTCAATAAGCATTTTTCTACGGCTGGCCATGCTTTCCACCTGGCAACTCCTACCCCGGTCAACAGCACTGCACCCCCAACAGCAACTCGCCCAAGCCTTCCCCATTTCTCCTTCTCCCAAATCCATTCAGCTGAAGTTCTGAAAGAGCTGAAAAATCTGGACCCCTACAAATCAGCCGGGCTAGACAATCTGGACCCTTTCTTTCTAAAATTATCTGCCGAAATTGTTGCCACCCCTATTACTAGCCTGTTCAACCTCTCTTTCTTGTCATCTGAGATTCCCAAAGATTGGAAAGCAGCTGCGGTCATCCCCTCTTCAAAGGGGGGGGACACTCTTGACCCAAACTGCTACAGACCTATATCTATCCTACCATGCCTTTCTAAGGTCTTGAAAGCCAAGTCAACAAACAGATTACCGACCATTTCGAATCTCACCATACCTTCTCTGCTATGCAATCTGGTTTCAGAGCTGGTCATGGGTGCACCTCAGCCACGCTCAAGGTCCTAAACGATATCTTAACCGCCATCGATAAGAAACATTACTGTGCAGCCGTATTCATTGATCTGGCCAAGGCTTTCGACTCTGTCAACCACCACATCCTTATCGGCAGACTCGACAGCCTTGGTTTCTCAAATGATTGCCTCGCCTGGTTCACCAACTACTTCTCTGATAGAGTTCAGTGTGTCAAATCGGAGGGTCTGCTGTCCGGACCTCTGGCAGTCTCTATGGGGGTGCCACAGGGTTCAATTCTTGGACCGACTCTCTTCTCTGTATACATCAATGATGTTGCTCTTGCTGCTGGTGAGTCTCTGATCCACCTCTACGCAGACGACACCATTCTGTATACTTCCGGCCCTTCTTTGGACACTGTGTTAACAACCCTCCAGGCAAGCTTCAATGCCATACAACTCTCCTTCCGTGGCCTCCAATTGCTCTTAAATACAAGTAAAACTAAATGCATGCTCTTCAACCGATCGCTACCTGCACCTACCCGCCTGTCCAACATCACTACTCTGGACGGCTCTGACTTAGAATACGTGGACAACTACAAATACTTAGGTGTCTGGTTAGACTGTAAACTCTCCTTCCAGACCCATATCAAACATCTCCAATCCAAAGTTAAATCTAGAATTGGCTTCCTATTTCGCAACAAAGCATCCTTCACTCATGCTGCCAAACATACCCTTGTAAAATTGACCATCCTACCAATCCTCGACTTTGGCGATGTCATTTACAAAATAGCCTCCAATACCCTACTCAACAAATTGGATGCAGTCTATCACAGTGCTATCCGTTTTGTCACCAAAGCCCCATATACTACCCACCATTGCGACCTGTACGCTCTCGTTGGCTGGCCCTCGCTTCATACTCGTCGCCAAACCCACTGGCTCCATGTCATCTACAAGACCCTGCTAGGTAAAGTCCCCCTTATCTCAGCTCGCTGGTCACCATAGCATCTCCCACCTGTAGCACACGCTCCAGCAGGTATATCTCTCTAGTCACCCCCAAAACCAATTCTTTCTTTGGCCGCCTCTCCTTCCAGTTCTCTGCTGCCAATGACTGGAACGAACTACAAAAATCTCTTAAATTGGAAACACTTATCTCCCTCACTAGCTTTAAACACCAACTGTCAGAGCATCTTACAGATTACTGCACCTGTACATAGCCCACCTATAATTTAGCCCAAACAACTACCTCTTTCCTAACTGTATTTAATTTATTTATTTATTTTGCTCCTTTGCAACCCCATTATTTTTATTTCTACTTTGCACATTCTTCCATTGCAATACTACCATTCCAGTGTTTTACTTGCTATATTGTATTTACTTTGCCACCATGGCCTTTTTTGCCTTTACCTCCCTTCTCACCTAATTTGCTCACATTGTATATAGACTTGTTTTTTTTTACTGTATTATTGACTGTATGTTTGTTTTACTCCATGTGTAACTCTGTGTCGTTGTATGTGTCGAACTGCTTTGCTTTATCTTGGCCAGGTCGCAATTGTAAATGAGAACTTGTTCTCAACTTGCTTACCTGGTTAAATAAAGGTGAAATAAATAAATAAAATAAAACATCTAAAATCACTGTACTAGTCATAGACAGTCAGAAGCCAGGAGTTATGACACGGCCTGTAGGAGGCTGGGAGCGCCCCGTGACTGGACTCCAGAGCTCCGCTCCTGCAGGTGGACTTCGCCACGACAGCACTAGTGCCTTGGAAACAGCGTGTCCCATAATGACTGAAGAATTGGACAAGGGTCACAGGGCTGGGAGAGAGGGAGCGAAGTTTGCGCACTCCGTCTGTTTCGATCAGCTCACCTCTTTCACTACACTGTCTCCTGCCCAATGAGAAACAGAATGACAACAGAACCTGGGGGAGATGGATGGAATGGCCCCCCTGCTCCATATTCACTCTGCTTTTGTTTACGTTTTCCTGGTTTGTTATTCTGTTTGATAGTGTAATAAATCCTTTACTGACTTCCCGAGTGGCGCAGCGGTCTAAGGCACTGCAGGGCTTGAGGCGACACCACAGATCCGGGTTCATTCCCGGGCTGTGTCGCAGCCAGCCGTGACCGGGAGACCCATGAGGTGACACACAATTGGCCCAGCGTCGTCCGGGTAAGGGGAGGGTTTGGCCGGCCGGGATGTCCTTGTCCCATCGCGCTCTAGCGACTCCTGTGGCGGCTGGGAGCATACACGGTCACCACCTGGATGGTGTTTCCACCGACACATTGGTGCGGCTGGCTTCCAGGATAAGCGAGCAGTGTGTCAAGAAAAACTAATCAGAGAAATTTGATTTCCTCCTCCCTTGATCAACTCAATCATGTCTTTACTTTGGCAAACTCTGCTTAGTGACTTATCAGTTAAGTAGGCCCGTCCGTGAATCGGCCAGTCAAATAGGCCTGCTGATATGTTACCCTGCCCATAGAGTTAAACTTCTCTCTCTCACCCCTTCCCTTATGATAATTTATACCCTTGTATGTGTTCATCACATATTTTTAAATCTGGGCTTTCCTCAGTGCTATTGGTGTAGGCAGAGCCAAATGTTTTAGTCTGATGGGGAGAACCCAGGAGGTATAATATATCATATGAACAGAAAAAAATAAACGTCCCTTTTTCAGGACCCTGTCTTTCAACGATAATTCGTAAAAATCCAAATAACTTCACAGATCTTCATTGTAAAGGGTTTAAACACTGTTTCCCATGCTTGTTCAATGACCCAAAACCAATTAATGAACGTGCACCTGTGGAACGGTCGTTAAGATATTAACAGCTTACAGACGGTAGGCAAACTATGGGTTGACTATGGGTTGGAGCGAGCGGTCGCATCCGAGCGCTTCGGTCTGCAGGTAGTATAACTTTTCATTACATTTCATTACATTTCATTATAGTACAACGGTTTGATTTGTCTAATCTTAGCAATTTCTTCTTAGCTAGCTACATAGCCGTCTTTGTATCAAAGATAATTGCGTAATTATCGTATTTCGTCGTCCTAACGTAGTCTACACTGCTATCTGCCCAGCAGCTAGCCAGCTAGCAAACGTCCACCGTCTTCCGAATAGCAGCACTGTAAAAACTATTACACTCAACTGAACGACTTGATTAGTGTAGTGTTAGCTAGCTACATAGTTGTCTTTGCTGTCTTCGTATCCAAGATAATTGTGTAGTTTAGAGTGTGTAGTCTTAGAGTGATTATCTTAATTTACCGAGGTTAGCTAGCCAGCTATTTGTCGTCCTTAACGTAGGAGACACTGCTAGCTAGCCAACAGCTAGCCAACGTCTACCGAATAGAACTTCCTCACTCAACAACCCGGTCGCATTCGCTCCACAGGTAGTATCACATTTTCATTTCATTTAATTTCATTACAGTACAACGGTTTGATTTGTTTGATCGTAGCTAGCTACATAGCTAGCTACATAGCCGTCTTTGTATCAAAGATAATTGTGTAGTCTAGAGCGATTTTCTAGGTTAGCTAGCCAGCTATTGTCGTTCTTTTAACGCAACGTAACGTAATCAACACTGCTAGCTAGCCAGCTAGCCCCCGAATAGCACCACTGTAGAAACTATCACACTCAACGGAACGACTTGATTAGTGTAGTGCCAACAACGCAGCCACTGCCAGCTAGCCTACAAAGTCAACAACGCAGCCACTGCCAGCTAGCCTACTTCAGCAGTACTGTATCATTTTAATCATTTTAGTCAATAAGATTCTTGCTACGTAAGCTTAACTTTCTGAACATTCGAGACGTGTAGTCCACTTGTCATTCCAATCTCCTTTGCATTAGCGTAGCCTCTTCTGTAGCCTGTCAACTATGTGTCTGTCTATCCCTGTTCTCTCCTCTCTGTACAGACCATACAAACGCTCCACACCGCGTGGCCACGGCCACCCTAATCTGGTGGTCCCAGCGCGCACGACCCACGTGGAGTTCCAGGTCTCCGGTAGCCTCTGGAACTGCCGATCTGCGGCCAACAAGGCAGAGTTCATCTCAGCCTATGCCTCCCTCCAGTCCCTCGACTTCTTGGCACTGACGGAAACATGGATCACCACAGATAACACTGCTACTCCTACTGCTCTCTCTTCGTCCGCCCACGTGCTCTCGCACACCCCGAGAGCTTCTGGTCAGCGGGGTGGTGGCACCGGGATCCTCATCTCTCCCAAGTGGTCATTCTCTCTTTCTCCCCTTACCCATCTGTCTATCGCCTCCTTTGAATTCCATGCTGTCACAGTTACCAGCCCTTTCAAGCTTAACATCCTTATCATTTATCGCCCTCCAGGTTCCCTCGGAGAGTTCATCAATGAGCTTGATGCCTTGATAAGCTCCTTTCCTGAGGACGGCTCACCTCTCACAGTTCTGGGCGACTTTAACCCCCCACGTCTACCTTTGACTCATTCCTCTCTGCCTCCTTCTTTCCACTCCTCTCCTCTTTTGACCTCACCCTCTCACCCCCCCTACTCACAAGGCAGGCAATACGCTCGACCTCATCTTTACTAGATGCTGTTCTTCCACTAACCTCACTGCAACTCCCCTCCAAGTCTCTGACCACTACCTTGTATCCTTTTCCCTCTCGCTCTCATCCAACACTTCCCACACTGCCCCTACTCGGATGGTATCGCGCCGTCCCAACCTTTGCTTTCTCTCCCCCGCTACTCTCTCCTCTTCCATCCTATCATCTCTTCCCTCTGCTCAAACCTTCTCCAACCTATCTCCTGATTCTGCCTCCTCAACCCTCCTCTCCTCCCTTTCTGCATCCTTTGACTCTCTATGTCCCCTATCCTCCAGGCCGGCTCGGTCCTCCCCTCCCGCTCCGTGGCTCGACGACTCATTGCGAGCTCACAGAACAGGGCTCCGGGCAGCCGAGCGGAAATGGAGGAAAACTCGCCTCCCTGCGGACCTGGCATCCTTTCACTCCCTCCTCTCTACATTTTCCTCTTCTGTCTCTGCTGCTAAAGCCACTTTCTACCACTCTAAATTCCAAGCATCTGCCTCTAACCCTAGGAAGCTCTTTGCCACCTTCTCCTCCCTCCTGAATCCTCCTCCCCCTCCCCCCCTCCTCCCTCTCTGCAGATGACTTCGTCAACCATTTTGAAAAGAAGGTCGACGACATCCGATCCTCGTTTGCTAAGTCAAATGACACCGCTGGTTCTGCTCACACTGCCCTACCCTGTGCTCTGACCTCTTTCTCCAGATGAAATCTCGCGTCTTGTGACGGCCGGCCGCCCAACAACCTGCCCGCTTGACCCTATCCCTCCTCTCTTCTCCAGACCATTTCCGGAGACCTTCTCCCTTACCTCACCTCGCTCATCAACTCATCCCTGACCGCTGGCTACGTCCCTTCCGTCTTCAAGAGAGCGAGAGTTGCACCCCTTCTGAAAAAACCTACACTCGATCCCTCCGATGTCAACAACTACAGACCAGTATCCCTTCTTTCTTTTCTCTCCAAAACTCTTGAACGTGCCGTCCTTGGCCAGCTCTCCCGCTATCTCTCTCAGAATGACCTTCTTGATCCAAATCAGTCAGGTTTCAAGACTAGTCATTCAACTGAGACTGCTCTTCTCTGTATCACGGAGGCGCTCCGCACTGCTAAAGCTAACTCTCTCTCCTCTGCTCTCATCCTTCTAGACCTATCGGCTGCCTTCGATAGTGTGAACCATCAGATCCTCCTCTCCACCCTCTCCGAGTTGGGCATCTCCGGCGCGGCCCACGCTTGGATTGCGTCCTACCTGACAGGTCGCTCCTACCAGGTGGCGTGGCGAGAATCTGTCTCCTCACCACGCGCTCTCACCACTGGCGTCCCCAGGGCTCTGTTCTAGGCCCTCTCCTATTCTCGCTATACACCAAGTCACTTGGCTCTGTCATAACCTCACATGGTCTCTCCTATCATTGCTATGCAGACGACACACAATTAATCTTCTCCTTTCCCCCTTCTGATGACCAGGTGGCGAATCGCATCTCTGCATGTCTGGCAGACATATCAGTGTGGATGACGGATCACCACCTCAAGCTGAACCTCGGCAAGACGGAGCTGCTCTTCCTCCCGGGGAAGGACTGCCCGTTCCATGATCTCGCCATCACGGTTGACAACTCCATTGTGTCCTCCTCCCAGAGCGCTAAGAACCTTGGCGTGATCCTGGACAACACCCTGTCGTTCTCAACTAACATCAAGGCGGTGGCCCGTTCCTGTAGGTTCATGCTCTACAACATCCGCAGAGTACGACCCTGCCTCACACAGGAAGCGGCGCAGGTCCTAATCCAGGCACTTGTCATCTCCCGTCTGGATTACTGCAACTCGCTGTTGGCTGGGCTCCCTGCCTGTGCCATTAAACCCCTACAACTCATCCAGAACGCCGCAGCCCGTCTGGTGTTCAACCTTCCCAAGTTCTCTCACGTCACCCCGCTCCTCCACTCCCTCCACTGGCTTCCAGTTGAAGCTCGCATCCGCTACAAGACCATGGTGCTTGCCTACGGAGCTGTGAGGGGAACGGCACCTCAGTACCTCCAGGCTCTGATCAGGCCCTACACCCAAACAAGGGCACTGCGTTCATCCACCTCTGGCCTGCTCGCCTCCCTACCACTGAGGAAGTACAGTTCCCGCGCAGCCCAGTCAAAACTGTTCGCTGCTCTGGCCCCCCAATGGTGGAACAAACTCCCTCACGACGCCAGGACAGCGGAGTCAATCACCACCTTCCGGAGACACCTGAAACCCCACCTCTTTCAGGAATACCTAGGATAGGATAAAGTAATCCTTCTCACCCCCCCCTTACTAGATTTAGATGCACTATTGTAAAGTGGCTGTTCCACTGGATGTCTTAAGGTGAACGCACCAATTTGTAAGTCGCTCTGGATAAGAGCGTCTGCTAAATGACTTAAATGTAATGTAAATGTAAACAAGGTCACAGTTATAAAAACTTAGGACACTGAAGAGGCCTTTCTACTGACTCCGAAAAACACCAAAAGAAGGATGCCCAGGGTCCCTACTCATCTGCGTGAACATGCCTTAGGCATGCTGCAAGGAGGCATGAGGACTGCAGATGTGGCCAGGGCAATAAATGGCAATGTTCGTACTGTGAGACAGCGCTACAGGAAGACAGGACGGACAGCTGATCATCCTCGCAGTGGCAGACCACGTGTAACAACACCTGCACAGGATCGATACATTCGAACATCACACCTGTGGGACAGGTACAGGATGTCAACAACAACTGCCCGAGTTACACCAGGAACACACAATCCCTCCATCAGTGCTCAGACTGTCCGCAATAGGCTGAGAGAGGCTGAACTGGGGGCTTGTAGGCCTGTTGTAAGGCAGGTCCTCACCAGACATCACCGGCAACAACGTCGCCTATGGGCAAAATCCCACCATCGCTGGACCAGACAGGACTGCAAAAAGTGCCACGGATTTGTCTCACCAGGGGTGATGGTCGGATTCGTGTTTATCGTTGAAGAAATGACCGTTACACCGAGGCCTGTACTCTGGAGCATGATCTATTTGGAGATGGAGGGTCCGTCGTGGTCTGGGGCGGTGTGTCACAGCATCATCGGACTGAGCTTGTTGTCATTGCAGGCAATCTCAACGCTGTGCGTTACAGGGAAGACATCCTCCTCCCTCATGTGGTACCCTTCCTGCAGGCTCATCCTGACATGACCCTCCAGCATGACAATGCCCCCCGCCATGCTGCTAGTTCTGTGTGTTATTTCCTGCAAGACAGGAATGTCAGTGTTCTGCCATAGCCAGTGAAGAGCCTGGATATCAATCCCAATGCTTACGTCAGGGACCTGTTGGATTGGAGGGTGAGGGCTAGGGCAATTCCCCCCAGAAATGTCCGGGAACTTGCAGGTGTCTTGGTGGAAGAGTGGGGTAACATCTCACAGCAAAATCTGGCAAATCTGGTGCAGTCCATGAGGAGGTGATGCACTGCAGTACTTAATGCAGCTGGTGGCCACACCAGATACGGACTTACTTTTGATTTTGACCCCCCTATTGTTCAGGGACACTTTGTTCCATTTCTGTTAGTCACATGTCTGTGGAACTTGTTCAGTTTATGCCTCAGTTGTTGAATCTTGTTATGTTCATACAAATATTTACACATGTTAAGATTGCTGAAAATAAATGCAGTTGACAGTGAGAGGACGTTTCTTTTTTTGCTGAGTTTATAATATATGCCATTTAGCAGACGCTTTTGTCCAACGCCATTCTCTACCAACTGAGCTACAGAGGAGGAGGTATGTATCTCTCAGTTTGTTCTCTTCGTTCGCAAACAGGGTAAAACAGAGGATAGAGATATTGCAAAGTCTATAGCAGCATCAGAAACATTACTCAACAACTACAGAACTGGCCTCTTCTCCTCCCCTGCAGCTGCACTTCTTAAAGGCACAGTAACCCTCCTTCACAAGTCTTTACTATGAAACAGGAATCACTGATGTGTGCTAAGGGTCTGCAGGCTCCCCCAGAGAATATGTTATACCCTGTCCCTCAGGCAACACCCACCTACACTTCTCTCTCTAGTCAAGTTTCACAACTTGGGTGTGTTTAGTCATTAACAAGAAGTGCTTTGGTTTCTAGGTTACAATCACAAAAGGGTTAAAGATATTCTCCTGTACTTTGTTTACATTTTATACCGTAGTTCTGAAAGTAGCGCTCATGAGCAAAAGGTGGTCCCTGAAAACTGTGAACTGCATCACACATGTGCAGATGTGTACCACTTCATTGTGCTCTCTTTCTGCTGTGTGTTCATCTGGTTTTTATTTATTTATTTAACCAGGTAGGCTAGTTGAGAACAAGTTCTCATTTACAACTGCGACCTGGCCAAGATAAAGCACAGCATTTCGACACATACGTACAACAACACAGAGTTACACATGGAATAAACAAACATAATAAGGTCAATAATACAGTAGACAAAAGAAAAATCTATATACAGTGAGTGCAAATGATTTAAGATAAGAGAGGTAAGGCAATAAATGGGCCATGGTGGCGAAGTAATTACAATATAGCAATTAGACACTGGAATGGTAGATGTGCAAAAGATGAATGTGCAAGTAGAGATACTGGGGTGCAAAGGAGCAAGATAAATAAATAAATACAGTATGGGGATGAGGTAGTTGGGTGGGCTGTTTACAGATGAGGTATGTACAGGTGCAGTGATCTGTGAGCTGCTTTAACAGCTGGTGCTTAAAGCTAGTGAGGGAGATATGGGTCTCAAGCTACAGTGATTTTTGCAGTTCATTCCAGTCATTGGCAGCAGAGAACTGGAAGGAAAGGCGGCCTAAGGAGGAATTGGCTTTGGGGGTGTCCAGTGAGATGTACCTGCTGGTGCGCGTGGATGCTGCTATGGTGACCAGTGAGCTGAGATAAGGCGGGGCTTTACCTAGCAGAGACTTGTAGATGACCAGGAGCCAGTGGGTTTGGTGACGAGTATGAAGCGATGGCCAGCCAACGACAGTGTACGGGTTGCAGTGGTGGGCAATATATGGGGCTTTGGTGACAAAACGGATGGCACTGTGATAGACTGCATCCAATTTGTTGAGTAGAGTGTTGGAGGCTATTTTATAGATGACATCGCCGAGGTCGAGGAACGGTAGGATGGTCAGTTTTACGAGGGTATGTTTAGCAGTATGAGTGAAGGATGCTTTGTTGCGAAATAGAAAGCAGATTCTAGATTTAATTTTGGATTGGAGATGCTTAATGTGAGTCTGGAATGGGAGTTTACTCTAGCCAGACACCTAGGCATTTGTAGTTTTCCACATATTCTATGTCAGAACCGTCCAGAGTAGTGATGCTGGACGGGCGTGCAGGTGAGGGCAGCGATCGGTTGAAGAGCGTGCATTTAGTTGTCCTTGCATTTAAGAGCAGTTGGAGGCCACGGAAGGAGAGTTGTATGGCATTGAAGCTCGTCTGGAGGTTAGTTAACACAGTGTCCAAAGAAGGGCCAGAAGTATACCGAATGGTGTCGTCTGCGTAGAGCTGGATCAGAGAGTCACCAGCAGCGAGAGCAACATCATTGATGTATACAGAGAAGAGAGTCGGCCCGAGAATTGAACCCTGTGGCACCCCCCATACAGACTGCCAGAGGTCTGTATGGACTACTTCTTCTATCTGAGAACCAGGTGAGGCAATCATTTGAGAAACCAAGGCTGTTGAGTCTGCCAATAAGAATGTGGTGATTGACAGAGTCGAAAGCCTTGGCCAGGTCGATGAATACGGCTGCACAGAAATGTCTCTTATCGATGGCGGTTATGATGATAGGACCTTGAGCGTGGCTGAGGTGCACCCATGACCAGCTCTGAAACCAGATTGCATAGCAGAGAAGGTACGGTGGGATTCAAAATGGTCGGTAATGTGTTTGTTGATTTGGCTTTCGAAGACCTTAGAAAGGCAGGGTAGGATAGATATGTCTGTAGCAATTTGGGTCTAGAGTGTCTCCAGTCTTGACCGGGAATCTCAGACGATATGAAAGAGAGATTGAACAGGCTAGTAATAGGAGTTCCAACAATTTCGGCAGATAATTTTAAAAAGAGAGGGTCCAGATTGTCTAGCCCGGCTGATTTGTAGGGGTCCAGGTTTTGCAGTTCTTTAAGAACATCAGCTATCTGGATTTGGGTGAAGGAGAAATGGGTAGGCTTGGGCTAGTTTCTGTGGGGAGTGCAGGGCTGTTGACCGGGGTAGGGGTAGCCAAGTGGAAAGCATGGCCAGCCATAGAAAAATGCTTATTGAAATTCTCAACTATAGTGGATTTATCGGTGGTGACATTGTTTCCTAGCCTCAGTGCAGTGGGCAGCTGGGAGGAGGTGCTCTTATTCTCCATGGACCTTCCAGAGTCCCAGAACTTTTTTGAGTTTGTGCTACAGGATGCAAATTTCTGCTTGAAAAAGCTAGCCTTAGCTTTCCTAACTGCCTGTATATTTGTTCCTAAGTTCCCTGAAAGGTTGCATATCACGGGAGATATTCGATGCTAATGCAGAATGCCACAGGATGTTTTTGTGCTGGTCAAGGGCAGTCAGGTCTGGAGAGAACCAAGGGCTATATCTGTTCCTGGTTCAATTTTTTTTGAAAGGGGCATGCTTATTTAAGATTGTGAGGAAGGCACTTTTAAAGAATGACCAGGCATCCTCTACTGACGGGATGAGGTCAATATCCTTCCAGGATACCCGGGCCAGGTCGATTAGGAAGGCTTGCTCACTGAAGTGTTTTAGGGAACGTTTGATAATGATGAGGGGTGGTCTTCTGACCGCAGACTCGTTACGGATGCAGGCAATGAGGCAATGAGCTGGCTCACGTGGGGGGAAATGGTGCAGCAGAGCGTCCAGAAAAGCAGTCGCTTTCAAATTAGGGATTTAGTGGCTAATTGAGGTAAGACAGTAATACTGCTCACAGATTTTGAACTAAAACATTGACAAACCCAACCCAAAGACATATTTAAAAAAATATAATAACTTTGTAGTTGCCAAAGTTCCGGAGCATGTCTTTTAAATCAGCTGAGAGCCTGTGTAAGGTTTCCCCAAACTCGGTCCTGTGGCCCCAGTCTTGTGCACGTTTTGGTTTTCGCCCTAACATTACACAGCTGATTCAATTAACCAACATATCAAGCTTTGATTATCATAATCAGCTGAGTAATGCTGGGGGGGGGGTAACCCTGTACTGAAAACTGAACCAACAAGGTCTTAAGCTGGATTATGAGGTAAGAAGTCATCAAAACTAGGGATGTTCTTTGCAGCTCGGTGTACTACAATGAACACAGAGCAGATTTTTTGCTTCAAGTTTGTATTGACTTAGGAACACGGTTGCTCCATTAGTCTAACTTGTCTCTGTGAGGAAATTAGAGATAAGACCAGGCCTCAGGGGGCCCGGCCCTGGCTAGCGTGGAATAACAAATAAACTGAACCCGCAATTCATCAGCTGTAACAGGCCTAACTGAGGGACTGGGGGGGGAGAAGAGAGAATTAGGGCCAAAACACATGGGAGAGTCAACACCATAAAAGCTCAAGTTTCCTACCTCACAGTAACCATGGTGACGCAGCCTGTGAAAGCCTGATCTAGGTCCTCGAGATAGGGCACAACACTGAAAGTTTGTTGCTGTTCCTCGGTTGCTTCTAATCAAGAGTAAAGCAGCCCACCAACAATAGTTTGAGGAGGCCCTGAGCGAGAGAATAGAAGTTAGCTTTCCTGTCTTGGAAATGTTTTCCTGGAAAACAGTTTAAGTCATTTTGTTTGACTGTATTTGGGGTTAGGTTAGCTACTTGGCCATGTTCAAACCCAAGCCTTTCAAACCAAGTTCCCCAGTTTTCAGGAGTATAGACTTGAGAGAATAAGTCGAAGATATGCGATTGTTTGTATCCTGTCTAGCACTGCTTCACCAACATGGTTCCCATTCAATGCCCAGGCCAAATGAAGCCAGCTCCTAGGACACAGGCTGCTTTCCCTACTGAAACAGTTCTCACCATTGTCATGGGATGAGTTGCCATTTAATGATTACATCAAAAACAATGAAAAGATTACAATGAACATTTTCCCAACCTGAGCCGCAAACAGCCCTTGTCAATCAGGAAGACAGACATTCAATAGAAATGGGTTTTATTGGTTTAAAGTTTAAACTGCAATCTGTCATTACAAGAATAATACATGAGAATGAAGAAGACTGTAGAGAACAGCAACAGCTGCTAAAAAGAGAATACATTCACCTGTTGATTGATGTCAACCCTGCTAACCTTTATTCCACTACAAGAGGTTTAGGCTTAAATCTGCTCTGTGTTGTAAAACGTGTGATAAAGGCACAATGCTTGGGGATACCTGGAATGTATTGATAGGTACTTAAATGGGAATGACTGGTCCAACAAACATGACCAAAACATCACCTTATTTGGCAAAAACAACAACTAATAAATCGGTTCATGGCATTGTGGAATATGCGAGCGTCCATAATTAACTAATTCAAGACATTTCCATTTGTCGTTAGCAGCATAAAAACGCTGGTTATACAGGCTAAGAGTGACTTAAATACTCAAATTAATGTTTGTCCTGGTCAAAAGAAAGTGAAATAACAGGAAGAGGACTGAAGCCTAATTCTGCATTCTAGAGAACCTTGGAGAACTGCTGCAATCCACAACTGGAAGGAGGATTAGGATAGAACCACAGTTCAAAACATCAGGGAAGGGGAAAAACAAGAAATACAACTCAAATAACTTTCAATTAAGATTCACTTTCTAAATAAATCAAAGTGTAGTTACAAAACAGAAAAAAGTCATTGCTGTATAATATATTAACTGTGGAAGGAAAAAAACAACTTCAATCAATACAGAAGATCATAATTTAACATAAAAGAAAATATATTCTATTGTTTCATTATCAAGATAAATACAAAAAAATGCCTTTAAGATCAGCAATAAATACATTCTGATAAGTTAAATAATCAGTGACAAGGAAAAACCAAGGTCTTTAAAACAAACTAAACAATAATAATATACTGTTGAACAAGGTGGAATTAATGAAAGAGCTTTTCGCTCAGATTTTTGACAGTGGAGACTGAGGGGTCCTCTCAGCCAGCTATTAACCTGGGTGGTGGTGGGGGGTCCTGGGAGACAGAGGACAGGCCAAGATCAAATATTAATATTGATTGGCAAGAGTTTACTCATATGAACAGTCCTACTCCTCCGACCTTCAACACGACTACAAAGAGACATTTTCTAAGGGCACCACAGATTATTCTTAGGGGTTGTCGTCATGGTGCCAGAGAGCACATACCAGCACCAAAATAAAAATTGTATTCTTCCCACCCCGATTCTAAACAAAAGCCATCTGTGCGTTTGTCTAGTCCCCATATCCAAAAATTACACAATTCAAAAATAGAGGGTCAGGAAAAAACGTGGGATCATTAAAAGTAACAATTGTAGTCCCACAGATGTCTTGGTACACATTGATCGGACATCACCAAGGCACTTCATCAGAACTGATTGTCCAATAATATTTTTGCTGGTTTAATTTTAAGAGAAAGGTGACCCATTGTAAATGGAGCACTGATTTGTCACAAATCCTCTCGAGGCGTAGAAGGATGAGAGGTTTGAAGATAGCTGTGGCACAGGCAGCAATGGTCACGTGACAATATGCAGAACTGCTACACACCAAAACAACAGGGGACTCCTGACATGTTCTGATCCATCTCTACCATTCACCGTTATTGTAGCCCTTCACCCAAGGACGACTTGTCTTGAACTAGTGCTCTCATGTTAACTGCTACGTATCGCGATTCTTTAGTGACCATTTGGGTAAAATAAAAGACACCTCTGTTCATTGGCTAATCGGATTCATCTGAGATGAGGAGGATAGGGGGGGAGCAGAGGGGGAAATCTGCATTTTGATTGGACTAAGTGGCAACACTGCTGCATAGAACTACCATGTCCACTTCTGGGTTGTAAACAAGGTGAGGGACGGGATCATGGGGGGAGGGGGGGTTGTAGACACTAATCATCAGAGATGGAGAGCCTGCTGAAGATGGGCAGGCGGCGTGAGGCGTCCAGGCTGGGAGACTCCGAGCCGCTCTGACTGCTCTGGTAGCCCTCCAGGTCTGAGAGAGAGTCTGGGGGACTGGCGGGAGACTCCGACATGGGCCGGAAGAAGCAGGGGGCGGTGGGGGAGGGCGTTGCCGGGGTCAGCAGACCAGGCTCCAAGACAGGGAGCCCCCCCCCTAAGCTGGGCCCGAACAGGTTGGCCAGCTCCTGGCTGGTGTAGGTGAAGGGTTTGCTGGGCCAGTCACTCATGTCCTCATCGGTGGAGATAGGTGGCGGGGTGACCGAGGTGGGGCTGACCTGCAGACCGCCCTGGCTGGGGAAGCCAGCGAAGCTGAAGCTGTGCTGGAGGCGAGGGCGCTCAATCTTGTTGAAAGTGGAGAGGGGTGGCGGTGGGCCGCGGCGCTCCTCTGCATTGTGGATGAAGTGGCAGCGCGGGCCGTAGGGGCAGAAGCCCATAGTGTGGAAGGTGCGACACAACTCTGTCTTGTACTTGGGGTGGCGGCTCAGGCTGCGCAGTTCTTGCATGCCGTGGGCAAACTGGCACTTGTCACCGTACTTGCAGGAGCCATTCTCCTCGAAGGGCCGGCACAGCTCCGTCTTATAGCGGCTGGAGTTGACCTGCTGCTGGCTCTGGCTCTGTCCGATGCCGAGACCCTGGAGCTGACTACCCGGCTTGAGGTGCTCCCCGGTCTCTGAGAAGGAGCGATCTCGGAAGCAGTTCTCCTTGTTTTTACTGCCGCAACCACCGATCAGGAGCGAGAAGGGGTCTACCTTCAGACTGTTGATGAACTGGTTCTGGTTGAATTTAGCATTGGGAAGGGTGACCGAGTCACAGTGCTGCAACAGCCCACTGTCCCCCACCGCCTTCCTGTCCAGCAAGGAGGAGCCGTTGTTGTGGGGCCCACCGAAAGTGTTGTTGTTGTAGTTCAACATCTTATTGTTCTGCAAAGAAAAGAACAGTCACATAAAAATGTAGATAAAGTGTCTGTCAATCAGTAGTGAATGATTTTTAAAAAAGTTTTGATCTAGCAGTACTTTGAGCGAGGTTACAGTCCCGACCTTTTATTACTTGCATTGAACAGAATATTCATTCTACTAGGTAACTCTTGAACAGCAATATAGAAAGACTCATCTCCATAGTCACATGGTAAAGACAAATGGGCAACTAGCAAACAAAAATCACTGCCTAACAATTATGGCTTTAGTATGTGCATGTGACAGCAATATGTACAAATGCTAGTTACATAGACAAGACAATCGATTAAAACTTTCAGCAAATGTTTACTGGTTATCTATTTCAAATGGGATATAGATAAACAGTATTCAAATGCTGACATGTTACTTTCGGGATCCAATATGTTTTCAAACTGAGGCACAGCTGTTTACAATTCGTACTGAGTGGGGATTACCCGGTTACTCAAGCCTGCACCTTAGAGGCTGCTGCCCTATATACAAAGACATGGAACACTGGTCACTTTAATAATGTTTACATACTGGTTTACTCATCTCACTTGTGTATATACTGTATTCCATTTTACTGTATTTTAGTCAATACCACGCTGACATTGCTCGTCCCAATATTTAGATATTTCTTAATTCCATTGTTTTACTTTTAGATTCGTGTGTTGTGAATTTTTAGATACTAATGCACTGTTGGAGCTAGGAAAACAAGCATTTCGATACATCCGCAATAACAGCTGCTAATTATGCGTGTGACCAATAACATTTGATTGCCATATCTCTGCGCGACACAGCTTTTCAGCAAAGCCTGCACTGCACACGTCAAAGGCGCAAATGGTTGCAAGAAAACTAGTAGTAGCTATCCTTAGTGTTGAATCCGCCTGTTCATCAAATCATTTAATACCAAGTGACGTGAACCCATAGTTTGATGGCAAAGCTTTGTATTGTCAAATAATCGTTTTAGTTACTACATAACTATCTAGGTAACATTTAAAAATGGTAATGTTAGATTGTAAGCTTGCGACGCTAAGCACTCTTATCTAGACCCGAACATAACATGTGACATGAACAGCGACAACAAATTGCCTGGTAAGCGAATTATTATAAAATGTACTGAATTGTTAACAGCCATTAAGCACTTTATACTTTGTCACCTACATGCCATGCATACAGCTAGTACTCACTGACGTTTGCTGAACAATCCCGAAAAAGTTAATGAGCTAGCTAGGCGACTATAAATTAGTTGAGCAATTAGCTAGCCCTCCGCTCAAAGCAGTCAATGAACATATGTTACCTTGTTCACTTCGATGTATTCTAAGAAAGGAGGAACGATAGTTGCTGTCATTTCTGTTGCGGCTATTATAAAGAGAAAACAAAAAAAGTGACCTAAAACACAGGGCTTGTGGTTAGTCCAGATTTAAGTGTCCTTTCTGCCCTGCAGAGAGCCCCCTCTGTCCTGCAAAAGTTGAGCGCAGTTCCTTTTTAAAACGCGGCATGTATGATGCATGGTTATGTTGGCTGGGAGGGGCCTGAGTTCGATTGACATATGAAAATGTGGCAGCAGACCTGCCTAATTCTAATGAATCGTTTTTGTGTTTAATAGGCAAAATTACACATTCTGTTAACATCTGACCCAGAGTGATCTGTGATTGCAAATTGTAGTCTGACATTTCAGATTTACCTACGAAGTAATACTGCAGTTTACTATGGAATACTACAGTACATACTATATAATTCTGTAGTATACTGTAGAATGCTATACTACACACGGTGGTATCCACAAAAAAACACTAGTAAATACTACAGAAATGTATGCAAAAACACTACATTTGTGTAAACTATATTAAATACTACAGTATTTCATTTGCATATACCCTGCCCATTCCCCCCCACCATATCCCAGTTTGTGTAAACTATATTAAATACTACAGTATTTCATTTGCATATACCCTGCCCATTCCCCCCCACCATATCCCAGTTTGTGTAAACTATATTAAATACTACAGTATTTCATTTGCATATACCCTGCCCATTCCCCCCCACCATATCCCAGTTTGTGTAAACTATGTTAAATACTACAGTATTTCATTTGCATATACCCTGCCCATTCCCCCCCACCATATCCCAGTTTGTGTAAACTATATTAAATATAGTATAGTAAGTTAAAATAAAAGTGTTCAGTATTGTTGTAATTGTCATTATTACAAATAAATAAATACATTTGTAAAACAATCGGACGATTTATCGGTATCGGCTTTTTTTGGTCCTCCAATAATCGGTATCATATTGACATTGAAAAATCATAATCGGTTGACCTCTACTTCAGTGTATAGGCAGTTAATACTACAGTAATGCCTATATACTGCACTCTGAATGCAATCTTTTTCTGTAAGGGTCCATTCAGAACCCGGTCTTACCTACCTACAGGTTACGGAAACTTTGTCCTTTTAGTATTTCTCCAGTAGGTTTCCTCAAGGAGAAAGCCCCCACTTCTATGTCAAAGAAAATAAAATAAAAACACTTTTCGTAAATACTACAGTAATGTCCCCCAAATCACTACAGTATACTACAGTCTGCAAAAACACTACAGTAAATACTACAGTATACTGTACTACAGTCTGCAAAAACACTACAGTAATTACTATAGTATATACTACTGTTTTTTACTATAGTATTTATATTATAGTAAACTGTAAATACTACAGTATACTTCAGTCAATACTACAGACTTCAGTCTGTAAAAAAACACTAGTGAATACTATTGGATACACTATAGTATTTTTTAATGTGGGTAGATATGATTATTTCTTTTTTGGGATGTAGTGAGCTACTTTTTTCCAAAGTAACTTTAGTCAAGTAAACTACACTGTATGTTTCTTAAGGGTAGCTTGAGTGTAGCTTAACTTATTCCCGTGTGAATTCATTGGTAGCTTGGTAAACTATATTTTCAGAGTAGCTTCCCAAACACTGCTTGCCTTTTTGTAACGGCTTTCTAGGTGTGGTGAAGGAGAGTCGGACCAAAACGCAGCGTGTAGATTGCGATCCATGTTTAATCAAACGAACGTAAACACGAAATAACACAAACACTACAAAACAATAAACGTAACGAAAACCGAAACAGCCTATACTTGTCAACTAACACAGCGACAGGAACAAAGACACTAAGGACAATCACCCACAAGACACTCAAAGAATATGGCTGCCTAAATATGGTTCCCAATCAGAGACTACGATAAACACCTGCCTCTGATTGAGAACCACTCCAGACAGCCATAGACTTTGCTAGATCACCCCACTAGCTACAATCCCAATACATACACACCAAAACCCCAAGACAAACACACCACAATACAATAACCCCATGCCACACCCTGGCCTGACCCAATACATGAAGATAAATATAAAATACTTTGACCAGGGCGTGACACTTTTGATACATTTATAATTCATCACCGGAGGGCTCAACGTTGTGATTCAACTGTCTTGGCTGTTGGTCCCATACAGGCAGACAGGTAAACTACATGATGTGTACATTATTTACAAAGTGGCTACAGGCGTCCCTTATCGACACAACATTATCTTTCCAGATTTAGGCAATAAACTTCCACCGATCCAAATTGTTCATGACAAACCAAGGCCAGGCTGTCTGAAGGGATCACAAATATAGCCTACTCCTGATTTTCAGAGGGCAGAGGAGAAGGAGGATGTAGTCTGAACATGAGGGTGTTGTTTCAAGGGTGATCTCCACATAACCATGGAAGAGGTCAGATCGGTGAATTCCTCAGCCAGCCTAATTGCAGATAGTGTGACATTTGGTTCCTGACTTGATCTTTTAAGCTACCTATTGTGGGTTCAATAACACCTCAAAGAAAAGCCAGGTATGTTGTGTCAGTAAATCAAATCAAATCAAATTTGATTTGTCACATACACATGGTTAGCAGATGTTAATGCGAGTGTAGCGAAATGCTTGTGCTTCTAGTTCCGACAATGCAGTAATAACCAACAAGTAATCTAACTAACAATTTCAAAACTACTGTCTTATACACAGTGTAAGGGGATAAAGAATATGTACATAAGGATATATGAATGAGTGATGGTACAGAGCAGCATAGGCAAGATACAGTAGATGGTATCGAGTACAGTATATACATATGAGATGAGTATGTAAACAAAGTGGCATAGTTAAAGTGGCTAGTGATACATGTATTACATAAGGATGCAGTCGATGATATAGGGTACAGTATATACGTATGCATATGAGATGAATAATGTAGGGTAAGTAACATTATATAAGGTAGCATTGTTTAAAGTGGCTAGTGATATATTTACATAATTTCCCATCAATTCCCATTATTAAAGTGGCTGGAGTTGAGTCAGTGTCAGTGTCAGTGTGTTGGCAGCGGCCACTCAATGTTAGTGGTGGCTGTTTAACAGTCTGATGGCCTTGAGATAGAAGCTGTTTTTCAGTCTCTCGGTCCCAACTTTGATGCACCTATACTGACCTCGCCTTCTGGATGATAGCGGGGTGAACAGGCAGTGGCTCGGGTGGTTGATGTCCTTGATGATCTTTATGGCCTTCCTGTAACATCGGGTGGTGTAGGTGTCCTGGAGGGCAGGTAGTTTGCCCCCGGTGATGCGTTGTGCAGACAGTAGGGTCTTCTAGATGAACTGTTGTATTTTCTTATTAATGAAAAACTGTTTCATGATTTGGTTTGACAATATTCTCTCTGATATTGTGTGTGTGAATGTGCGAAATAGAGCGAGATGGAGAGAGAGGCAGTTAGATTCTGCCATATTGGATGGTGGTCACCACAGTGTTGCAGCAGTCAGCTTATTTTCATCCAGTTTTTGGTTATTGGTTTGAGTCCTCATGGTGTATGAGAGGGACATGCACATACTTTCCATGGTTTTCGTAGAATTATAGAATCCGTAACTTCCTTCAAGGCAGGGAAACCTATGCTTGTATTTCCCCAACCAAAAACATATCAACACAACTCATGGCATTAAGGCCTTGTACATTACTAGGGCCCTATGTTTTGGTTGATCATGTCACATGACCTGGATTTGAAACTTGATTTTTAAGCATTTTCCAGAAATGAGTGTTAGACCAAAAATGAAAACAATTGCCTGAGGACAGTGATGGACCATCTGACAGTTTGATGAAAACAGTTTAAATAAAGGTTCAAATACAGGACGCGTGACATGATTAGCCAAATACAGGGACGTAATTATCACACCTGTTCACAGTTTTTCCTAACCTCCAAAATAGTATAAGAGATAAGAGATGTTATCAAGTGATAACAAAAACAACGTTTCCATCCAAGGAACATTTAACTGAGACGTTCAAGGTGATTCATTAGAAATAATAGTAACTGTCCACTGGGCACACACTGGTTGAATGAATGTTGTTTCCACAAAATGTCTATTAAATTACGTCGAGCCAATGTAGAATAGACATTGAATTGACGTCTGTGCCCAGTGGGTGGATGACAACTAGCCATGACAAAACACAGTGCTGCTTAATTCCCCATGCCATGCAGGAGGATGGTAGCTTTGTGTGGAACAGTGCTGGTTTGCTTGAGGCCCTAAGGTAATATATCATGTAACGTGCTGCTTCCTTTTTCCACTGCAATTTCAACATCTCTCTCCATGTGAGACTGGTACCAGAGAGACCAATGTATGCTTTGACACGCACACAGACACACACACACACAATGTAGGCCTAAGTTTTGTCATTGGTGCTGGGTGGAGGGTACGCTCAGAGGGACAGAGTCATCCTCATGCAATGTGGGCGACTGAATCTTTCAACTATTTACATTCGGTTTTGTAAAAATAAAGCATGCTCCAAAACATAGGATGCAAAGAAGATCTGATGTGGAAAATGGTTGATTTCTGTGTTAGTGTCTAAACATGCTTTTATAGTACAAAGGGTCAAGGATTCACTGACCAATGATCTAAAATGATCAGTGTGAAATGATCTGTAGTGATGGCCAAGTCTGACTGATCTGTAGTGATGGCCAAGTCTGACTGATCTGTAGTGATGGCCAAGTCTGACTGATCTGTAGTGATGGCCATGTCTGACTGATCTGTAGTGATGGCCAAGTCTGACTGATCTGTAGTGATGACCAAGTCTGACTGATCTGTAGTGATGGCCAAGTCAAATGGATTAATGTTTGCTGTTTAGTAAGACAACCCATTAACAGCTACAGCTATAGCTACAGTATACTGCAGTATCTGGTCGTTGTCCCACAAAGCTTGCAATGTGCAGATTTCAGGAAGCAGTAATCCAATTGAACAAAACCACATTACGAGTAAACCATCTTTCTCTTTCTCTCTCTCTCTCCTCTCCCCCTTCTCTCCATCCCTCTGTACAGTCTCCATTTCAGTCTCCCATGGCAATCTTCCGACCATAATGTTTTGCTTCACCAGAACCCAGAGACCTTAGCGCAGAGTGTCGGACGCCTAACACTGTTGACATGGTGCTGTTTTGCAATACAAAATGGAATGTGGTTTATTTTCTGAAACATATTTTCTTTCGACTATGTTGCAACTCAATATTCCCATTTTTTTCTTTGTTATTCTAGTGGATTAAAGTCTGTGTGCTTCTGATTGAGGGAGAGGAAGAGAGAGCAAGGGGGGGTTATCTGTTTGAAGACCACGTCTGTGATTAATTTGAGTTCATTCATGGTATGTTATTTCACAAGAAGTTAATGGCAAGATAAGAGCTCCCCATAAAAATCCATGATGGATTGAGTCACTCCTCCATCATGTGTACTGAATTGGATGCAAAGCGTTCGTTTAGCCTTTGAGACAACTCTTCTCTTTTTGAACTCTCTCTTTTTCCCACCAAATGAAGGAGAGATGATTGAAAGGCAGGAAAGAGCCTGTTAAGTTATTATGCAAGGAAGTTTTTCTTGGTGTCAAGTCTTAGCCTAATAATAAAGGGCCGAGATTTCTTCATGTCGAGCCGATTGACATTGAATGTTGTACAAAAGCAATGTTTGCACAGGGAGAGGCCCCACCGCAGCTGGGAAGAAGGCCTGACAAAAGGCTCAGAGCTTTAGACGAATGAACACATCTGGAGTTGTGTGGTCTATGTCACAGTTGGTTCTGTTCAGACCACTCAACCAAAAACAGATATTTCCACCCCCTTAGGAAGAAGACGCATGCAACAATTTGAAAGCTTGAAATAACAAAAAACAACCGCAGAAGGCGGGGTGTTCCACAGATTGCAGGGGTGTTCCACAGAGTGCAGGGGTTTTCCACAGATTGCAGGGGTGTTCCACAGAGTGCAGGGGTGTTCCACAGAGTGCAGGGGTTTTCCACAGAGTGCAGGGGTTTTCCACAGATTGCAGGGGTGTTCCACAGAGCGCAGGGGTTTTCCACGGATTGCAGGGGTTTTCCACAGAGCGCAGGGGTTTTCCACAGATTGCAGGGGTGTTCCACGGATTGCAGGGGTGTTCCACGGATTGCAGGGGTGTTCCACGGATTGCAGGGGTGTTCAACAGATTGCAGGGGTGTTCCACAGAGTGCAGGGGTGTTCCACGGATTGCAGGGGTGTTCCACGGATTGCAGGGGTTTTCCACGGATTGCAGGGGTGTTCCACAGATTGCAGGGGTGTTCCACAGAATGCAGGGGTGTTCCACGGATTGCAGGGGTGTTCCACGGATTGCAGGGGTTTTCCACGGATTGCAGGGGTTTTCCACAGAGCGCAGGGGTGTTCCACAGAGCGCAGGTGTGTTCCACAGAGTGCAGGGGTTTTCCACAGATTGCAGGGGTGTTCCACAGTGCGCAGGTGTGTTCCACAGAGCGCAGGGGTGTTCCACAGAGTGCAGGGGTTTTCCACAGATTGCAGGGGTGTTCCACAGATTGCAGGGGTTTTCCACGGATTGCAGGGGTTTTCCACAGAGCGCAGGGGTTTTCCACAGAGCGCAGGGGTTTTCCACAGATTGCAGGGGTGTTCCACGGATTGCAGGGGTGTTCCACGGATTGCAGGGGTGTTCCACGGATTGCAGGGGTGTTCAACAGATTGCAGGGGTGTTCCACAGAGTGCAGGGGTGTTCCACGGATTGCAGGGGTGTTCCACGGATTGCAGGGGTTTTCCACGGATTGCAGGGGTGTTCCACGGATTGCAGGGGTTTTCCACGGATTGCAGGGGTGTTCCACAGATTGCAGGGGTGTTCCACGGAGTGCAGGGGTGTTCCACGGATTGCAGGGGTGTTCCACGGATTACAGGGGTGTTCCACGGATTGCAGGGGTTTTCCACGGATTGCAGGGGTTTTCCACAGAGCGCAGGGGTGTTCCACAGAGCGCAGGTGTGTTCCACAGAGCGCAGGGGTGTTCCACAGAGTGCAGGGGTGTTCCACGGAGTGCAGGGGTGTTCCACGGAGTGCAGGGGTGTTCCACGGAGTGCAGGGGTGTTCCACGGATTGCAGGGGTGTTCCACGGATTGCAGGGGTTTTCCACAGATAGCAGGGGTTTTCCACGGATTGCAGGGGTGTTCCACAGAGTGCAGGGGTGTTCCACAGAGTGCAGGGGTGTTCCACAGAGTGCAGGGGTGTTCCACAGAGTGCAGGGGTGTTCCACGGATTGCAGGGGTGTTCCACAGATTGCATTTTCCACCAGAGAAGTCAGTTTGTGGGCATGTAAACATGGATATTATGTCGCTGACCACGTTTAGATGTTTCCACCCCCAAACGTCCAACACCAACTCACTCAATTCATGCCCTCCTCCATCAAGCCCCAATTGTTTCAATCTCTCTCGCCTTCAACCACTGCCTTCCACACAGACATACACACATCGTTCCCTCCCCCACAGGCAGTGAATGTGAGGCCACAAATCAGCCTTATGGTAATTTAATGACTATTTCACTAGTAAAGTGTAAAACTCAGAAGTGAAATGACAACATTGAACAGTGAACCATCATGTTTTTGTATAAAATATCTAATAATGAAAGAGAAGGATTGTTGTTTTGATATTGGTCAAGTTAGTGTGGAAGAGATAGAAAACTAATGTTATCCCTCAATACTGATGAACCACCAGGTATAGACAACCTGAATGGGAAACTATAGAGAACGGTAGCCGACTGTATTACCACCAGGTATAGACAACCTGAATGGGAAACTATAGAGAACGGTAGCAGACTGTATTACCACCAGGTATAGACAACCTGAATGGGAAACTATAGAGAACGGTAGCAGACTGTATTACCACCAGGTATAGACAACCTGGATGGGAAACTATAGAGAACGGTAGCAGACTGTATTACCACCAGGTATAGACAACCTGAATGGGAAACTATAGAGAACGGTAGCAGACTGTATTACCACCAGGTATAGACAACCTGAATGGGAAACTATAGAGAACGGTAGCAGACTGTATTACCACCAGGTATAGACAACCTGGATGGGAAACTATAGAGAACGGTAGCAGACTGTATTACCACCAGGTATAGACAACCTGGATGGGAAACTATAGAGAACGGTAGCAGACTGTATTACCACCAGGTATAGACAACCTGGATGGGAAACTATAGAGAACGGTAGCAGACTGTATTACCACCAGGTATAGACAACCTGAATGGGAAACTATAGAGAACGGTAGCAGACTGTATTACCACCAGGTATAGACAACCTGAATGGGAAACTATAGAGAACGGTAGCAGACTGTATTACCACCCCTATGTGCTAGACCTTTAACCAAAGCCTAATGGAGTGTGTGTCCACAGATGTAGAAGAAAGTTAGTCATTCCACTGCCTAAAAATAGTAAAGCACCCTTGGCTGGCTCTAACAACCGACCAATCAGTTTGCTGCCTGTTCTATTTAAACTGACGGAGAGATGAAATGTAACCTTTTATTTAACTAGGCAAATACAATGGTATTTATCAGAGAACAAGTTAACTACTGACTTTCAGCATGCATATAGAGAAAGGCACTCAACTTGTACTACACTGATTCAGATTACAGATTTGTTCAAATAAATGGATAATAAGATGACAGTTGGATCTGCGTTGTTAGATTCAGTGCAGCCTTTGATTTGATTGGTTATTTGATACTTGATACGGCTTTGCATCACCTGCCATCACATGGTTGGAGAATTACTTTTCCATAGAACCCAGAAAGTGTTCTTCAATAGAAGTTTCTCTAACATCAGTGTGGTGTCCCTCAGGGCAGTTGCCTTGGGCTGTTACTCTTGTTTTTTTACAAATGATTTGCCACTGGTCTTACACAAAGCTAGAAAGACTATGAATGCGGATGATTCCACACCCTCCAGCCGAAGTCGGTGAGCTCACTGAAATGCTAAATAAGGAGTTACAGTCAATATCAGAATGGGGATTAACAATAAACTAAAAGCATTGTATTTGGTTCTAAAAAAAATGTAAGATCTAAACCTCTACTGGAGTTTTATATAAATGGTGTGACCATTGAGGAAGTTGAGGAAGCTAAACTCCCAGCATTAACATCGGATGGTCAATTATCAAGGTCAGGTTATATTGACAAAGTTGCTGTGAATATTGGGAGGGGTATGTCGGTTATAAAAATATGTACCGTGTTTTTGACAAAAAGATCAACTGTACTAGTTGTTAAGACTCTGATCTTGTCCCATCTTGATTACTGTCCGGTAATATGGTCAAGTGCAGCAAAGAAAGACCTAGCAAAGCTGCAGCTGGCTCAAAACAGAGCAGCACGTCTTTCCCTTAACTGCACATACAGAACAAACATCAGCAACATGCATGCCAGTCTTTCCTGAGATTAACTCTCACATTACTGTAATGAAAATGTCAGATTGTCTGCATAATCAAATAACATTCAGCTCAGACATCCATACGTACCCCACAAGACATGCCATCAGGGGTCTCTTCACAGGCCCAAAGTCCAAAATGAATTCACGGCAATGCCCAGTATTATACAGAGCCATGATCGCATGGAACTCCTTTCCATCTCCAATTACTCAAGCAAACAGCAAAATGACATTTAAAAAAAGATTCAACAACATGTCGGGGAACAGCTGTAAGGAGACACACTTAACTCTTCTTGAACTGCACTGTTAGTTAAGGGCTTGTAAGTAAGCATTTCACGGTAGGGTCTACATTTGTATTCGGCGCATGTGACAAAGTTTGATTTGATTTGAAACAAACACAGACACACATCATATTTTTGTTGTTGTATTGTTTGTATATTGTTGTATTTTAAATGAATGTGACTGTCCTTGTCTATCACTCCTTTGTTACTTGTCATGTTGTGCATGAAAAAAGGAGGGAATTGATTTGGAGATAGTAGAGAAGGATGATCAAAAAGAGGGGAGGAGGAAGTGAAAGTGAAGGTATTGACTGGAGTTCAGTGAGTCAAAGAAAAGAGAGTATTTTTAATTTACCTTTATTTAACTAGGCAAGCCAGTTAAGAACAAATTCTTATTTTCAATGACGGCCTTAACTACCTTGTTCAGGGGCAGAACGACAGATTTGTCAGCTCGGGGATACGATCTTGCAACCAACCTTTCGGTTACTAGTCCAACGCTCTAACCACTAGGCTACCTGCCACCCCCGAGTAAGATAGTGTGTGGGGACAAAATACTCTGTCATGTCAGAACTACTGTGGGGACGCTTGCCGATGTGACTTAACCATTTCTCACAACTGAGGAAGCCGTCCATGTGTTGGCAACATGTGCTGCATGGCTGGGAGGAGGAAGTAGGAGGAGGGAAGGCAAGGGAGGGGAGATGGAGGAGGGGAGGGGTCACACGTAGTCGACCCAGTTTTCATTCCTCTCTCTCTCCCCCCCCCCTCTCTCTCTGTTTTCATTCCTCTCTCTCTCTCTCTCTCTCTCCCCCTCTCTCTCCCTCTCCCCCTCTCTCTCTCTCCCTCTCCCCCTCCCTCTCTCTCTCTCTCTCTCTCTCCCTTTCCCCTCTCTCTCTCTCTCCCTTTCCCCCTCTCTCTCTCTCTCTCTCCCTCTCCCCCTCTCTCTCTCCCCCTCTCTCTCTATCTCTCTCTCCCCCTCTCTCTCTCTCTCTCTCTCTCTCTCTCCCTCTCTCTCCCCCTCTCTCTCTCTCTCTCTCCCTCTCTCTCCCCCTCTCTCTCCCTCTCTCTCTCTCTCTCTCTCTCTCCCCCTCTCTCTCCTCTCTCTCCCTCTCTCTCCCCCTCTCTCTCCCTCTCTCTCTCTCTCTCTCTCTCTCTCTCCCCCTCTCTCCCCCCCCCTCTCTCTCTCTCCCTCTCTCTCCCATGTCCACTTTGTTCTCACCCCCCTCCTTTCTTTCTGTAACATGTTTATCTGACCAGTGAGTGACATATGGAAGAGTTGGGACTCTCTGGAGGAGGTTGGTTAGTCTCTGGGACTGGGACAGCATCCCTCACCTGCACAATCGTGACTGTCATTGGGGGACTGATCACCTTGAGTCCGTGAGCAGATGTTTGTCTTATTACATAAGGCCCGTTGTCGCTCTGGCAGTGGCAAAAGCGTTGGACTCATTGGTCTCATCATCTACAATTACATCTGGAAACGAACATGGCCATTAGATTTCATAATGAGTTAGAACTGTCAAAATGATAAGATAATAATCTGGCTATTACTAAAGGATACACCGTAAAGAGAAAGAGTGATTACATACTACAACTATGTAGGCTAATAATTCTATATGATACATTCCTATATATAAAACAGTTTTGATCAAAAATGTTATTGAATAATATTAGAATGAGTAATACAAGAATATAAGGATGCCGTAGCAGCTCTTAAATATGTAAGCATTCGGTTCACTTTCATCTTTCATGCTTTTATGACCAAATTGCTGTTATCTACAAGAGTACTATACAGAGTACTATCTGTACGAACGCAGAGTACTATCTGTACGAACGCAGAGTACTATCTGTACGAACGCAGAGAACTATCTGTACGAACGCAGAGTACTATGCAGAGAACTATCTGTACGAACGCAGAGTACTATGCAGAGTACTATCTGTACGAACGCAGATCACTATCTGTACGAACGCAGATCACTATCTGTACGAACGCAGAGTACTATCTGTACGAACGCAGAGAACTATCTGTACGAACGCAGAGTACTATACAGAGTACTATCTGTACGAACGCAGAGAACTATCTGTACGAACGCAGATCACTATCTGTACGAACGCAGAGTACTATCTGTACGAGCACAGAGCACTATACAGAGTACTATCTGTACGAACGCAGAGAACTATCTGTACGAAAGCAGAGTACTATACAGAGTACTATCTGTACGAACGCAGAGAACTATCTGTACGAACGCAGAGAACTATCTGTACGAACGCAGAGAACTATCTGTACGAACGCAGAGAACTATCTGTACGAACGCAGAGAACTATCTGTACGAACGCAGAGTACTATCTGTACGAACGCAGAGTACTATCTGTACAAACGAGAGCACTATACAGAGTACTATCTGTACGAACGCAGAGTACTATCTGTACAAACGAGAGCACTATACAGAGTACTATCTGTACGAACGCAGAGCACTATACAGAGTACTATCTGTACGAACGCAGAGAACTATCTGTACGAACGCAGAGAACTATCTGTACGAACGCAGAGAACTATCTGTACAAACGAGAGTACTATCTGTACGAACGAGAGCACTATCTGTACAAACGAGAGTACTATCTAGAGCATTGGTTCTAGCCATGTATGATCGCTGTGTATATTTCTGGATATGTCCTAACCCTTGTCTAGCTGGCTAGCAAA
Organism: Oncorhynchus nerka; assembly: GCF_034236695.1. Classification (NCBI taxonomy): domain Eukaryota; kingdom Metazoa; phylum Chordata; class Actinopteri; order Salmoniformes; family Salmonidae; genus Oncorhynchus; species Oncorhynchus nerka. The sequence goes on from NC_088408.1 coordinate 15,890,871, forward strand.
CAGCACAATCTCTAACTGACGTAAGACCAACATTCAAACACTTGAAGAATATTCAGAGATGAAAAACAATAAAGCTCTTTCTCTCTCCGTCCCAAATGCCACCCTATTCCCTATTTGGTGCACTATATTCTATTTTAGATAGGGTTCTGGTCAAAAGTAGTATACTATATTTGAGTTAGGACTCTAGTTAAAAGTAGTGCAGTATATTTGATTTAGGGCTCTGGTTAAAAGTAGTGCACTATATTTGAGATAGGGCTCTGGTTAAAAGTAGTGCACTGTATAAGGAAAAGGGTACCATTTGGTACACAGCCACGTCTGTTCTCATTTTGTATTGGCATAGTCTCATAAATATCTATCCGTTCATAGTAAAGGGTAGATATCCACAATAACCAGAAATAGCCCCTGGTCACGCAATATCCCCCTGCTTCACATTCCCAACCCATGTCCTCACATAATGAAACAAGACGAATCGGGAGGGCAAAGGTTTCCAGGGCAGATATTTTATGAGGAACATGCTTACACACACACGCACACACACGCACACACACACACACGCGCACACACACACGCACACGCGCACACACACGTAAGCATGCACTCACGCACACACACACACACATGTAAGCATGCACACACACACACAGACATGTAAGCATGCACTCACACACACACACGTAAGCATGCACTCACGCACACACACACACAGACATGTAAGCATGCACTCACACACAGACATGTAAGCATGCACTCACGCACACACGCACACACGCACGCACGCACACACACACACATGCACACACACACACGCACGCACACGCGCACACACACGTAAGCATGCACTCACGCACACACACACACATGTAAGCATGCACACACAGACACGTAAGCATGCACTCACGCACACACACACACACACACGCACGCACACACACACACACACACACACACACACACACACACACATGCACACACACACACGCACGCACACGCGCACACACATGTAAGTATGCACTCACGCACACACACACACATGTAAGCATGCACACACACACACACACATGTAAGCATGCACTCACGCACACACACACACACACATGTAAGTATGCACACACACACACACAAGCACACACAGGTAAGCATGCACTCACGCACGCACAGATAACATATTTACAGAGCTGTCGAGAGGTAAAGATCAGAGGTTACCATCGCAAAAACTTTGCTATGAAACTCAAGCCTTGGTGAGACCTCCTAGGGCAACTTGAAGAGAGCTAATGTGTTTTTAGGATTTGTGAGGAAGTAAGGCAAGCTATGTTTTGAGCTTTGTGGACAGTGATGATGATGTCCCTCCTGGCTCAGAGCCATACTAGTCGCCTGACTTGAATGACATAATGTTTATCTGATTATTTTGATCTGATATAGTGCTTTTTTCCCTGCCACTAACTGTAGGTCAATGGTAATAACTTTCTCCTGCTGAGCTCTCTTTAAGTAGGCTGATCTGCTGTCTTGCCAACTCCTGTGGTCAATGTAATGAAGAACTAGTTGCCTATACAGAAGTACAGAGATCGGGGACCGAGTTACGCTCTGTGTGATCACAGTGCTGTTGACTGTAGATACAGTACAGTGTTTCTCTCCACTTCTCTGAGAGAATAGCTTGTGTTTCTACTATTATGACAGGGATTCCTCTACATGCTATGTGAGGTCACTGGCCCATAGCCACAGGATGGACAGGGCATGATATGGACGTGACATTCTGGGGATTTGGTGACATAAAACTGGAGGTGACATCTAACCATATGGTTGGAAGGTTACCCGACCATCTACCCCAGCCTGTGTGGTTAGAGGTGATGATGGTTGCCTCATTGTCGACCATGAACATGACAGAAATACTCTGTCATGTCACATGAAAGACCAAGATCCTTTGTGCTGAGAAGTCAGCACACTATTTCAGGATGTTCAAAGCCACAAAGATGGAAGTGGTTACGTCCTTGAATGATTCCTCCACTTTTACAAGGAAAATAAGCATTTTTTACACAATTGTTTCCAAAGAAGGAGATTTTTTTTGTAATCGTGGCATTCGGATTGGTATGGTAAAATTGGGCCATCATTCATTAAAATGAAATGACGGAGGAGGGCGAGTGTTTCTCTGATTGGAGAATCTGGGGACTTTCCCTGGCCGACGTGTGCACACACACATACAACACACATGCTCTCTCGCTCGCTCGATCCATCTGACTCTCTCTCTCTGTTTCTCTCTCACAGTCTCATACCCCAGACAGTGGACCTTGCACTGCAGCTGGGCTGCCAAATCAAACACTCCATATTTCACAATGCATCTGTCCCTTTGCTTCAAAACTTGATAAACACACGGTCAACTGCCATATCTGAATAACAGCCAGGATGGAAGCTTTCAAGTGAACCCGCCATAATGAACTGTGACCATCATAGCTTTGCCATGCGTCAGCACTCAACTGAAGATCACAGAATTGTCAAGTAAATTTGTGTTCAAAGGCCTAATGGCAATGGGCAGTGCTTGTTTCAAGTGTCAACTCCAATGTCATTCTACGGTTTTGCTGTTGTTATCCCAACTCATTGAGAACACAAATGACTTCACTCTAGGCTTCCTGTCCTTTCTCCTCGGCCTGAGACGAGGATTCATGAGGTCGTTATTCCCAGTTGCATCTTGGTCATTGTGGACGGTTGCCGTAGAGACCTGAGGAGATGTCATGTGAGTTAGAATGAAAGAGATGCTCACGGCTGTTAGTGAACGACCACAAACGGGCCTTCTTTCTTTTCCTCTTATGTTTCTTTCACTCTTTCTTCCTGGCTTTCTTTACACTGCTTTATGTTATCTCAGGAGTTCTGAGGAATGCTATCGCCTTAAATCACGCCACAGACCATTTCCGTCACAGACCATTTCAGAACTAGAACGTTAAGGAGACACATATTTCAGCCTCTGAAGCTTTAGATATTTTCTGCCCTTACACTACATGGCCAAAAGTATGTGGATACCCCTTCAAATGAGTGGATTTGGCTTTTTCAGCCATACTCGTTGCTGACAGGTGTATAAAATGGAGCACATAGTCATGCAATCTCCATAGACAAACATTGGCAGCAGAATGGCTCGTACTGAAGAGCTCAGTGACTTTCAACGTGGCACCGCCATTGGATGCCACTTTTCCAACAAGACAGTTCGTCAAATTTTTGCCATGCTAGAGCTGCTCCGGTCAACTGTAGTGTTGATATTGTGAAGTGGAAACATCTAGAAGCAACAACGGCTCAGTCGCCAAGTGGTAGGTCACACAAGCTCACAGAACGGGACGCCAAGTGGTAGGTCACACAAGCTCACAGAACGGGACGCCAAGTGGTAGGTCACACAAGCTCACAGAACGGGACGCCAAGTGGTAGGTCACACAAGCTCACAGAACGGGACGCCAAGTGGTAGGTCACACAAGCTCACAGAACGGGACGCCAAGTGCTGAAGCGCGTAGCATGTAAATAATGTCTGTACTCGGTTGCAACACTCAGTACCGAGTTTCAAACTGCCTCTGGAAGTACCGTCAGCACAAGAGCTGTTCGTTGGCCGAGCAGCCGTACATAAGGCTAAGATCACCATGCGCAATGCCAAGCGTCGGCTGGAGTGGTGTAATGCTCTCCGCCATTGGAAATGCGTTCTCTGGAGTGATAAATCACACTTCATCTTCTGGCAGTCCGACGGAAGAATCTGGATTTGGTGGATGCCAGGAAAACGCAACCTGCCCGAATGCATAGTGCCAACTGTAATGTTTGGTGGAGGATTATTAATGGTCTGGGGCTGTTTTTCATGGTTCGGGCTAGACCTCTTAGTTCCAGTGAAGGGGAATCTTAACGCTACAGCATACAATGACATTATTGACAATTCTGTGCTTCCAACTTTGTAGCAACAGCTTGGGAAAGGTACTTTGCTGTTTCAGTATGAAAATGTCCTCGTGCACAAAGCGAGGTCCATACAGAAATGGTTTGTCGAGATCGGTTTGGAAGAACTTGACTGTCCTGCACAGAGCCCTGACCTTAACCCCATCGAACACCTTTGGGATGAATTGGAACACCGACTTCGAGCCAGACCTAATTGCCCAACATCAGTGCCCAACCTCACAAATGCTTGTGGCTGAATGGAAGCAAGTCCCTGCAGCAATGTTCCAACATCTAGTGGAAAGCCTTTCCAGAATAGTGGAGGCTGTTATAGCAGCAAAGGGGGACCAATTCCATATTAGTGCCCATGATTTTGGAATGAGATGTTCAACAAGCAGGTGTCCACATACTTTTGGCCATGTAGTGTATGCAGCAGCACGCTGTAGATCATGAATTCCTTCATGTTTAGTATTTGTATTTATTATGGATCCCCATTAGTTCCTACCAAGGCAGCACATACTCTTCATGGGGTCCAAACACATTAAGGCACTTACATCACACATAAAAAAAAGATTAAACAGTACATCATTTAACATTATTACATCACTACATATCTACAATAAAACATTTATAACACCACCATAAAACAATATTACAATGTACGTGTGTGTAGAGTGGGTGTGCTGGCGTGTGTGTGCGTATGTGTGTGTCTGTACCTGGATGTGTATGTCTCTTCACAGTCCCCACTGTTACTGTTTTTTAGTAGTGATGTGGCAGCCTGGATTTTATTCAAGGTCTGATTTATAATGAAAAAATGGTGATGGCTGTAATCACACAGCACTGTGTAATCACACAGCACTGTGTGTGTGTGTGTGTGTGTGTGCGTGTGTGTGTGTGTGTGTGTGTGCGTGTGTCTAACCTGCAAGTGGCAGCAGTGTTGCTGGGAAACAACAGAAATGGGTCAGTGTGTATGGGGAGGGTATGCTTTCCTGCGCACAACACCTGTCCCACATTATTTTGTTCTAGTTCTCAAGTTACACACACACACACACACACACACACACACACACACACACACACACACACACACACACACACACACACACACACACACACACAGACAGACAGAACAAGGCCAGAAAGAGTTTCTTTCACAACTCTTGATGTCTGCATGGTCAGATAAATAGTTAGGGTTTGAGACCCGACAAACAGACAGGTGGGTTGATTACAAATATATCAGCATGTCATCACTCCTAAAGACAGCAGACAACAACACACAGATTACAAAGGGCTGTAATGGTAGTAGAAGACCAGGGCACAAAGTGCAGGCCTGCAGGGAGTCTATTAGGCCCGTCATTTACCTCCTAGTGTAATTGGGTATCATTCCACCATTCTTTGCCTTTTAAGTGTATCTTGAACATTGTCATAAAGAAGAGCACATGTTCAACTTCATAAAAAAACATGTTTTCCATCTCAAGAGGTTAAATAAAAGCAAAATACTATAGTAGTGTCAATTAAGTGCCAAATAAAATAACAGGGTTGACTGTAACAGGTTGACTGTAACAGGTTGACTGTAATAGGTACACTTTAACATGGTTGACCGTAATGGGGTTGACCGTATCATGTTGACTATAACAGGTTTGACCGTAATAGTGTTGACCGTAACAGGGTGATCATAACAGAGTTGACTGTAAAAGGGTTGACTGTAAAAGGGTTGACCGTAACGGGGTTGACCGTAACGGGGTTCACTGTAACGAGGTTGACCGTATCATGTTTGACCGTAACGAGGTTGACCGTATCATGTTGACTATAACAGGTTTGACCGTACTAGTGTTGACCGTAACAGGGGGGCTATAACAGGGTTTTACCGTAACGGGGTTGACTGTAACATGGTTGACCGTAACGGGGTTGAACGTAACGGGGTTGACCGTAACAGGGTTGACCATAACGGGGTTTACCTTAATCCGCCATAAATCCCCTCATGTCTGGGAGAATGGGCGCTTGTTGTGTGCAACAGGGAGTGGCAATTGAATGCAAGCTTCACAAAATCCTGTCTATCTGTCGGTAACAGGGTTGATGTTTTATGCTCGACCCACTCAGTTTTCCACCACAAAACACCAGAACATGTCCAATAAAGAGTAGAACCAGCTCAACTGCTTGTACTCTGATTAATTAAATGGTCAATGATTTTTCATTTTTTTTATATTTACAAAGGAATAGTTTCACACCGTATTAAAACATCCTTCCTTGGTCTGGGTGATATCAGCTCAGTACTTTACTTTATTTCCCTGACACGGAACCCAAACCGGCTGTGCGTGTGCGCCATCGTGCATACATTTATTTTGCCCCCCCACACCAAACGCGATCACGACACGCAGGTTAATAAAATATCAAAACAAACTCTGAACCAATTACATTAATTTGGGGACAGGTTGAAAAGCATTAAACATTTATGGCAATTTAGAGAGCTAGCTTACACTTGCTAGGTAATTTGTCCTATTTAGCTAGCTTGCTGTTGCTAGCTAATTTGTCCTGGGATATAAACATTGAGTTGTTATTTTACCTGAAATGCACAAGGTCCTCTACTCCGACAATTAATCCACACATAAAACGGTCAACCAAATAATTTCTAGTCCCTTGGCAACGCAGACGCTCGTTGATGCACACAAGCAGTGTGGATGCAATAATTGAATAATATAGATTTCTAAATGTATTTTGCAACACGAGCGGTGTAGTCAAGATATTACACTGTGCTTTTGTTATTTTGGGGAAGGTTACAGAGACTATCTTGTATTCTTTTTTTATCTCCCTAATAAAACTATTTGACCTGGTGTAATTGGACCGACTTGTTTTGTACTTTATTTACACCAGTGTACTCCATCTTCTGCTCATTTGTGTCCACCGTCAAGATCATAGATTCAGGAAAACATTTTTTTAAACCATTCCAAAAGTACCATAATGATGACTTCAGGCTAAATAAAACATGTATTGTTTCTGACACAAAATTCCTTTATTCATAGGATGCATATGTTTGGTTGTGGGCCCACCTCTATCAACAACAATTCTGAGTAGTCTACCGGTCCTTCCCAGCTCAATAGTGTGCTTACTGCAATCTGAGTTGCATGGCGACATCTCCTCAAAGTTGTAGCAACTCAGCAGTTGTTGTTGCAGTTCATGGTGTCTTGGGTCAGCTGATCACAGGATCATTCCCCTTGGTAGGCCCAACAGAGCTCCATCTTCTCAACATTGCTCTCTGAAGTTCTGTGATGTCAGTATAGTCCTTTGCATTTTTTCATTGTGTAGACACTCTACCTTCTAGACTTGTGTGTCAAAGTGTGTCACTAATCAAGCCCCAGAGGACTGGAGTTGTCCATCCCTGATACTTATTTTCCACCATAATCTGCAAATAAATTCATTTAAAATCATACAATGTGATTTTCTGGAGAAAAAAAAAATCTAATTTTGTCTGTCATAGTTGAAGTGTACCTATGATAAATTACAGGCCTCTCTCATCTTTTTAAGTAGGAGAACTTGCACAATTGGTGGCTGACTAAATACTTTTTTGCCCCACTATATGTTGTTGCTTCAATTTTTGTATTTATTGTCTTTTATGTTCTGCCTTGTCATCAACTCCCATTTGAATGTTAGTCTGTGATAGCCTAGATCAGTGGTTCTCAATCCAGGTCCTGGGGACCCAAAGGGGTGCACATTTTGGTTTTTATCCTAGCACTACATACCTGATTCAAATCAACAACTCATCAGGCTTTGATGATTTGAATCAGGTGTGTAGTCCTAGGGGAAAAACAAAACTGTGCACCTCTTTGGGTCCCCAGGACCAGGATTGAAAACCACTGGCCTATATTGTTAAATAGTGCACATAAACAATATAACAAAATATAGGCCTATCCCATCTTTGCTAAATATGTTGACCATGTTTGCAGTCCACATTGTTCTAAGTATTTGCATAGCTTCAATATGGGAATATGTACATAAACATACATTAGTATTTACACTGATATAGGGGCTATGCCTACTGTTTTTGGGCTCCCAAGTGGCGCAGCGGTCTAAGGCACTTCATCTCAGTGCAAGAGGTGTCATTACAGTCACCGGTTCGAATTCAGGCTGTATCACATCCGTCCGCGATTGGGAGTCCCATAGGGCGGCGCACAATTGGCCCAGCATCGTATAAATAATAATAATTGCATTATGGCTGCGTAAAAACATGTGAAATGTTGTCAATAACTATTGATTAGGCCTAAAAATAGTGAATAATTCTAATCGCAACTTGGTTTAAGTAGGCTATGTCTAAATACAATTACAGGCACCATAATATTAAAGCAACGCAGACAATGGAGGGTTTTATGCACATTCAAACTTTTCACATGAGCCTGACAAAGATCTAATATAGAGAGAGAATGTCCACTTATCCTTCATACTGCTCCCAAATATGTTTTGTAAACATAATGGAACCATCTTACAGATTGCATTCACACTTCTCCAGAAGGAGCAGATGGTTCTTAAATTCCATTGCATTCCGTGATGGATGTTCTTGTCATAAAGCCAGGACAATGAATCATTTTCAAAGTTTGGTTTTTAATCAAATGAAATGAAAAACAAGCAATCATTTTTTTTTTTAAACAACAAAAATAGCTTGGGGTCAGAAAATGATATGATAAAATCTGCAGGATAAAGAAAGTCTCACCAGATTGCTGTTGAAGCAGTCTTCATTATAGCCTATTGGCCTACTGTAAGGGTAACCTACAACAGGGTTTGTTTTTAATCATCTCAAATGGTAAATAAAGCAATTGTACACGAGAAGGCAAGCTAAACAATTCTTTAGCACCGCTGTGCTGCATTCATATGTACGAGGCAGAGCCATGTACAGTAGATCAGCACAGCTGTGCTGCATTCATATGTACGAGGCAGAGCCATGTACAGTAGATCAGCACAGCTGTGCTGCATTCATATGTACGAGGCAGAGCCATGTACAGTAGATCAGCACAGCTGTGCTGCATTCATATGTACGAGGCAGAGCCATGTACAGTAGATCAGCACAGCTGTGCTGCGGTCATATGTACGAGGCAGAGCCAGGTACAGTAGATCAGCACAGCTGTGCTGCGGTCATATGTACGAGGCAGAGCCAGGTACAGTAGATCAGCACAGCTGTGCTGCGGTCATATGTACGAGGCAGAGCCAGGTACAGTAGATCAGCACAGCTGTGCTGCGGTCATATGTACGAGGCAGAGCCAGGTACAGTAGATCAGCACCGCTGTGCTGCGGTCATATGTACGAGGCAGAGCCAGGTACAGTAGATCAGCACAGCTGTGCTGCGGTCATATGTACGAGGCAGAGCCAGGTACAGTAGGTCAGCACAGCTGTGCTGCGGTCATATGTACGAGGCAGAGCCAGGTACAGTAGATCAGCACAGCTGTGCTGCGGTCATATGTACGAGGCAGAGCCAGGTACAGTAGATCAGCACAGCTGTGCTGCGGTCATATGTACAAGGCAGAGCCAGGTACAGTAGCAAGGCACAGCCGTGCAAAAAAAGTTGTTTTGCACAATCTCAAGTGTACAATTACTTTTCTACATTATTTTGAAAAATGTATTCATTGGCTACTATTTAATCCCTCAACGAAAATATAGGCCTAATCAGGCCTTCTGACACATCTATGTTTGCTACCCTAGCAGGCTGGCCGTTCACTCTGATTAGGTTGCCAGAGACACAACCCAGTCGTTAAGTATTTTTGTTCTATATCTATGGACATGGCCCAGTCCTTATTTCTAAATGTTCAGTTGCCATGCTGGCTGGCAAATCTCTTATCCCTTGCTTGCTAGCTAGCCAACTACGGCTAATACAGTCAGGTCGAACAGTGCAGCTATAATAACAGCAAAATAGATGCATTTGCTTAAGCTGTTTTGGATACATCGATAACAATGAGCTAAGGGATGGGCAATTTCCCCTGGCATAGACAATGTGCTCACTCTCCAGGACACTGTTCAGAGGAGCTAGTCAACTGCACAGCTAACAGAATCACTACAAACTGAAGTTGGTAAGACAGCAGACTAGTTGGGTTTCATGTCGTTTTACCTGTTTTTCTATTGACATTTCCATACAAATTATGCTGATTCATGATTTCCACTGGCTGACACATTCATTTATTTTCAATAGGACAGTGAAGATCGAATTTCAATATTGAAACAATTTTGCTAATGTCGAGAGACAGACAGTAACATTTGTACAAACCCCTGTTGTTGCAAACCAAATGTTAGACTAGAACCAAGGGAAACTCCTGTCTAGATGCTTTTTACAGTGGATATCAAGTGAATGAATTTCCTGGCTGATGGGACACTGGATGCGCAGGGATTTCTCAGACGGAACAGAAAACAAGTTTCACATTTTTGCGTCATAGGCTTACCATGCTAAACATATTTTGTAGCATGGCTTAGAACACATCTGAAATCAAATTATATTTGTCACATGCGCCGAATAAAACAGGTGTAGTAGACCTTACAATGAAATGCTTACTTACAAGCCCTTAATTAACCAAATATGCAGTTTTAAGAAAATACACACACAAAAAAATCATTAAGAGATAAGACAAACAAATAATTATAGAGCAGCAGTGAATAACATTAGCTTGGCTATATACAGGGGGTACCGGTACAGAGTTAATGTGGAGGCTATATACAGGGGGTACCGGTACAGAGTTAATGTGGAGGCTATATACAGGGGGTACCGGTACAGAGTTAATGTGGAGGCTATATACAGGAGGTACCGGTACAGAGTTAATGTGGAGGCTGTATACAGGGGGTACCGGTACAGAGTTAATGTGGAGGCTATATACAGGAGGTACCGGTACAGAGTTAATGTGGAGGCTGTATACAGGGGGTACCGGTACAGAGTTAATGTGGAGGCTATATACAGGGGGTACCGGTACAGAGTTAATGTGGAGGCTGTATACAGGGGGTACCGGTACAGAGTCAATGTGGAGGCTATATACAGGGGGTACCGTTACAGAGTTAATGTGGAGGCCATATACAGGGGGTACCGGTACAGAGTTAATGTGGAGGCTGTATACAGGGGGTACCGGTACAGAGTTAATGTGGAGGCTGTATACAGGGGGTACCGGTACAGAGTTAATGTGGAGGCCATATACAGGGGGTACCGGTACAGAGTTAATGTGGAGGCTATATACAGGGGGTACCGTTACAGAGTTAATGTGGAGGCTATATACAGGGGGTACCCATACAGAGTTAATGTGGAGGCTATATACAGGAGGTACCGGTACAGAGTTAATGTGGAGGCTGTATACAGGGGGTACCGGTACAGAGTTAATGTGGAGGCTGTATACAGGGGGTACCGGTACAGAGTCAATGTGGAGGCTATATACAGGGGGTACCGGTACAGAGTTAATGTGGAGGCTATATACAGGGGGTACCGGTACAGAGTTAATGTGGAGGCTATATACAGGGGGTACCGATACAGAGTTAATGTGGAGGCTATATACAGGGGGTACGGTACAGAGTTAATGTGGAGGCTGTATACAGGGGTACCGGTACAGAGTTAATGTGGAGGCTATATACAGGGGGTACCGGTACAGAGTTAATGTGGAGGCTATATACAGGGGGTACCGGTACAGAGTTAATGTGGAGGCTGTATACAGGGGGTACCGGTACAGAGTTAATGTGGAGGCTATATACAGGGGGTACCGGTACAGAGTTAATGTGGAGGCTGTATACAGGGGGTACCGGTACAGAGTTAATGTGGAGGCTGTATACAGGGGTACCGTTACAGAGTTAATGTGGAGGCTATATACAGGAGGTACCGGTACAGAGTTAATGTGGAGGCTGTATACAGGGGGTACCGGTACAGAGTTAATGTGGAGGCTGTATACAGGGGGTACCGGTACAGAGTTAATGTGGAGGCTATATACAGGGGGTACCGGTACAGAGTTAATGTGGAGGCTATATACAGGGGGTACCGGTACAGAGTTAATGTGGAGGCTGTATACAGGGGGTACCGGTACAGAGTTAATGTGGAGGCTGTATACAGGGGGTACCGTTACAGAGTTAATGTGGAGGCTATATACAGGAGGTACCGGTACAGAGTTAATGTGGAGGCTGTATACAGGGGGTACCGGTACAGAGTTAATGTGGAGGCTGTATACAGGGGGTACCGGTACAGAGTTAATGTGGAGGCTGTATACAGGAGGTACCGGTACAGAGTTAATGTGGAGGCTGTATACAGGGGGTACCGGTACAGAGTTAATGTGGAGGCTGTATACAGGGGTACGGTACAGAGTTAATGTGGAGGCTGTATACAGGGGGTACCGGTACAGAGTTAATGTGGAGGCTGTATACAGGGGGTACCGGTACAGAGTTAATGTGGAGGCCATATACAGGGGGTACCCATACAGAGTTAATGTGGAGGCTATATACAGGAGGTACCGGTACAGAGTTAATGTGGAGGCTATATACAGGGGGTACCGGTACAGAGTTAATGTGGAGGCTATATACAGGAGGTACCGGTACAGAGTTAATGTGGAGGCTATATACAGGGGGTACCGGTACAGAGTTAATGTGGAGGCTATATACAGGGGGTACCGTTACAGAGTTAATGTGGAGGCTATATACAGGGGGTACCGGTACAGAGTTAATGTGGAGGCTATATACAGGGGGTACCGTTACAGAGTTAATGTGGAGGCTATATACAGGGGGTACCGGTACAGAGTTAATGTGGAGGCTATATACAGGGGGTACCGTTACAGAGTTAATGTGGAGGCCATATACAGGGGGTACCCATACAGAGTTAATGTGGAGGCTATATACAGGAGGTACCGGTACAGAGTTAATGTGGAGGCTATATACAGGGGGTACCGTTACAGAGTTAATGTGGAGGCTATATACAGGGGGTACCGGTACAGAGTTAATGTGGAGGCTATATACAGGGGGTACCGGTACAGAGTTAATGTGGAGGCCATATACAGGGGGTACCCATACAGAGTTAATGTGGAGGCTATATACAGGAGGTACCGGTACAGAGTTAATGTGGAGGCTATATACAGGGGGTACCGGTACAGAGTTAATGTGGAGGCTATATACAGGAGGTACCGGTACAGAGTTAATGTGGAGGCTATATACAGGGGGTACCGGTACAGAGTTAATGTGGAGGCTATATACAGGGGGTACCGGTACAGAGTTAATGTGGAGGCTATATACAGGGGGTACCGTTACAGAGTTAATGTGGAGGCTATATACAGGGGGTACCGGTACAGAGTTAATGTGGAGGCTATATACAGGGGGTACCGTTACAGAGTTAATGTGGAGGCTATATACAGGGGGTACCGGTACAGAGTTAATGTGGAGATTCAGTGCTCAACTCAGACTTTGGATGCTAGTGAGTGAGAGGCAGGCAGGCAGGGTTGTCAGGTCTGGAGAGATGTAGGAAAGTGGAACATTGCCTTAGGCATTGATCCACATCTAACTGCATCACAAATCACAGCCAGTCTGTCTGTCTGTCTGTCTGTATTTGTACTGTAAGCTGCAAACAAAAGGCCACAGTTTCATCCCCCAGAGAGGAGTGAGCACACTGTAACATTGCATAGTGTTTTTTAATCATAAACTTTTGACGGTGGAACGAGCCTGTTTCCCGGAATCAGCTGTCGTTCCCAAACGGCCAGTTGCAGTGGGAAGAGGGAAAAGAGGGAATGTGGGGGAGTTTCCTGTCAATGAAACGGGCCCATCAGTGAGCCCTGAGACTGAGACAGACCCTGCCCTGGAGACAAAGCGTGCCAATGCAGATGGATACACACACACACTAACACACACGCGCACACACACATACACACACATACACACACACATACACACACATACACACACACACACACTCATACACACACACATACACCGAGCTTGATCCAAAGCGTGTTCCCAGGAAGCAGTGTTCCTGTCCAAGCCCAGTCCCGTGTCTCTGACCTGGGCCTCGATGGTTTCCACATGTGGGGAGGAGACAGCTCCATGGAGCCCGACATCGTTCAGGGATTCAACTAATGGTAGGGGAAGTGACACACAAAGCCAGGGAGGACATTTAATAACTGCAGGTCAATGTTTTGGAAGGAAGAGGTGAAGCCATAGTAAACCTTTTCTTGTATTGAGCCGGTACCAGTTGGAGAAACAGAACTGGACTTATAGGTGATTTGGTTCCTATTAGCAATACCAAGAGACAGGGTTGGGAGCACTGCCAGAGTAGACAGCTAATACAACAGTCCAAACTACACTATTCCAACCCTGTGTCCATCACTTTCTCTTATCTTCAGTAGAAAAAGGCCTGAACAGAGAAACACACTATGACTGACTGTATGCTTTCTCATGGACGCTTGTGAAGACAATTATTCATGGGTTAGTGAACAGCTACTCCACAGGTTTTACAAGTTAGTGAACAGCTACTCTACAGGTTTAACAAGTTAGTGAACAGCTACTCCACAGGTTTTACAAGTTAGTGAACAGCTACTCCACAGGTTTTACAAGTTAGTGAACAGCTACTCTACATGTTTAACAAGTTAGTGAACAGCTACTCCACAGGTTTTACAAGTTAGTGAAGAGCTACTCCACAGGTTTTACAAGTTAGTGAACAGCTACTCTACAGGTTTAACACGTTAGTGAACAGCTACTCCACAGGTTTTAGAAGTTAGTGAACAGCTACTCCACAGGTTTTACAAGTTAGTGAACAGCTACTCTACAGGTTTTACAAGTTAGTGAACAGCTACTCCACAGGTTTTACAAGTTAGTGAACAGCTACTCCACAGGTTTTACAAGTTAGTGAACAGCTACTCCACAGGTTTAACAAGTTAGTGAACAGCTACTCCACAGGTTTAACAAGTTAGTGAACAGCTACTCCACAGGATTTACAAGTTAGTGAACAGCTACTCCACAGGTTTAACAAGTTAGTGAACAGCTACTCCACAGGTTTAACAAGTTAGTGAACAGCTACTCCACAGGTTTAACAAGTTAGTGAACAGCTACTCCACAGGTTTTACAAGTTAGTGAACAGCTACTCCACAGGTTTAACAAGTTAGTGAACAGCTACTCCACAGGTTTAACAAGTTAGTGAACAGCTACTCCACAGGTTTTACAAGTTAGTGAACAGCTACTCCACAGGTTTTGACATGAACAAGTCTAAATGTTGATTCCATTGATTCTAACTGAGATGTGTGGAGTGTAGTGGTCTGACGAGGAGCCATGACAACCGTGCGGTGGTCTGAATAGGAGCTATGACAACCACAAATCTTCTCTCTCTTTTCTTTCCTTTTTCTCTCGTTCTCTCTCTGTTTCATACAAAACACACACACACACACACAATCCCCCATGACACAAACACAACCCCCTCCCCCGCACACACACAGTGCCCCCCACACACACAGTGGGCCCTCCCCCTCCCCCACACACACACAGTGGGCCCTCCCCCACACACACAGTGGGCCCTCCGCCCTCCCCCCCCCACACACACAGTGGGCCCTCCCCGCACACACAGTGGGCCCTCCCCCCCGCACACACACAGTGCCCCCCCCACACACACACAGTGGGCCCTCCCCACACACACTCAGTGGGCCATCCCCACACAAGCCTCCTCTCTGTGGGCCATCCCCACACAAGCCTCCTCTCTGTGGGCCCTCCCACACAAGCCTCCTCTCTGTGGGCCATCCCCACACAAGCCTCCTCTCTGTGGGCCCTCCCCACACACACACAGTGCCCCCCCCCCACACACACACAGTGGGCCCTCCCCACAAACACTCAGTGGGCCATCCCCACACAAGCCTCCTCTCTGTGGGCCATCCCCACACAAGCCTCCTCTCTGTGGGCCCTCCCCCACACACACAGTGCCCCCCCCACACACACACAGTGGGCCCTCCCCCACAAACACTCAGTGGGCCATCCCCACACAAGCCTCCTCTCTGTGGGCCATCCCCACACAAGCCTCCTCTCTGTGGGCCATCCCCACACAAGCCTCCTCTCAGTGGGCCATCCCCACACAAGCCTCCTCTCTGTGGGCCCTCCCCACACAAGCCTCCTCTCTGTGGGCCCTCCCCACACAAGCCTCCTCTCTGTGGGCCCTCCCCACACAAGCCTCCTCTCTGTGGGCCATCCCCACACAAGCCTCCTCTCTGTGGGCCCTCCCCACACAAGCCTGCTCTCTGTGGGCCATCCCCACACAAGCCTCCTCTCTGTGGGCCCTCCCCACACAAGCCTCCTCTCTGTGGACCCTCCCCACACAAGCCTCCTCTCTGTGGGCCATCCCCACACAAGCCTCCTCTCTGTGGGCCATCCCCACACAAGCCTCCTCTCTGTGGGCCATCCCCACACAAGCCTCCTCTCAGTGGGCCATCCCCACACAAGCCTCCTCTCTGTGGGCCCTCCCCACACAAGCCTCCTCTCTGTGGGCCCTCCCACACAAGCCTCCTCTCTGTGGGCCCTCCCCACACAAGCCTCCTCTCTGTGGGCCCTCCCCACACAAGCCTCCTCTCTGTGGGCCCTCCCCACACAAGCCTCCTCTCTGTGGGCCATCCCCACACAAGCCTCCTCTCTGTGGGCCCTCCCCACACAAGCCTCCTCTCTGTGGGCCCTCCCCACACAAGCCTCCTCTCTGTGGGCCCTCCCACACAAGCCTCCTCTCTGTGGGCCCTCCCACACAAGCCTCCTCTCTGTGGGCCATCCCCACACAAGCCTCCTCTCTGTGGGCCCTCCCCACACAAGCCTCCTCTCTGTGGGCCCTCCCCACACAAGCCTACTCTCTGTGGGCCCTCCCCACACAAGCCTCCTCTCTGTGGGCCCTCCCCACACAAGCCTCCTCTCTGTAGGCCATCCCCACACAAGCCTCCTCTCTGTGGGCCCTCCCCACACAAGCCTCCTCTCTGTGGGCCATCCCCACACAAGCCTCCTCTCTGTGGGCCCTCCCCACACAAGCCTCCTCTCTGTGGACCCTCCCCACACAAGCCTCCTCTCTGTGGGCCATCCCCACACAAGCCTCCTCTCTGTGGGCCATCCCCACACAAGCCTCCTCTCTGTGGGCCATCCCCACACAAGCCTCCTCTCTGTGGGCCATCCCCACACAAGCCTCCTCTCTGTGGGCCATCCCCACACAAGCCTCCTCTCTGTGGGCCATCCCCACACAAGCCTCCTCTCTGTGGGCCATCCCCACACAAGCCTCCTCTCTGTGGGCCAGCATTTAACTGCAGACACATAACACACTCTGGAGCCTCTCCAGGATCCGACCGAGAACGGACCAATTAACAAGCAGGCCACAGCAGAGCCAACTGCCCAGCAGTAATCAGAGACAAGGAGGGAGGGGACAAGATACACACACAAATGACAGTCTATGTGTGTGTCATTCACCACATTCTCAGGATGCAATTTAATGCCGCAGAGCCAGAGAGAAGTCGTTACACAGGAAAGCGTTTTAATAACCCCCAGAACCAGAACCTTGAGCTTGAAGAGAATGTTAATGAATGCCATGTTTCAGCTGTCTAAAGTCAAACAGACAACCTTGTTTATGATGTATTGTATATGGTATTTTATTAACGTGGTGGTCTAAAGTCATACAGACAATATTAGATCAGTCTAACTCCACTTGTTTCTCTCACTTGAAATTCAGGATGTTATGAGTAGGGCTGTGGTCCAGGGGGATCGAGATATAGAGTTTGTGAGCCTTACTGGAGTTGTGTGGTTGGTTTTCATCAGGGGGGGATGGAGGGAGGGACACAAAGAGAGTTAGAGAGAGATACAGAGAGAGAAAGATACAGAGAGAGATGGGGGAGTGAGAGAGAGAGAGAGAGAGATATGGGGAGGGAGGGAGATACAAAGAGAGTTAGAGAGAAAGAGAAAGGGAGGGAGAGAGGGAGAGAGAGAGACTTGACTTTTTGTCTTTCTTTAATTAAACATTCTCATTTCATTAAAACCTCACCACCACCACCACCCCCCCTTTAAAATAAAACACCAAAATATATCCTGTACTGCATACATGTACCATATTCACCTTTCCCTCTACCACATGATACAAAACAACACCACACATCATAATAACCAAAAAACCTCACCACTTCTACAACCGTATTTCCACAACTTCTTCCCCAGCTATACAGACAGCCCCCCCAACACACCATATCTCCTGAAACATCTCCACACTTTTTATTATTTTATAGAACACAAATTCCACCCTTAGGCACGCAGAGACCATCCCATTAAATAATAGTAAAGGGTATGTTATCCCCCCACCTTTGACCCTGTTCCTCCTTGTTATCCAAATAGCCAACTTTGCCAGAGCAAACAGAAAATTCAACAAAACACATTTGGCCTTTTCCTTATTTGAATACCTGTACCCCATTATAAATATCCTAACAGTAAAAACGACCCCCAACCTCTCACACAGACATTCCAACAGAGACATTAATGGAATTAACCTGGTGCACACAGAAAACACATGAATCACAGTTTCTCTCATAACACAGAAAGGACACCCCTGCCCGACTCCCGGTTCAACCCGTGCCAACCAGCAGTTAGTAGCCAGGCCTCCATGTAGAATCCTCCACTGGAGGTCCCCTGACCTCTTTGGTACTAGGGGTTTGTCGAGCCCCCTCCATCTAAAACTCACCATACTCTTCTCCCCACACACTCCCTGCCACTGATGTGCCTTCACTCCTGTTAGGCTCCTAATGTTCCTCACCTTAACGCAGAGGTTGTAGAGGGCCTTACCTCCCATCCCCTCAAACTCCCCCTTGCTCAGAGTGTTAAAATCTAACAAGTCCTCCAGACCCCCTTGCCAGTCCCCAGTCTCTGCCATCTCTGCCTGTGCCGCCCCCTCACCGGCTCAGACAGTGCCTCCTGGACCTCCTCCAGGAATCTCTCCAGCAGCCTAAGAGACGTTATTCCTGTTTGTTGTGCCAGGACTTCTGGGGTTTTCCACCCCTCCTTTCCCAGCAGTCGCAGGTCAACCAGCCTTTGTAAACCCCCTGCCATCAGTTGTGTCTGCAGGGTGGCCGACTGAACCGATCTCAAAGGGATGGCTGGGTTGTGGAAGATAGGCTCCTCCCACAGCCCAGGCTCCACACCCTATTCTCGTGTGGGCCTTAGCAGCTGCCAGGCCCTCAGCACTGCAGAGTAAAACTCTGAGAGACCTGCTGTACTCAGCCTCTCCAGCTTCATGAGGAACAGCTGCCGGTTCAACCCTAATCCACCAGCTCTCCTCAGCAGCGCGCATGTTGGTTCCCTCCAGCCGACATCAGTATGGAACAGCAGTCTCTGCACAGCCTTTAGTTGGAAGCAGCCACCCTAGTCTCCAGTTCCACCAGGCGCAGTCCTCTTTCGTGGGCGGTCATGTGCAACACTGCCGTCCCCAGCCAGTGATGGCCAGACCAGAAAAAGTCCACCAGCTTGCGTTGCAGGTTTGCGAGCAGACCGGCGGGGGTGTTGAGGACAGCCAGTTTATGCCACAGGGAAGATGCCACCAGGTTGTTGATTATCAGCACCCTCCCTCTATGTGACACTTGGGACAGGAGAAACTGCCACCTGGCTAGTCTTGACACCACTACCTGTGACAGCCCCTCCCAGTTCTTCCTGACCCACCTCTCCGAGCCCAGGTACACCCCCAACATTTTAACCCTTCACAACCTCACTGTAAATGCCCTGGAAGCAGAGGAGGGGCCCTACCCCCCCCCCCCCCCCGCATGCCCCACATAACAGAGCACTGCTCTTACCCCAGTTTACCTTAGCTGACGAAGCTTCCTCATACACATTCAGACTGGTCTCTAGTGCCTGCATATCCTGACCATCCCTGACCATCACAGAAATGTAATCTGCATATGCTGACACTGCTATGTCTGTTACCACACCCATGCCTATCCAGCACACTCCCTGCAGTCTCCTGCGTAGCAGGCCAAAAAAAAGGCTCAATGGCTAGTGTATATAACTGCCCCGATAGAGGGCATCCTTGTCTAATGCCTTGTCTCACCCAGACTGGCCTACTGAGTCCCCCTTCCACCTTGACCATACATGACGCCCCAGCATACAACATCTTCACAAAGGTCAAAAACCTTTCCCCAAACCCAAACATCACATTAAACAGATACGTATGGTCCACTCTATCAAAAGCCTTCTCTTGATCTAAAGAGACCAGTCCAAAGTTCACATTAGAACCTCTCGACAAGTCCAACATGTCCCTGATTAAAAACAAGTTGTCTGTGATTGAGCGTCCCGGTACACAATATTTTTGGTCCTTATGTACTATCAAGTCCAGATGGGACTTCAGTCTGTTAGAGAGGACCTTGGCAAGTATCTTGTAGTCCGCACAGAGCAATGTCACAGGGCTCCAGTTCTTAAGTTCATACAAGTCCCCTTTTTTGTGCAGGAGAGTCAGAGCCGCCCGAAGGCAGCTCATCGGCAACTCTCCTACCCCGACGCATTCACACAACACGCAAAGGAAGTCCAGTCCAATCATTCCCCAGAATTTTTTATAAAACTCCCCTGGGAATCCATTGACCCCCGGTGCATGACCGGGGGACATCTGGGTTACGGCCTCTACCAGTTCATGGGACAACAGAGGAATGTCAATTCCATCCCTCTGTGCCAGAGAGAGCTTAGGGAGTTCTGCGAAAAAAGACCTGAACACACATAGGATCACACATTTCTGCCCTATACAACTCAATATGAAACTCCACAGTTCGCTCCCACATCTCCCCCACCACAGAGGTCACCCGCCCATCAGAAAACCGTAGACAATGCACACCCTTGGCTTCACCGCTTTGTCTTTCCAAACCAAAGAAGAAGGAGCTGGGAGCATCCATCTCCTTGAGCATGGAGAATCTAGCACTTACAAGTGCTCCCTTTGCTTTAACCTGGAAAAAACTGCCCAGGTCCCTACGTAATTCAGCTAAATTAGCCTGGAGGCCTACACTGCCTTGCCCCATCAGCTCTACCTCCATCTCACTAATACTATGCTCGAGTTCCCCCAATACTCTCCTAGCCTCTGAGGATGAGAGAGCTGTATACTGTTGACAGAAAAGCCGAATTTGGACGTTCCCCACATCCCACCATTGACTCAGAGACTCATACTGCTCACTTCGCTGCCCCCACCTTTCTCAAAATGTCTGGAAACCTGAGCAAAAAGTTGCATCTCGTAAGAGCTTTACATTAAACTTCCAATCGGATGCCTGCCGGGGCCCTGGTGAAATAGACAGCAGAGCCATGGTTAGGTGATGATCCAAAACCGCACCGGGAGAATGGTAGCGCCCACCAGCCTATTGCTCCGATTCCTGGACATGTGAAAACGATCTGGCTGTCGGGCTGCACTCACCCTAGCCCCAAAAACCTTCACCCATGTATACTGTCTTGTGTTGGGATGTTTATTTCTCCAAACATCCACTAGGTCAAACTGTTAATGATGTCCCTTATCACCACTGACACTGAATGAGTCTCTTCCCCATTTCTGTCTTTTGTAAAATCCATTGTACAGTTCCAGTCTCCGCCGACCACCAGCGTCTCCTCAGGCACTACCAGTGAGAGTTCCTGTCTAAGACTCCCAAATATAACCCTCCCCTCTCTACCTGAGTTAGGCGCATACACATTTATAAAGACAAAACCGATGTTGTTAATTTCTGCTTTTACAACAAGTAGCCTACACACCTCCTTTGAGGAGAACATTTTTACAGACAGACCCAGTACAAATGGGACCGCCACCCCTGCACTAAAATGTGTCCCATGGCTCAACACACTTGTCCCTTACCACCAGAGCCCCCAATCGACTTCATTCACCACATCACTATGTGTCTCCTGCAGAAACAACACCTGTACTTTTTTCTGTTTTACATATTCACCCAACACACTCCTCTCTCCCGCATCTCTGGTGCCATTTATATAGAGATATAAAGAGGGATGAGGGAGTGAGATATAAAGAGAGAGAGAGAAAGAAAGATAGTGTGAGATAAAGAGAGTGCGATAAACAGAGAGGTAGGGAGATAGATAGAGAGAGAGGGGGAGGGATGGAAGGAGAGAGGGAGAGGGAGAGAGAGAGAGAGAGAGAGAGAGAGGGGAGAGAGAGAGAGATGGAGGGATAGAAAGAGATGGAGGGAGCGAGAGATGGGGAATGTCACGTTCTGACCTTTATTTCCTTTGTTTTGTATTTATTTAGTATGGTCAGGGCGTGAGTTGGGTGGGCAGTCTATGTTTGTTTTTCTAGGTTTTTGGGTATTTCTATGTTTCGGCCTAGTATGGTTCTCAATCAGAGGCAGGTGTCATTAGTTGTCTCTGATTGAGAATCATACTTAGGTAGACTGGGTTTCACTGTGTGTTTGTGGGTGTGTTTTGCACCAGATAGGGCTATTTTTGGTTTTCCACGTTTATTGTTTTGTAGTGTTCATGTTTATCTGTTTTTATTAAACATGAATCAATATAACCACGCTGCGTTTTGGTCCGCCTCTACTTCACCACAGGAAAACCCTTACAGAATCACCCACCAACCAAGGACCAAGCGGCGTGGTAAACAGAGGCAGCAGCAACAGCAGCAGCAGGAGAAGCGACAGGTGCAGCAGGAGCAACAGCAGCAGCAGCAAAGGCAGCAGCAGGAGAAGCAACAGAGGCAGCAGCAGCAGCAGCAGGAGCAGCAGCAGCAGCAGTGGGAGAGGCTGCACTATTTGGATAAATGGACTTGGGAGGAGATCCTTGACGGAAAAGGACCCTGGGCAGAGCCAGGGGAATATTGCCGCCCCAAAGCCGAGCTGGAGGCAGCGAAGGCTGAGAGGCGGCATTATGAGGAGCTAGCACGGCAGAGCGGCTGGAAGCCCGAGAGGCACCCCCAAAAATGTCTTGGCGGGGGCCACAGGGAGAGTGTGGCAGAGTCAGGAGCCAGACCTGAGCCAACTCCCCCTGTTTACCGTAAGGAGCCATGGATGTTATCGGAGCTGTCGGCGAAGCTGAGGGCTGAGTCTGAGAGGGTCGAGGAGTTATTGGACAGAATGGAGGAGAGTGAACGGATGGGAGATGAGGAGACACTTGAGGAGGTGTTAATAGAATTGGGGGAGTGTGAAGAGAGAGAGCAGTTGATTTGGCGTAGTATGCAAGGCATTCGCCCTGAGGTGTGTGTCCCCAGCCCGGTACCACCAGTGCCGGCACCCCGCACCAGGCTGTCTCTCCGTCCCATCAACACAGGTGTTCCCGCCTGTCCGGCGCTACCAGAGTTTCCCGCCTGTCCGGGACTGCTAGAGCTCCCGCCCCTCAGTCCAGAGGCGCCAGAGCCCCTCAGTCCAGAGGCGCCAGAGCTTCTAAGTCCAGCACTGCCAGAGCCTTCCTCTCCAGCGCCGTCTGAGCTACCCGTCTGCCCAGAGCCGTCTGAGCTACCCGTCTGCCCAGCGCCGCCAGTCTGCCCAGCGCCGCAAGTGCCACCAGTCTGCCCAGCGCCGCCAGTCTGCCCAGCGCCGCCAGTCTGCCCAGCGCCGCCAGTCTGCCCAGCACCGCCAGTCTGCCCAGCGCCGCCAGTGCCGCCAGTCTTCCCAGCGCCGCCAGTGCCGCCAGTCTGCCCAGCGCCGCCAGTGCCGCCAGTCTGCCCAGCGCCGCCAGTGCCGCCAGTCTGCCCAGTGCCGCCAGTCTGCCCAGTGCCGCCAGTCTGCCCAGCGCCGCCAGTGCCGCCAGTCTGCCCAGTGCCGCCAGTCTGCCCAGCGTCGCCAGTGCCGCCAGTCTGCCCAGCGCCGCCAGTCTGCCCAGCGCCGCCAGTGCCGCCAGTCTGCCCAGAGCCGCCAGTGCCGCCAGTCTGCCCAGCGCCGCCAGTGCCGCCAGTCTGCCCAGCGCCGCCAGTGCCGCCAGTCTGCCCAGCGCCGCCAGTGCCGCCAGTGTGCCCAGTGCCGCCAGTCTGCCCAGTGCCGCCAGTCTGCCCAGTGCCGCCAGTCTGCCCAGCGCCGCCAGTCTGCCCAGCGCCGCCAGTGCCGCCAGTCTGCCCAGCGCCGCCAGTCAGCCCAGAGGCGCCAGAGCCCCTCAGCCCAGAGCCCCTCAGCCCAGAGGCGCCAGAGCCCCTGCCCCTCTGTCCCGAGCTTCCGCCCCTCTGTCCCGAGCTTCCGCCCCTCTGTCCCGAGCTTCCACCCCTCTGTCCCGAGCTTCCGCCCCTCTGTCCAGTGGGGTCATTGAGAGGGGTTGCCATGGTTAGAGAGCCACGGAGGAGGACAATGAGGCGGACTAAGACAATGGTGAAGTGGGGTCCGCGTCCCGCGCCAGAGCCGCCACCGCGGACAGACGCCCACCCAGACCCTCCCCTATAGGTTAAGGTTTTGCGGCCGGAGTCCGCACCTTTGGGGGGGGGTACTGTCACGTTCTGACCTTTATTTCATTTGTTTTGTATTTATTTAGTATGGTCAGGGCGTGAGTTGGTTGGGCAGTCTATGTTTGTTTTTCTAGGTTTTGGGTATTTCTATGTTTCGGCCTAGTATGGTTCTCAATCAGAGGCAGGTGTCATTAGTTGTCTCTGATTGAGAATCATACTTAGGTAGCCTGGGTTTCACTGTGTGTTTGTGGGTGATTGTTCCTGTCTCTGTGTTTTGCACCAGATAGGGCTGTTTTTGGTTTTCCACGTTTATTGTTTTGTAGTGTTCATGTTTATCTGTTTTTATTAAACATGAATCAATATTCAATATTCATGTCGGGGCGGCAGCGTAGCCTAGTGGTTAGAGCGTTGGACTAGTAACCGGAAGGTTGCGAGTTCAAACCCCCGAGCTGACAAGGTACAAATCTGTCGTTCTGCCCCTGAACAGGCAGTTAACCCACTGTTCCCAGGCCGTCATTGAAAATAAGAATGTGTTCTTAACTGACTTGCCTGGTTAAATAAAGGTAAAAAAAATATATATATATAACCACGCTGCGTTTTGGTCCTCCTCTACTTCACCACAGGAAAACCCTTACAGGGAGAGAGATAGAGGGAGGGACGGATAGAGAGAGAGAATGAGCTACAGGACAAAATAAAAACACTCCAACCCAAAAAGGCATGTAGTGTTGATGGTATCCTTAATGAAATGATCAAATACAGACAACAAATTCCAATTGGCTATAATAAAACTATTTTACATCGTCCTTAGCTTTGGCATCTTCTCCATTATTTGGAACTAAGGACTGATCACCCCAATCCACAAAAGTGGAGACAAATTTAACCCCAATAGCAACCGTGGGATATGCGTCTACAGCAACCTTGGGAAAATCTTCTGCATTATCATTAACAGCATACTTGTACATTTCCTCAGTGAAAACAATGTACTGAGCAAATGTCAAATTGGCTTTTTACCAAATTACCGTACAACAGACCACGTATTCACCCTGCACACCTTAATTGACAAACAAACAAACCAAAACAAAGGCAAAATCTTCTTATGCTTTGTTGATTTCAAAAAAGCCTTCAACTCAATTTGGCATGAGAGTCTGCTATACAAATTGATGGAAAGTGGTGTTGGGGAAAAAACATACAACATTATAAAATCAATGTACACAAACAACAAATGTGTGGTTAAAATAGGCAAAAAACACACAAATTTCTTCCCACAGAGCCGTGGGGTGAGACAAGGATGCAGCTTAAGCCCCAACCTTTTCAACATATATATCAACGAATTGGCGCAGGCACTAGAAAAGTCTGCAGCACCCGGCCTCACCCTACTAGAATCTGAAGTCAAATGTCTACTGTTTGCTGATGATCTGGTGCTTCTGTCACCAATCAAGGAGGGCCTACAGCAGCACCTAGATATTCTGCACAGATTCTGACAGACCTGGGCCCTGACAGTAAATCTTAGTAAGATCAAAATAATGGTGTTCCAAAAAAGGTCCAGTCGCCAGGACCACAAACACAAATTCCATCTAGACACCATTGCCCTAGAGCACACAAAAACTATACATACCTTGGCCTAAACATCAGCGCCACAGGTAACTTCCACAAGCTGTGAACGATCTGAGAGACAAGGCAAGAAGGGCATTCTTTGCCATAAAAAGGAACATAAAATTCAACATACCAATTAGGATCTGGCTAAAAATACTTGAATCAGTTATAGAACCCATTGCCCTTTATGGTTGTGAGGTCTAACTCCATAACAAAGCCATCACCTACAGAGAGATTAACCTGGAGAAGTCCCCTAAGCAGGCTGGTCCAGGACAGCAACACAGTTAGACCCAACCAAATCATGAGAAAACAAAAACATAATTACTTGACACATTGGAAAGAGTTAATAACCTGTTGAGTGTAGGGGGCAAAATGTGGATTTTTGGATGAAAAACGTACCCAAATTGAACTGCCTATGTCTCAGGCCCAGAATCTAGAATATGCATATAATTGTCAGATTAGGATAGAAAACACTCTAAAGTTTCCAAAACTGTCAAAATATTGTCTGTGAGTATAACAGAACTGGTAGTGCAGGAAGTGGCCTCTATTTTGAAAGCTCCATGTTCCATTGAATGCCTTCCCTCCATTTAAAGGGATATCAACCAGATTCCTTTCCTACGGCTTCCCCATGTTGTGAACAGTCTTTGACATAGTTTCAGTCTTTAATTTTGAAAAATGAGCGAGAAAGATCACATCGCGTCAGTGTATAGCTGGGTGTTCCCAGAATTTTGCTTGCGCAACAGTTTGTAGCAGCCATTGTGTCTCTCTCTCTCCTATTGACGAAGCTAAAGTCCCGGTTGATATATTATCGATTATATATTGAAAATTATTATTATTATTATTATATTGAAAAAACAACCTGAGGATTGATTATAAAAAACGTTTGACATGTTTCTGTGGACATTACGGATAGTATTTGGAATTTTCGTCTGCGACGTCGTGACCGCTCGCGCCTGTGGATTTCTGAACATAACGCGCCAAACAATTGGAGGTATTTTGGATATAAAAATAATCTTTATGGAACAAAAGGAACATTTATTGTGTAACTGGGAGTCTCGTGAGTGCAAAAATCCGAAAATCATCAAAGGTAAGTGATTTTATTTATTGCTTTTCTGACTTTCGTGACCAATCTACTTGGCGGCTAGCTGTTTGTAATATTTTGCCTACTGAGAGAGACGTTCTTACATAACCGCTTGGATAGCTTTTGCCGAAAAGCTTTATTGAAATCTGACACTCCAGGTGGATTAACAACAAGCTGAGCTGTGTTTTGCTATATTGCACTTGTGATTTCATGAAAATTAAATATTTTTAGTAATTTAATTTGAATTTGGCGCTCTGCAATTCAGCTGATGTTGACTTAAATGATCCCGCTAACGGGATGGGTGCGCCAAGAAGTTTTAACAAAAAACACAGCAAACTAGAATGCTAATTGGCCCTAACCCGAGAGTACACAGTGGCAGAATACCTGACCACTGTGACTGACCTAAACTTAAGGAAAGCTTTGACTATGTACAGACTCAGTGAGCATAGCCTTGCCATTGAGAAAGAAAGAAAGGCAGACCTGGCTCTCAAGAGAAGACAGGCTATGTGCACACTGCCCACAAAATGAGGTGGAAACTGAGCTGCACTTCCTAACTTCCTGCCCAATGTATGACCATACAAGAGACACGTATTTCCTTCAGATTACACAGATCCACAAAGAATTCGAAAACAAACCCAATTTTGATAAACTCCCATCTACTGGGTGAAATACCACGTGTGCCAGCACAGCAGCAAGATTTGTGACCTGTTGCCACAAGAAAAGGTCAACCAGTGAAGAACAAACAGCATTGTAAATACAACCCATATTTATGCTTATTTATTTCCCCTTTTGTACTTCAACCATTTGTACATCGTTACAACACTGTATATATACATAATATGACATTTGTAATGTCTTTATTCTTTTGAAACTTCTGTGAGTGTAATGTTTACTGTTAATTTGTATTGTTTATTTCACTTTTGTATATTATCTACCTCACTTGCTTTGGCAATGTTAACATATGTTTCCAATGCCAATAAAGTCTCTTGAATTGAATTGAATTGAATTGAATTGATTTGAGAGAGAGAGGGAGAGAGGGAGAGAGAGAGAGGGGGAGAGGGTGGAGAGAGGGAGAGAGAGATAAAGAGAGAGAGAGAGAGAGAGAGAGGGGGAGAGAGGGAGGGAGAGATAAAGAGAGAGAGATGAGGAGAACCAGGCGGTTGACTATATAAACATGTGGCTGGGAACCTCTCATTCTCTTATTTCCAGTGGGGGAATAAAGGAACAGAGAGAGGGAGATTCTCTTACCGCCATAAGTGCCTCTCTCTGCTCTCCCTGACAGTGTCTCTCTCTCATGTGGCTTCCCATCACAGACAGGCCCGAAGTGAAACACTAGGCCACAGGCTTCGGGTTGCGTAGCTTTGTAGTTTTGACTGGGTAAGGAAGAGGAGATGAGAGGAGTAGGGGATAAGGGGAAGGAGTGTGGGGTTCCAGGTGGGAGAGTGGAGCTAGTTTAGGAAGGCTGTGTAGAGAGTTTCGGGGGCTGTGTAGAGGGTTTGGGGGGCTGGGTAGAGGGTTTCAGGGGCTGTGTAGAGGGTTTCGGGGCTGTGTAGAGGGTTTCGGGGGGCTGTGTAGAGGGTTTGGGGGCTGTGTAGAGGGTTTCAGGGGCTGTGTAGAGGGTTTGGGGGCTGTGTAGAGGGTTTCGGGGACTGTATAGAGGGTTTGGGGGGGGCTGTGTAGAGGGTTTGGGGAGGGCTGTGTAGAGGGTTTGGGGGGCTGTGTAGAGGGTTTGGGGGGAGTCTTCAGAGGATGTGGGCTCATGTAGACAGCGCCTCTCAAGGAGATGGCTACGGCCTGGTTCCAATAACAGGGAGTGGGATGGTGAAAAGGAAGTTGTACACAGACATACAATACATACACCCTCTCTCCTCCCCCATACACCCTCTCCTCCTCCATACACTCTCTCTCCTCCTCCATACACTCTCTCTGCCTCCTCCTCTGTTATAATCTCATACACACCATGACAATGATAAAGCTTAACTGTCTCATTTAGAAAACAGCCTGTGTCATCGATATGAGTCAGAAACATTTATTCTACTGTCAGAATGTACTGCAGGACCCCTGATGAGTTTAGCAGGATAGACCCACTCACCTCTAAAGTCCTACCTCCCCCTCTTCTCTTGCTCTCCTCCTCCCCTCCTCCCTTCATGTCTCAGCTCCTGTCCAGAGTCCCCATACTGTAGGAAGTAGATAACTCTGTCCAAAGTCCCCATACTGTAGGAAATAGATAACTCTGTCCAGAGTCCCTATACTGTAGGAAATAGATAACTCTGTCCAAAGTCCCCATACTGTAGGAAGTAGATAACTCTGTCCATAGTCCCCATACTGTAGGAAGTAGATAACTCTGTCCAAAGTCCCCATACTGTAGGAAGTAGATAACTCTGTCCAATGTCCCCATACTGTAGGAAGTAGATAACTCTGTCCAAAGTCCCCATACTGTAGGAAGTAGATAACTCTGTCCAGAGTCCCCATACTGTAGGAAGTAGATAACTCTGTCCAGAGTCCCCATACTGTAGGAAGTAGATAACTCTGTCCAGAGTCCCCATACTGTAGGAAATAGATAAATCTGTCCAGAGTCCCCATACTGTAGGAAGTAGATAACTTTGTCCAATGTCCCCATACTGTAGGAAGTAGATAACTCTGTCCAGAGTCCCCATACTGTAGGAAGTAGATAACTCTGTCCAGAGTCCCCATACTGTAGGAAGTAGATAACTCTGTCCAATGTCCCCATACTGTAGGAAGTAGATAACTCTGTCCAATGTCCCCATACTGTAGGAAGTAGATAACTCTGTCCAATGTCCCCATACTGTAGGAAGTAGATAACTCTGTCCAGAGTCCCCATACTGTAGGAAATAGATAACTCTGTCCAGAGTCCCCATACTGTAGGAAGTAGATAACTTTGTCCAATGTCCCCATACTGTAGGAAGTAGATAACTCTGTCCAGAGTCCCCATACTGTAGGAAGTAGATAACTCTGTCCAGAGTCCCCATACTGTAGGAAGTAGATAACTCTGTCCAAAGTCCCCATACTGTAGGAAGTAGATAACTCTGTCCAATGTCCCCATACTGTAGGAAGTAGATAACTCTGTCCAATGTCCCCATACTGTAGGAAGTAGATAACTCTGTCCAGAGTCCCCATACTGTAGGAAGTAGATAACTCTGTCCAGAGTCCCCATACTGTAGGAAGTAGATCACTCTGTCCAGAGTCCCCATACTGTAGGAAATAGATAACTCTGTCCAGAGTCCCCATACTGTAGGAAGTAGATAACTCTGTCCAGAGTCCCCATACTGTAGGAAGTAGATAACTCTGTCCAAAGTCCCCATACTGTAGGAAGTAGATAACTCTGTCCAGAGTCCCCATACTGTAGGAAGTAGATAACTCTATCCAGAGTCCCCATACTGTAGGAAGTAGATAACTCTGTCCAATGTCCCCATACTGTAGGAAGTAGATAACTCTGTCCAATGTCCCCATACTGTAGGAAGTAGATAACTCTGTCCAGAGTCCCCATACTGTAGGAAGTAGATAACTCTGTCCAGAGTCCCCATACTGTAGGAAGTAGATAACTCTGTCCAGAGTCCCCATACTGTAGGAAGTAGATAACTCTGTCCAATGTCCCCATACTGTAGGAAGTAGATAACTCTGTCCAAAGTCCCCATACTGTAGGAAGTAGATAACTCTACAACTGGTCTGCGTACTCAGACAGAATAGAACAGGAGTTTGGACTCAAACAAAATGTATGTGTGCGAAGCCGATTCAGAGATTTTATGAAATAGTTCAAGCACAATGTCATTAAGGAGTGTCCACACTAGGACCAAATAGGATCATTCTGGACATGAAGTCAGTCTCGTCCAAAAGGAGTGACTGTATCACAATGTAAATGAAGGTTGGGTTTGTTTCAACCCTGCCCACATGCCCACAGCTGGCAGCACACAAGTAATCATCAATTCAGAGTGCAGCAGCACACAACTCGTAATGCCCATGGTAATATTTGGGTTGACTTTGGATACCCCTATCGGGCTAGTTAAGGGCCATCGGTAAACATTTACAATAGCTCCAAATGCCAATCACTTAAAACCCCCAAACCAACTATAAATTGTAGACATTAATATATAAATATTGAAAGTGTTTACTGATACAACTAAAAGGTGTGCAACATGAAAATATTGTCTAATTTACATTGTAATGTATTGGCGGTCCCTAACTATAGGAGATAGGTTATCCAATGTCAAACCAAATTTGCCACAGTCGCACACCAGCCGGCTGAAGTTAATTGGCAAAATAATTTGGATAACACTTCCCACCTGCAAACACACACAAGAGACATCCACATCAAACCACACCCCGAAACCAACTCGCATTTCAATTCGGTCATGGCCGCTGGCATTTCTTAATGATTCAAATCTAAAACAAGGCCATATCAGGAAGTGCAGTCACCCTTTAACCTTGTTTGGCATAGATAGGAGTAGACAATCATTGGCACACTACTCCTTATAAACAGCGCTCTGCTTTCAACTTTGAGCTATTTCATATGTCTTTTACAGCACCCGCCTGATGCAATACACACACTCACAGAGTGTTTAGTACTGGGACAAAGTGCATTACAAGTGGTAAACAGGTACACACACTCACAGAGTGTTTAGTACTGGGACAAAGTGCATTACAAGTGGTAAACAGGTACACACACTCACAGAGTGTTTAGTACTGGGACAAAGTGCATTACAAGTGGTAAACAGGTACACACACTCACAGAGTGTTTAGTACTGGGACAAAGTGCATTACAAGTGGTAAACAGGTACACACACTCACAGAGTGTTTAGTACTGGGACAAAGTGCATTACAAGTGGTAAACAGGTACAAATACTCACAGATTAATACAACTAAATGAGTCAATAGCCTTTCCAGTTTTATTCCAGTCAAGGGTCAATATGATTTCAGGATAAGGAAAGGTAGAGGAACTGAAATAGTTTGATCTCATTGCAACCAATAAAAGACAAGTCATTTTGTCAATTGTTCCTAAACCACTGGGGAAAGTGCACCAATTGCTAGTAAAAAGACAGAACTGTACAGTGTTTTTAACATTCCACAGGTGGGCTCTCATAGCGTCGATATAATCAGGACAGAATCCATGGAGCCTCTGTGAAGCCATGTAAAATGGGCCCCTATGTGAACATCTCCCCAACCTACAGGACCCCTGATGAGTTTAGCAGGATAAACCCACTCACCTCTAAAGTCCTACCTCCCCCTCTTCTCTTGCTCTCCTCCTCCCTTCATGTCTCAGCTCCTGTCCAAAGTCCCCATACTGTAGGAAGTAGATAACTCTGTCCAAAGTCCCCATACTGTAGGAAGTAGATAACTCTGTCCAAAGTCCCCATACTGTAGGAAGTAGATAACTCTGTCCAAAGTCCCCATACTGTAGGAAGTAGATAACTCTGTCCAGAGTCCCCATACTGTAGGAAGTAGATAACTCTGTCCAGAGTCCCCATACTGTAGGAAGTAGATAACTCTGTCCAGAGTCCCCATACTGTAGGAAATAGATAACTCTGTCCAGAGTCCCCATACTGTAGGAAATAGATAACTCTGTCCAGAGTCCCCATACTGTAGGAAATAGATAACTCTGTCCAAAGTCCCCATACTGTAGGAAGTAGATAACTCTGTCCAGAGTCCCCATACTGTAGGAAGTAGATAACTCTGTCCAAAGTCCCCATACTGTAGGAAATAGATAACTCTGTCCAGAGTCCCCATACTGTAGGAAGTAGATAACTCTGTCCAGAGTCCCCATACTGTAGGAAGTAGATAACTCTGTCCAGAGTCCCCATACTGTAGGAAGTAGATAACTCTGTCCAGAGTCCCCATACTGTAGGAAGTAGATAACTCTGTCCAGAGTCCCCATACTGTAGGAAGTAGATAACTCTGTCCAGAGTCCCCATACTGTAGGAAGTAGATAACTCTGTCCAGAGTCCCCATACTGTAGGAAGTAGATAACTCTGCAACTGGTCTGTGTACTCAGACAGAATAGAACAGAAGTTTGGACTCAAACAAAATAGATGTGTGCGAAGCCGATTCAGAGATTTGATTAAAGTTCAAACACAATGTCACTGAGGAGTGTCCACATTAGGACCAAAGTAAATAGACAATCACTCTCAGTGTTACATTTCTTAGCGTTTACAGTATTAAGTGTCAACACTCCAGGTATCAACAGGAGCCCTATGAACCCTCTCCCAAATGCAGTGCACTATATAGGGAATGGGATGCCTTTTGAGACTTAACCATAATATCTGGTTGAGTTGGGAAACAGGAAACAGGTGTGTTGTATAACTTGTGTGGCTGGATTAACTCTAAGGCCTAGTGTTCTCAGATACCAGAGAGGAGGAGATAAGGAGATGAGAGGAGAGGAGGTTGGAGAGGAGAGGAGGAGATGAGGAGAGGAGGGTGGACAGGTTGGTTGTATAACTTGTGTGGCTGGATTGACCCTCAAGCCTAGTGTTCCCATTACTCTTCAACATGCTGTCCAATTCTCCCCCCTCCTCCTCTTGTCCTCCTCTTCCTTTCCTGTCCTCCATGTTATGTAGGCTGTAGAGGGTTGGAGGGTGGAAGGCAGAGGAGGAGGGGGGATGGTGGAGAGGAGGGTGGACCGGAGAGGAGGAGGAGGAGGAGGAGGGAGAGGAGAGGAGGAGGAGAGGTGGAAGAGAGGGGGGAGAAGAGGAGAGGAGAGGAGAGGTGATGACTGGAAAGGAGGAGAGGAAAGGAGAGGAGGGGAAGAGTGGAGGGCAGGAGAGAGGAGAGGAGGAGAGGAGGGGAATTGAGGAAGGAGGAGGGGAGGAGAGGAGGGGCACTGCAGGGTACAGGAGATGAATAGTGGTATAGGAGCCTCTCCTCCTGCCTTTTGTAACAGGGTGGATGGGTGACATGTGAATACTGTGGCTGCAGGGTCATTGTGAGGGCTCCTGACTGAGATGCTTTCCCACTGTCAGACACACACACCCATCTACACACTGTTTATGTTCTCATTCCCAGACTCTGGCAGTTCTTTACCCTCTCACAATACATAAACATGAGTCTCTCTCTCACACACCCCTGTCTCTCTCTCTCCCCCCCTCTCTCCCCTCTCTACCCTCTCTACCCTCTCACAATACATAAACATGAGTCTCTCTCTCTCACACACCCCTGTCTCTCTCTCTCCCCCTCTCTCCCCTCTCTCTCTCTCCCTCCCCCCCTCTCTCTCTCCCCCTCTCTCTCTCTCACCCCCCCCTCTCTCCCTCTCTCTCTCCCCCTCTCTCTCTCACCCCCTCTCTCCCCTCTCTCTCTCCCTCCCCTGTCTCTCTCTCTCCCCTCTCTCTCTCTCACCCCCATCTCCCTCTGCCCCCCACTCTCTCTCTCTCAATTCAATGTTCAATTTAATTTAAATAGATAATAAACAAAAGTAAAAAAAACAATACACATAATTACAGTAAACATTACATTCACAAAAGTTCCAAAAGATTAAAGACATTTTAAATGTTATATTACGTGCAAATAGTTAACATACAAAAGGGCAAATAAATAAACATAAATAGGGGTTGTATTTACAATGGTGTTTGTTCCTCACTGTTTGCCATTGTCTTATTTTCGCACATCTTCACACATCTCCCAAATAGGGAGATTATCATAATTGGGTTTGTTTTGGAATTCTTTGCGGGTCTGTGTAATCTGAGGGAAATATGTGTCTCTAATATGGTCATACATTTGGCAGGAGTTTAGGAAGTGCAGCTCAGTTTCCACCTCATTTTGTGGGCAGTGTGCACATATCCTGTCTGCTCTTGAGAGCCTACGGCTGCCTTTCTCAATAGCAAGGCTCACTGTACATAGTCAAAGATTTCCTTCATTTTGGGTCAATCACAGTGGTCAGGTATTCTGCCACTGTATACTCTCTGTTTAGGGACAAATAGCATTCTAGTTTGCTCTGTTTTTTTGTTAATTACTTGACACATTGGTAAGAATTATCTTTTTGTTTCTCATGATTTGGTTAGGTCTAATTGTTTTGCTGTCCTGGGGCACTGTGGGGTCTGTGTGTGTTTGTGTTTGTGTTTCTCTCTCTCTCTCTCTCTCTCTCTCTCTCTCTCCCTCTCTTTCTCTCTCGGTGTCTCCAAGACAAGTACTGACCCATGGGCTATCCTCTATATGAATGCAGCTGCCACTATATTTGTATTTATTATGGATCCCCATTAGTTCCTGCCAAGGGAGCAGCTACTCTTCCTGGGGTCCAGCAAAGTTAAGGCAGTTATACAATTTTAAAAACATTACAATACAATCACAACAGATTTCACAACACATTAAGCGTGGTGAAAGCCATTGGATGCCATTTATCATAGCGCGTTGCTCTTTATTACGGGTGATAGGGACACATCATTGCATTTTGTATCAGAAAGTAGGCTGGCCCTCCTTGAAGTCTCATAGATTGATGCATTGTGCTTTTGTTGTCTATAAAGCCCTCTTGCATCAACTTCTGCCATACCTAACCTCATTGCTAACCTCCAGACGTATAAGTTACCAGACATGGACTCAGCGATGGCTAACCCTGGAGATCCCGTCACTAACCCACCCAGTTACCAGACATGGACTCAGGGATGGCTAACCCTGGAGATCCCGTCACTAACCCACCCAGTTACCAGACATGGACTCAGGGATGGCTAACCCTGGTAAATCTGCTTTTAGTTTTTTTCCTCCTCTCATGTGGAATGATCTCCAAAAGTTCTTAAAGTTGGTGGAGTTGGTGCCTCTAGGGGCAGGCCGGTCCAACCCTGTTCCTGCAGAGCTACCTTTCTATAGGTTTTCGCTCAAACCACAGTCGTAACTAACCAGATTCTGCTTATTAACCAGATAATTATTAGAATCGGGTTCGTTCGATTAGGGTTGGAGGGAAAACCTATAGGATGGTAATCCTCCAGGAACAGGGTTGGAGAGAACACCAACAGGAGGGTAGCTCTCCAGAAACAGGGTTGGAGAGAACACCTACAGGAGGGTAGCTCTCCAGGAACAGGGTTGGAGAGAACACCTACAGGAGGGTAGCTCTCCAGGAACAGGGTTGGAGAGAACACCAACAGGAGGGTAGCTCTCCAGGAACAGGCTTGGAGAGAACACCTACAGGAGGGTAGCTCTCCAGGAACAGTGTTGGAGAGAACACCTACAGGAGGGTAGCTCTCCAGGAACAGGGTTGGAGAGAACACCTACAGGAGGGTAGCTCTCCAGGAACAGAGTTGGAGAGAACACCTACAGGAGGGTAGCTCTCCAGGAACAGGGTTGGAGAGAACACCTACAGGAGGGTAGCTCTCCAGGAACAGGGTTGGAGAGAACACCTACAGGAGGGTAGCTCTCCAGGAACAGGGTTGGAGAAAACACCTAGAGGAGGGTAGCTCTCCAGGAACAGGGTTGGAGAGAACACCTACAGGAGGGTAGCTCTCCAGGAACAGGGTTGGAGAAAACACCTACAGGACGGTAGCTCTCCAGGAACAGGGATGGAGGGAAAACCTACAGGAGGGTAGCTCTCCAGGAACAGGCTTGGAGAGAACACCTACAGGAGGGTAGCTCTCCAGGAACAGGCTTGGAGAGAACACCTACAGGAGGGTAGCTCTCCAGGAACAGGCTTGGAGAGAACACCTAGATCTGAATGAATGAAATATTCTTATTAAATACTTTTTTCTTTACATAGTTGAATGTGCTGATAACAAAACCACACAAAAATTATCAATGGAAATAAAATGTATCAACCCATGGAGGTCTGGATTTGGAGTCACAATCAAAATTAAAGTGGAAAGCCACACTACAGGCTGATCCAACTTTGTAATGTCCTTAAAACAAGTCAAAATGAGGCTCAGTAGTGTGTGTGGCCTCCACATGCCTGTATGACCTCCTTACAACGCCTGGGCATGCTCCTGATGAGGCCAACATGAGTGAAAGAGTGAAAGCACCGCCAACATTCAAAAGTGACCAAAACATCAGCCAGGAAGCATAGGAACTGAGAAGTGGTCTGTGGTCACCACCTGCAGAACCACTCCTTTATTGGGGGTGTCTTGCTAATTGCCTATAATTTACACCTGTGGTCTATTCCATTTGCACAACAGCATGTGAAATTTATTGTTAATCAGTGTTGCTTCCTAAGTGGACAGTTTGATTTCACAGAAGTGTGATTGACTTGGAGTTTACATTGTGTTGTTTAAGTGTTCCCTTTATTTTTTTGAGCAGTGTATGTATGTATGCATAGTGTAATTGATATGTAAATATGTAGATATGCACAGTGTAATAATGTGTATATATGTAGATATGCACAGTGTAATTGATGTGTATATTTGTAGATATGCACAGTGTAATTGATGTGTATATATGTAGATATGCACAGTGTAATAATGTGTATATATGTAGATATGCACAGTGTATTTGATGTGTATATTTGTAGATATGCACAGTGTAATTGATGTGTATATATGTAGATATGCACAGTGTAATAATGT
Source organism: Oncorhynchus nerka (assembly GCF_034236695.1). Taxonomy (NCBI): domain Eukaryota; kingdom Metazoa; phylum Chordata; class Actinopteri; order Salmoniformes; family Salmonidae; genus Oncorhynchus; species Oncorhynchus nerka. The sequence continues at coordinate 15,928,213 of NC_088408.1, forward strand.
GTATATATGTAGATTTGCACAGTGTAATTGATGTGTATATATGTAGATATGCACAGTGTAATTGATGTGTATATATGTAGATATGCACAGTGTAATTGATGTGTATATATGTAGATATGCACAGTGTAATTGATGTGTATATATGTAGATATGCACAGTGTAATTGATGTGTATATATGTAGATATGCACAGTGTAATTGATGTGTATATATGTAGATATGCACAGTGTAATTGATGTGTATATATGTAGATATGCATAGTGTAATTGATGTATATATTTGTAGATATTCATAGTGTAATTGATGTGTATATAGGTAGATATTCATAGTGTAATTGATGTGTATATAGGTAGATATGCATAGTGTAATTGATGTGTATATAGGTAGATATTCATAGTGTAATTGATGTGTATATAGGTAGATATTCATAGTGTAATTGATGTGTATATAGGTAGATATGCATAGTGTAATTGATGTGTATATATGTAGATATGCACAGTGTCATTGATGTGTATATATGTAGATATGCACAGTGACATTGATGTGTATATAGGTAGATATGCATAGTGTAATTGATGTGTATATATGTAGATATGCACAGTGTAATTGATGTGTATATATGTAGATATTCATAGTGTAATTGATGTGTATATAGGTAGATATGCACAGTGTAATTGATGTGTATATATGTAGATATTCATAGTGTAATTGATGTGTATATATGTAGATATGCACAGTGTAATTGATGTGTATATAGGTAGATATGCATAGTGTAATTGATGTGTATATATGTAGATATGCACAGTGTAATTGATGTGTATATAGGTAGATATGCATAGTGTAATTGATGTGTATATATGTAGATATGCACAGTGTAATTGATGTGTATATAGGTAGATATGCACAGTGTAATTGATGTGTATATATGTAGATATTCATAGTGTAATTGATGTGTATATATGTAGATATGCACAGTGTAATTGATGTGTATATAGGTAGATATGCATAGTGTAATTGATGTGTATATATGTAGATATGCACAGTGTAATTGATGTGTATATAGGTAGATATGCATAGTGTAATTGATGTGTATATAGGTAGATATGCATAGTGTAATTGATGTGTATATAGGTAGATATGCACAGTGTAATTGATGTGTATATATGTAGATATTCATAGTGTAATTGATGTGTATATATGTAGATATGCACAGTGTAATTGATGTGTATATAGGTAGATATGCATAGTGTAATTGATGTGTATATAGGTAGATATGCATAGTGTAATTGATGTGTATATATGTAGATATGCACAGTGTCATTGATGTGTATATATGTAGATATGCACAGTGTAATTGATGTGTATATATGTAGATATTCATAGTGTAATTGATGTGTATATAGGTAGATATGCATAGTGTAATTGATGTGTATATATGTAGATACGCACAGTGTAATTGATGTGTATATATGTAGATATGCATAGTGTAATTGATGTGTATATATGTAGATATTCATAGTGTAATTGATGTGTATATAGGTAGATATGCATCGTGTAATTGATGTGTATATAGGTAGATATGCACAGTGTATTTGATGTGTATATATGTAGACACGCACAATGTAATTGATGTGTATATATGTAGATATTCATAGTGTAATTGATGTGTATATAGGTAGATATGCACAGTGTAATAATGTGTATATATGTAGATTTGCACAGTGTAATTGATGTGTATATATGTAGATATGCACAGTGTAATTGATGTGTATATATGTAGATATGCACAGTGTAATTGATGTGTATATATGTAGATATGCACAGTGTAATTGATGTGTATATATGTAGATATGCACAGTGTAATTGATGTGTATATATGTAGATATGCACAGTGTAATTGATGTGTATATATGTAGATATGCACAGTGTAATTGATGTGTATATATGTAGATATGCACAGTGTAATTGATGTGTATATATGTAGATATGCATAGTGTAATTGATGTATATATTTGTAGATATTCATAGTGTAATTGATTTGTATATAGGTAGATATTCATAGTGTAATTGATGTGTATATAGGTAGATATGCATAGTGTAATTGATGTGTATATAGGTAGATATTCATAGTGTAATTGATGTGTATATAGGTAGATATTCATAGTGTAATTGATGTGTATATAGGTAGATATGCATAGTGTAATTGATGTGTATATATGTAGATATGCACAGTGTCATTGATGTGTATATATGTAGATATGCACAGTGACATTGATGTGTATATAGGTAGATATGCATAGTGTAATTGATGTGTATATATGTAGATATGCACAGTGTAATTGATGTGTATATATGTAGATATTCATAGTGTAATTGATGTGTATATAGGTAGATATGCACAGTGTAATTGATGTGTATATATGTAGATATTCATAGTGTAATTGATGTGTATATATGTAGATATGCACAGTGTAATTGATGTGTATATAGGTAGATATGCATAGTGTAATTGATGTGTATATATGTAGATATGCACAGTGTAATTGATGTGTATATAGGTAGATATGCATAGTGTAATTGATGTGTATATATGTAGATATGCACAGTGTAATTGATGTGTATATAGGTAGATATGCACAGTGTAATTGATGTGTATATATGTAGATATTCATAGTGTAATTGATGTGTATATATGTAGATATGCACAGTGTAATTGATGTGTATATAGGTAGATATGCATAGTGTAATTGATGTGTATATATGTAGATATGCACAGTGTAATTGATGTGTATATAGGTAGATATGCATAGTGTAATTGATGTGTATATAGGTAGATATGCATAGTGTAATTGATGTGTATATAGGTAGATATGCACAGTGTAATTGATGTGTATATATGTAGATATTCATAGTGTAATTGATGTGTATATATGTAGATATGCACAGTGTAATTGATGTGTATATAGGTAGATATGCATAGTGTAATTGATGTGTATATAGGTAGATATGCATAGTGTAATTGATGTGTATATATGTAGATATGCACAGTGTCATTGATGTGTATATATGTAGATATGCACAGTGTAATTGATGTGTATATATGTAGATATTCATAGTGTAATTGATGTGTATATAGGTAGATATGCATAGTGTAATTGATGTGTATATATGTAGATACGCACAGTGTAATTGATGTGTATATATGTAGATATGCATAGTGTAATTGATGTGTATATATGTAGATATTCATAGTGTAATTGATGTGTATATAGGTAGATATGCATCGTGTAATTGATGTGTATATAGGTAGATATGCACAGTGTATTTGATGTGTATATATGTAGACACGCACAGTGTAATTGATGTGTATATATGTAGATATTCATAGTGTAATTGATGTGTATATAGGTAGATATGCATAGTGTAATTGATGTGTATATATGTAGATACGCACAGTGTAATTGATGTGTATATATGTAGATATGCATAGTGTAATTGATGTGTATATATGTAGATATTCATAGTGTAATTGATGTGTATATAGGTAGATATGCATCGTGTAATTGATGTGTATATAGGTAGATATGCACAGTGTAATTGATGTGTATATATGTAGACACGCACAGTGTAATTGATGTGTATATATGTAGATATTCATAGTGTAATTGATGTGTATATAGGTAGATATTCATAGTGTAATTGATGTGTATATAGGTAGATATGCATCGTGTACTTGTGTATTGATGTGTTCATTTATGTCTCATCACGCTGCTTCAATAAAAGTGAAATAAATATATAATGTGATGGTGTGGAGGTCCACCTGTTCCAGGAGGAGTAGCTAGGCTCCTTAAGCAAAGCTACTACACTTGGTCAGTGTTCATGCATGTGTTGGGTCAGCATAAAACAATGTTCTAGGATGTGATTTGATTTGCCCATTCTTATGCAGAACTTATGAGGTTAAAAGTGATGAAGAGCACAATGGAAAGGAAGCGTTCAGTGATTACCCTGGTCACACCGGCTGCTCTCAGAATAGACAATCGGACAATTTATTTATTTATTATTATTATGTTTCTTCTTGGGCCTCTATAACTATATCTATTTTTTTTGTGTGTGTGTGATTTGGACTAATCCCCTCTACAACACGGAACTCCACTAATCTACTGACGGAACGCAAGAGGTGGCTAACAACAGACCTCCATCCTATGCTAGCTTGCTACCGATGTCCTGGCTAGCTGTCTAAATCGCCGTGACCCCCAAACCAACCTCTCCACTCCCTGGACCCTTTTGATCACTCGACTAAGGATGCCTCTCCTTAATGTCAATATGTCTTGTCCATTGCTGTTCTGGTTAGTGTTTATTGGCTTATTTCACTGTAGAGCCTCTAGTCCTGCTCACTATACCTTATCCAACTTATTAGTTCCACCACCCACACATGCTATGACATCTCCTGGTTTCAATGATGTTTCTAGAGACAATATCTCTCTCTTCATCACTCAATACCTAGATTTACCTCCACTGTATTCACATCCTACCATACCTTTGTCTGTACATTATACCTTGATGCTATTTTATCGCCCCCAGAAACCTCCTTTTACTCTCTGTTCCAGACGTTCTAGACGACCAATTCTTATTGCTTTTAGCCGTACCCTTATTCTTCTCCTCCTATGTTCCTCTGGCGATGTAGAGGTGAATCCAGGCCCTGCAGTGCCTAGCTCCACTCCTATTCCCCAGGCGCTCTCTTTTGATGACTTCTGTAACCGTAATAGCCTTGGTTTCATGCATGTTAACATTAGAAGCCTCCTCCCTAAGTTTGTTCTATTCACTGCTTTAGCACACTCTGCCAACCCGGATGTTCTAGCTGTGTCTGAATCCTGGCTTAGGAAGACCACCAAAAATTCAGACATTTTTATTCCAAACTACAACATTTTCAGACAAGATAGGACTGCCAAAGGGGGCGGTGTTGCAATCTACTGCAAAGATAGCCTGCAGAGTTCTGTCCTACTATCCAGGTCTGTACCCAAAAAATTTGAACTTCTACTTTTAAAAATCCACCTCTCTAAAAACAAGTCTCTCACCGTTGCCGCCTGCTATAGACCACCCTCTGCCCCCAGCTGTGCTCTGGACACCATATGTGAACTGATTGCCCCCCATTATCTTCAGAGCTCGTGCTGCTAGGCGACCTAAACTGGAACATGCTTAACACCCCAGCCATCCTACAATCTAAACTTGATGCCCTCAATCTCACACAAATTATCAATGAACCTACCAGGTACCCCCCCAAAGCCTTAAACACGGGCACCCTCATAGATATCATCCTAACCAACTTCCCCTCTAAATACACCTCTGCTGTCTTCAACCAAGATCTCAGCGAACACTGCCTCATTGCCTGCATCCGTAATGGGTCAGTGGTCAAACGACCTCCACTCATCACTGTAAAACGCTCCCTGAAACACTTCAGCGAGCAGGCCTTTCTAATCGACCTGGCCGGGGTATCCTGGAAGGATATTGATCTCATCCCGTCAGTAGAGGATGCCTGGATATTTTTTTTAAATGCCTTCCTAACAATCTCAAATAAACATGCCCCATTCAAGAAATTTAGAACCAGGAACAGATATAGCCCTTGGTTCTCCCCAGACCTGACTGCCCTTAACCAACACAAAAACATCCTATGGCGTTCTGCATTAGCATCGAACAGCCCCCGTGATATGCAGCTGTTCAGGGAAGCTAGAAACCGTTATACACAGGCAGTTAGAAAAGCCAAGGCTAGCTTTTTCAAGCAGAAATTTGCTTCCTGCAACACTAACTCTAAAAAGTTCTGGGACACTGTAAAGTCCATGGAGAATAAGAACACCTCCTCCCAGCTGCCCACTGCGATGAAGATAGGAAACACTGTCACCACTGATAAATCCACCATAATTGAGAATTTCAATAATCATTTTTCTACGGCTGGCCATGCTTTCCACCTGGCTACTCCTACCCCGGTCAACAGCACTGCACCCCCAACAGCAACTCGCCCAAGCCTTCCCCATTTCTCCTTCTCCCAAATCCATTCAGCTGAAGTTCTGAAAGAGCTGAAAAATCTGGACCCCTACAAATCAGCCGGGCTAGACAATCTGGACCCTTTCTTTCTAAAATTATCTGCCGAAATTGTTGCCACCCCTATTACTAGCCTGTTCAACCTCTCTTTCGTGTCGTCTGAGATTCCCAAAGATTGGAAAGCAGCTGCGGTCATCCCCTCTTCAAAGGGGGGACACTCTTGACCCAAACTGCTACAGACCTATATCTATCCTACCATGCCTTTCTAAGGTCTTCGAAAGCCAAGTCAACAAACAGATTACCGACCATTTCGAATCTCACCATACCTTCTCTGCTATGCAATCTGGTTTCAGAGCTGGTCATGGGTGCACCTCAGCCACGCTCAAGGTCCTAAACGATATCTTAACCGCCATCGATAAGAAACATTACTGTGCAGCCGTATTCATTGATCTGGCCAAGGCTTTCGACTCTGTCAACCACCACATCCTCATCGGCAGACTCGACAGCCTTGGTTTCTCAAATGATTGCCTCGCCTGGTTCACCAACTACTTCTCTGATAGAGTTCAGTGTGTCAAATCGGAGGGTCTGCTGTCCGGACCTCTGGCGGTCTCTATGGGGGTGCCACAGGGTTCAATTCTTGGACCGACTCTCTTCTCTGTATACATCAATGAGGTCGCTCTTGCTGCTGGTGAGTCTCTGATCCACCTCTACGCAGACGACACCATTCTGTATACTTCCGGCCCTTCTTTAGACACTGTGTTAACAACCTCCAGGCAAGCTTCAATGCCATACAACTCTCCTTCCGTGGCCTCCAATTGCTCTTAAATACAAGTAAAACTAAATGCATGCTCTTCAACCGATCGCTACCTGCACCTACCCGCCTGTCCAACATCACTACTCTGGACGGCTCTGACTTAGAATACGTGGACAACTACAAATACTTAGGTGTCTGGTTAGACTGTAAACTCTCCTTCCAGACCCATATCAAACATCTCCAATCCAAAGTTAAATCTAGAATTGGCTTCCTATTTCGCAACAAAGCATCCTTCACTCATGCTGCCAAACATACCCTTGTAAAATTGACCATCCTACCAATCCTCGACTTTGGCGATGTCATTTACAAAATAGCCTCCAATACCCTACTCAACAAATTGGATGCAGTCTATCACAGTGCAATCCGTTTTGTCACCAAAGCCCCATATACTACCCACCATTGCGACCTGTACGCTCTCGTTGGCTGGCCCTCGCTTCATACTCGTCGCCAAACCCACTGGCTCCATGTCATCTACAAGACCCTGCTAGGTAAAGTCCCCCTTATCTCAGCTCGCTGGTCACCATAGCATCTCCCACCTGTAGCACACGCTCCAGCAGGTATATCTCTCTAGTCACCCCCAAAACCAATTCTTTCTTTGGCCGCCTCTCCTTCCAGTTCTCTGCTGCCAATGACTGGAACGAACTACAAAAATCTCTTAAATTGGAAACACTTATCTCCCTCACTAGCTTTAAGCACCAACTGTCAGAGCATCTTACAGATTACTGCACCTGTACATAGCCCACCTATAATTTAGCCCAAACAACTACCTCTTTCCCAACTGTATTTAATTTATTTATTTATTTTGCTCCTTTGCACCCCATTATTTTTATTTCTACTTTGCACATTCTTCCATTGCAAAACTACCATTCCAGTGTTTTACTTGCTAAATTGTATTTACTTTGCCACCATGGCCTTTTTTGCCTTTAACTCCCTTCTCACCTAATTTGCTCACATTGTATATAGACTTGTTTTTTTACTGTATTATTGACTGTATGTTTGTTTTACTCCATGTGTAACTCTGTGTCGTTGTATGTGTCGAACTGCTTTGCTTTATCTTGGCCAGGTCGTAATTGTAAATGAGAACTTGCCTACCTGGTTAAATAAAGGTAAAATAAAAAAAATTAAATAAAAAACATGACCAGCCAGTGGTCACTTAGTGTTTAACCTCTGTGACCGTGACTGGGCAAGGGTTCAAGCCAAACCCTGCCCCAGAGAGTGACCGCTGTGTTGAGCAACCTTGGCTGAACTTGCTGAACCGTTTGCGGTCGGATGGAATTCTCCTCTCCTGTGGTCATCACACACTACCACTGCAGAGCACCCTGGGTAAGGGCAGTCCCCCCCCTCTCTTGCTCTCTCTCACTCATTCTCTCTCTCTCTCATTCTCTCTCACTCTCTGTTTCTCTCTCTCTGTCTCTCTCTCTCTCTCTCTCACTCCCTCTCTCTCTCTCACTCTCTATCTATCTATCTATCTATCTATCTATCTATCTATCTATCTATCTATCTCTCTCTCTCTCTCTCTCTCTCTCTATCTATCTCTCTTTCCCTCTAAGGTCTGGGGGGAGGTAGTGGAGGGAGAGAGAGACTGAGAGACTGGGAGGTCTGGTCTCGCGGTCAGTGGCTGGACCTCACTGTGCCTTGGCAGCCGTCATGTCTTTAGCAAAGCCAACATGTTTGTTTTAGGATATCATCAGGCTTCTCATTTACAGGAACCCAGCCTGTGGTCCGATAGCATTCCCAAATCCCTACCCCCTCACTGATGCCAGACTTGAGAAATTCTATAATTGTATGCAACACTGTAGGATAGATATGTTTACTTGCATATCTATTTTGGGGTAGGGAGATAGCAGAGGTGGGCTGGATGGATAGACATACAGACTACCCCAGTGCCCTCTTAAGTAATAAAGTAGAGGTGGACTGGATGGATAGACATACAAACTACCCCAGTGCCCTCTTAAAAGTAAGAAAGTAGAGGTGGGCTGGATGGATAGACATACAGACTACCCCAGTGCCATCTTAAGTAATAAAGTAGAGGTGGGCTGGATGGATAGACATACAAACTACCCCAGTGCCCTCTTAAAAGTAAGAAAGTAGAGGTGGGCTGGATGGATAGACATACAGACTACCCCAGTGCCCTCTTAAGTAAGAAAGTAGAGGTGGGCTGGATGGATGGACATACAGACTACCCCAGTGTCCTCTTAAGTAAGAAAGTAGGGCTGGGCTAGATGGATAGACATACAGACTACCCCAGTGCCCTCTTAAGTAAGAAAGTCGGGTTGGGCTGGATGGATGGACATACAGACTTTCCCAATGCCCTCTTAAGTAAGAAAGTAGGGTTGGGCTGGATGGATAGACATACAGACTACCCCAGTGCCCTCTTAAGTAAGAAAGTAGAGGTGGGCTGGATGGATAGACATACAGACCACCCCAGTGCCCTCTTAAGTAAGAAAGTAGAGGTGGGCTGGATGGATAGCCATACAAACTACCCCAGTGCCCTCTTAAGTAAGAAAGTAGAGGTGGGCTTGATGGATAGACATACAGACTACCCCAGTGCCCTCTTAAAAGTAAGAAAGTAGAGGTGGGCTGGATGGATAGACATACAAACTACCCCAGTGCCCTCTTAAGTAAGAAAGTAGAGGTGGGCTGGATGGATAGACATACAGACTACCCCAGTGCCCTCTTAAGTAAGAAAGTAGAGGTGGGCTGGATGGATAGACATACAGACTACCCCAGTGCCCTCTTAAGTAAGAAAGTAGAGGTGGGCTGGATGGATAGACATACAGACTACCCCAGTGCCCTCTTAAGTAAGAAAGTAGGGATGGCTGGATGGATAGACATACAGACTAACCCAGTGCCCTCTTAAGTAAGAAAGTAGAGGTGGGCTGGATGGATAGACATACAGACTACCCCAGTGCCCTCTTAAGTAAGAAAGTAGGGTTGGGCTGGATGGATGGACATACAGACTATCCCAATGCCCTCTTAAGTAAGAAAGTAGGGTTGGGCTGGATGGATGGACATACAGACTACCCCAGTGCCCTCTTAAGTAAGAAAGTAGGGTTGGGCTGGATGGATAGCCATACAGACTACCCCAGTGCCCTCTTAAGTAAGAAAGTAGAGGTGGGCTGGATGGATAGACATACAGACCACCCCAGTGCCCTCTTAAGTAAGAAAGTAGAGGTGGGCTGGATGGATAGCCATACAAACTACCCCAGTGCCCTCTTAAGTAAGAAAGTAGAGGTGGGCTTGATGGATAGACATACAGACTACCCCAGTGCCCTCTTAAAAGTAAGAAAGTAGAGGTGGGCTGGATGGATAGACATACAGACTACCCCAGTGCCCTCTTAAGTAAGAAAGTAGAGGTGGGCTGGATGGATAGACATACAGACTACCCCAGTGCCCTCTTAAGTAAGAAAGTAGGGTTGGGCTGGATGGATAGCCATACAAACTACCCCAGTGCCCTCTTAAGTAAGAAAGTAGAGGTGGGCTGGATGGATAGACATACAGACTACCCCAGTGCCCTCTTAAGTAAGAAAGTAGGGTTGGGCTGGATGGATAGCCATACAAACTACCCCAATGCCCTCTTAAGTAAGAAAGTAGAGGTGGGCTGGATGGATAGACATACAGACTACCCCAGTGCCCTCTTAAGTAAGAAAGTAGAGGTGGGCTGGATGGATGGACATACAGACTACCCCAGTGCCCTCTTAAGTAAGAAAGTAGGGATGGCTGGATGGATAGACATACAGACTACCCCAGTGCCCTCTTAAGTAAGAAAGTAGAGGTGGGCTGGATGGATAGACATACAGACTACCCCAGTGCCCTCTTAAGTAAGAAAGTAGAGGTGGGCTGGATGGATAGACATACAGACTACCCCAGTGCCCTCTTAAGTAAGAAAGTCGGGTTGGGCTGGATGGATGGACATACAGACTTTCCCAATGCCCTCTTAAGTAAGAAAGTAGGGTTGGGCTGGATGGATAGACATACAGACTACCCCAGTGCCCTCTTAAGTAAGAAAGTAGAGGTGGGCTGGATGGATAGACATACAGACTACCCCAGTGCCCTCTTAAGTAAGAAAGTAGGGTTGGGCTGGATGGATGGACATACAGACTATCCCAATGCCCTCTTAAGTAAGAAAGTAGGGTTGGGCTGGATGGATGGACATACAGACTACCCCAGTGCCCTCTTAAGTAAGAAAGTAGGGTTGGGCTGGATGGATAGACATACAGACTACCCCAGTGCCCTCTTAAGTAAGAAAGTAGAGGTGGGCTGGATGGATAGACATACAGACTACCCCAGTGCCCTCTTAAGTAAGAAAGTAGAGGTGGGCTGGATGGATAGCCATACAAACTACCCCAGTGCCCTCTTAAGTAAGAATGTAGAGGTGGGCTTGATGGATAGACATACAAACTACCCCAGTGCCCTCTTAAAAGTAAGAAAGTAGAGGTGGGCTGGATGGATAGACATACAGACTACCCCAGTGCCCTCTTAAGTAAGAAAGTAGGGCTGGGCTGGATGGATGGACATACAGACTATCCCAATGCCCTCTTAAGTAAGAAAGTAGGGTTGGGCTGGATGGATGGACATACAGACTACCCCAGTGCCCTCTTAAGTAAGAAAGTAGGGTTGGGCTGGATGGATAGCCATACAGACTACCCCAGTGCCCTCTTAAGTAAGAAAGTAGAGGTGGGCTGGATGGATAGACATACAGACCACCCCAGTGCCCTCTTAAGTAAGAAAGTAGAGGTGGGCTGGATGGATAGACATACAGACTACCCCAGTGCCCTCTTAAGTAAGAAAGTAGAGGTGGGCTGGATGGATAGACATACAGACTACCCCAGTGCCCTCTTAAGTAAGAAAGTAGAGGTGGGCTGGATGGATAGCCATACAAACTACCCCAGTGCCCTCTTAAGTAAGAAAGTAGAGGTGGGCTTGATGGATAGACATACAAACTACCCCAGTGCCCTCTTAAAAGTAAGAAAGTAGAGGTGGGCTGGATGGATAGACATACAAACTACCCCAGTGCCCTCTTAAGTAAGAAAGTAGAGGTGGGCTGGATGGATAGACATACAGACTACCCCAGTGCCCTCTTAAAAGTAAGAAAGTAGAGGTGGGCTGGATGGATAGACATACAGACTACCCCAGTGCCCTCTTAAAAGTAAGAAAGTAGAGGTGGGCTGGATGGATAGACATACAGACTACCCCAGTGCCCTCTTAAGTAAGAAAGTAGAGGTGGGCTGGATGGATAGACATACAAACTACCCCAGTGCCCTCTTAAGTAAGAAAGTAGAGGTGGGCTGGATGGATAGACATACAGACTACCCCAGTGCCCTCTTAAGTAAGAAAGTAGGGTTGGGCTGGATGGATGGACATACAGACTACCCCAGTGCCCTCTTAAGTAAGAAAGTAGGGATGGCTGGATGGATAGACATACAGACTACCCCAGTGCCCTCTTAAGTAAGAAAGTAGAGGTGGGCTGGATGGATAGACATACAGACTACCCCAGTGCCCTCTTAAGTAAGAAAGTCGGGTTGGGCTGGATGGATGGACATACAGACTTTCCCAATGCCCTCTTAAGTAAGAAAGTAGGGTTGGGCTGGATGGATAGACATACAGACTACCCCAGTGCCCTCTTAAGTAAGAAAGTAGAGGTGGGCTGGATGGATAGACATACAGACTACCCCAGTGCCCTCTTAAGTAAGAAAGTAGGGTTGGGCTGGATGGATGGACATACAGACTATCCCAATGCCCTCTTAAGTAAGAAAGTAGGGTTGGGCTGGATGGATGGACATACAGACTACCCCAGTGCCCTCTTAAGTAAGAAAGTAGAGGTGGGCTGGATGGATAGACATACAGACTACCCCAGTGCCCTCTTAAGTAAGAAAGTAGAGGTGGGCTGGATGGATAGACATACAGACTACCCCAGTGCCCTCTTAAGTAAGAAAGTAGAGGTGGGCTGGATGGATAGCCATACAAACTACCCCAGTGCCCTCTTAAGTAAGAATGTAGAGGTGGGCTTGATGGATAGACATACAAACTACCCCAGTGCCCTCTTAAAAGTAAGAAAGTAGAGGTGGGCTGGATGGATAGACATACAGACTACCCCAGTGCCCTCTTAAGTAAGAAAGTAGGGTTGGGCTGGATGGATGGACATACAGACTATCCCAATACCTCTTAAGTAAGAAAGTAGGGTTGGGCTGGATGGATGGACATACAGACTGCCCCAGTGCCCTCTTAAGTAAGAAAGTAGGGTTGGGCTGGATGGATAGCCATACAGACTACCCCAGTGCCCTCTTAAGTAAGAAAGTAGAGGTGGGCTGGATGGATAGACATACAGACCACCCCAGTGCCCTCTTAAGTAAGAAAGTAGAGGTGGGCTGGATGGATAGACATACAGACTACCCCAGTGCCCTCTTAAGTAAGAAAGTAGAGGTGGGCTGGATGGATAGACATACAGACTACCCCAGTGCCCTCTTAAGTAAGAAAGTAGAGGTGGGCTGGATGGATAGCCATACAAACTACCCCAGTGCCCTCTTAAGTAAGAAAGTAGAGGTGGGCTTGATGGATAGACATACAAACTACCCCAGTGCCCTCTTAAAAGTAAGAAAGTAGAGGTGGGCTGGATGGATAGACATACAAACTACCCCAGTGCCCTCTTAAGTAAGAAAGTAGAGGTGGGCTGGATGGATAGACATACAGACTACCCCAGTGCCCTCTTAAAAGTAAGAAAGTAGAGGTGGGCTGGATGGATAGACATACAGACTACCCCAGTGCCCTCTTAAAAGTAAGAAAGTAGAGGTGGGCTGGATGGATAGACATACAGACTACCCCAGTGCCCTCTTAAGTAAGAAAGTAGAGGTGGGCTGGATGGATAGACATACAAACTACCCCAGTGCCCTCTTAAGTAAGAATGTAGAGGTGGGCTTGATGGATAGACATACAAACTACCCCAGTGCCCTCTTAAAAGTAAGAAAGTAGAGGTGGGCTGGATGGATAGACATACAGACTACCCCAGTGCCCTCTTAAGTAAGAAAGTAGGGTTGGGCTGGATGGATGGACATACAGACTATCCCAATGCCCTCTTAAGTAAGAAAGTAGGGTTGGGCTGGATGGATGGACATACAGACTACCCCAGTGCCCTCTTAAGTAAGAAAGTAGGGTTGGGCTGGATGGATAGCCATACAGACTACCCCAGTGCCCTCTTAAGTAAGAAAGTAGAGGTGGGCTGGATGGATAGACATACAGACCACCCCAGTGCCCTCTTAAGTAAGAAAGTAGAGGTGGGCTGGATGGATAGACATACAGACTACCCCAGTGCCCTCTTAAGTAAGAAAGTAGAGGTGGGCTGGATGGATAGACATACAGACTACCCCAGTGCCCTCTTAAGTAAGAAAGTAGAGGTGGGCTGGATGGATAGCCATACAAACTACCCCAGTGCCCTCTTAAGTAAGAAAGTAGAGGTGGGCTTGATGGATAGACATACAAACTACCCCAGTGCCCTCTTAAAAGTAAGAAAGTAGAGGTGGGCTGGATGGATAGACATACAAACTACCCCAGTGCCCTCTTAAGTAAGAAAGTAGAGGTGGGCTGGATGGATAGACATACAGACTACCCCAGTGCCCTCTTAAAAGTAAGAAAGTAGAGGTGGGCTGGATGGATAGACATACAGACTACCCCAGTGCCCTCTTAAAAGTAAGAAAGTAGAGGTGGGCTGGATGGATAGACATACAGACTACCCCAGTGCCCTCTTAAGTAAGAAAGTAGAGGTGGGCTGGATGGATAGACATACAAACTACCCCAGTGCCCTCTTAAGTAAGAAAGTAGAGGTGGGCTGGATGGATAGACATACAGACTACCCCAGTGCCCTCTTAAGTAAGAAAGTAGGGTTGGGCTGGATGGATGGACATACAGACTATCCCAATGCCCTCTTAAGTAAGAAAGTAGGGTTGGGCTGGATGGATAGACATACAGACTTTCCCAATGCCCTCTTAAGTAAGAAAGTAGGGTTGGGCTGGATGGATAGACATACAGACTACCCCAGTGCCCTCTTAAGTAAGAAAGTAGAGGTGGGCTGGATGGATAGACATACAGACTACCCCAGTGCCCTCTTAAGTAAGAAAGTAGGGTTGGGCTGGATGGATGGACATACAGACTATCCCAATGCCCTCTTAAGTAAGAAAGTAGGGTTGGGCTGGATGGATGGACATACAGACTACCCCAGTGCCCTCTTAAGTAAGAAAGTAGGGTTGGGCTGGATGGATAGCCATACAGACTACCCCAGTGCCCTCTTAAGTAAGAAAGTAGAGGTGGGCTGGATGGATAGACATACAGACCACCCCAGTGCCCTCTTAAGTAATAAAGTAGAGGTGGGCTGGATGGATAGCCATACAAACTACCCCAGTGCCCTCTTAAGTAAGAAAGTAGAGGTGGGCTTGATGGATAGACATACAGACTACCCCAGTGCCCTCTTAAAAGTAAGAAAGTAGAGGTGGGCTGGATGGATAGACATACAAACTACCCCAGTGCCCTCTTAAGTAAGAAAGTAGAGGTGGGCTGGATGGATAGACATACAGACCACCCCAGTGCCCTCTTAAGTAAGAAAGTAGAGGTGGGCTGGATGGATAGCCATACAAACTACCCCAGTGCCCTCTTAAGTAAGAAAGTAGAGGTGGGCTTGATGGATAGACATACAGACTACCCCAGTGCCCTCTTAAAAGTAAGAAAGTAGAGGTGGGCTGGATGGATAGACATACAAACTACCCCAGTGCCCTCTTAAGTAAGAAAGTAGAGGTGGGCTGGATGGATAGACATACAGACTACCCCAGTGCCCTCTTAAAAGTAAGAAAGTAGAGGTGGGCTGGATGGATAGACATACAGACTACCCCAGTGCCCTCTTAAGTAAGAAAGTAGGGTTGGGCTGGATGGATGGACATACAGACTATCCCAATGCCCTCTTAAGTAAGAAAAGGTAGAGGTGGGCTGGATGGATAGACATACAGACTACCCCAGTGCCCTCTTAAGTAAGAAAGTAGAGGTGGGCTGGATGGATAGACATACAGACTACCCCAGTGCCCTCTTAAGTAAGAAAGTAGGGTTGGGCTGGATGGATGGCCATACAAACTACCCCAGTGCCCTCTTAAGTAAGAAAGTAGAGGTGGGCTGGATGGATAGACATACAGACTACCCCAGTGCCCTCTTAAAAGTAAGAAAGTAGAGGTGGGCTGGATGGATAGACATACAGACTACCCCAGTGCCCTCTTAAGTAAGAAAGTAGAGGTGGGCTGGATGGATAGACATACAAACTACCCCAGTGCCCTCTTAAGTAAGAAAGTAGAGGTGGGCTGGATGGATAGACATACAGACTACCCCAGTGCCCTCTTAAAAGTAAGAAAGTAGAGGTGGGCTGGATGGATAGACATACAAACTACCCCAGTGCCCTCTTAAGTAAGAAAGTAGAGGTGGGCTGGATGGATAGACATACAGACTACCCCAGTGCCCTCTTAAGTAAGAAAGTTGAGGTGGGCTGGATGGATAGACATACAGACTACCCCAGTGCCCTCTTAAGTAAGAAAGTAGGGTTGGGCTGGATGAATGGACATACAGACTACCCCAGTGCCCTCTTAAGTAAGAAAGTAGGGTTGGGCTGGATGGATGGACATACAAACTATCCCAATGCCCTCTTAAGTAAGAAAGTAGAGGTGGGCTGGATGGATAGACATACAGACTACCCCAGTGCCGTCTTAAGTAAGAAAATAGAGGTGGGCTGGATGGATAGACATACAGACTACCCCAGTGCCCTCTTAAGTAAGAAAGTAGAGGTGGGCTGGATGGATAGACATACAGACTACCCCAGTGCCCTCTTAAGTAAGAAAGTAGAGGTGGGCTGGATGGATAGACATACAGACTACCCCAGTGCCCTCTTAAGTAAGAAAGTAGAGGTGGGCTGGATGGATAGACATACAGACTACCCCAGTGCCCTCTTAAGTAAGAAAGTAGGGTTGGGCTGGATGAATGGACATACAGACTACCCCAGTGCCCTCTTAAGTAAGAAAGTAGGGTTGGGCTGGATGGATGGACATACAAACTATCCCAATGCCCTCTTAAGTAAGAAAGTAGAGGTGGGCTGGATGGATAGACATACAGACTACCCCAGTGCCGTCTTAAGTAAGAAAGTAGAGGTGGGCTGGATGGATAGACATACAGACTACCCCAGTGCCCTCTTAAGTAAGAAAGTAGAGGTGGGCTGGATGGATAGACATACAGACTACCCCAGTGCCCTCTTAAGTAAGAAAGTAGAGGTGGGCTGGATGGATAGACATACAGACTACCCCAGTGCCCTCTTAAGTAAGAAAGTAGAGGTGGGCTGGATGGATAGACATACAGACTACCCCAGTGCCCTCTTAAGTAAGAAAGTAGAGGTGGGCTGGATGGATAGACATACAGACTACCCCAGTGCCCTCTTAAGTAAGAAAGTAGGGTTGGGCTGGATGAATGGACATACAGACTACCCCAGTGCCCTCTTAAGTAAGAAAGTAGGGTTGGGCTGGATGGATGGACATACAAACTATCCCAATGCCCTCTTAAGTAAGAAAGTAGAGGTGGGCTGGATGGATAGACATACAGACTACCCCAGTGCCGTCTTAAGTAAGAAAGTAGAGGTGGGCTGGATGGATAGACATACAGACTACCCCAGTGCCCTCTTAAGTAAGAAAGTAGAGGTGGGCTGGATGGATAGACATACAGACTACCCCAGTGCCCTCTTAAGTAAGAAAGTAGAGGTGGGCTGGATGGATAGACATACAGACTACCCCAGTGCCCTCTTAAGTAAGAAAGTAGAGGTGGGCTGGATGGATGGACATACAGACTACCCCAGTGCCCTCTTAAGTAAGAAAGTAGGGTTGGGCTGGATGGATAGACATACAGACTACCCCAGTGCCCTCTTAAGTAAGAAAGTAGAGGTGGGCTGCTTAAGTAAGAAAGATGGATAGACATACAGACTACCCCAGTGCCCTCTTAAGTAAGAAAGTAGAGGTGGGCTGGATGGATAGACATACAGACTACCCCAGTGCCCTCTGAAGTAAGAAAGTAGGGTTGGGCTGGATGGATAGACATACAGACTACCCCAGTGCCCCTCTTAAGTAAGAAAGTAGAGGTGGGCTGGATGGATAGACATACAGACTACCCCAGTGCCCTCTTAAGTAAGGAAGTAGGGTTGGGCTGGATGGATAGACATACAGACTACCCCAGTGCCCTCTTAAAAGTAAGAAAGTAGAGGTGGGCTGGATGGATAGACATACAAACTACCCCAGTGCCCTCTTAAGTAAGAAAGTAGAGGTGGGCTGGATGGATAGACATACAGACTACCCCAGTGCCCTCTTAAAAGTAAGAAAGTAGAGGTGGGCTGGATGGATAGACATACAGACTACCCCAGTGCCCTCTTAAAAGTAAGAAAGTAGAGGTGGGCTGGATGGATAGACATACAGACTACCTCAGTGCCCTCTTAAGTAAGAAAGTAGAGGTGGGCTGGATGGATGGACATACAGACTACCCCAGTGCCCTCTTAAGTAAGAAAGTAGGGTTGGGCTGGATGGATAGACATACAGACTACCCCAGTGCCCTCTTAAGTAAGAAAGTAGAGGTGGGCTGGATGGATAGACATACAGACTACCCCAGTGCCCTCTTAAGGAAGAAAGTAGAGGTGGGCTGGATGGATGGACATACAGACTATCCCAATGCCCTCTTAAGTAAGAAAGTAGGGTTGGGCTGGATGGATAGACATACAGACTACCCCAGTGCCCTCTTAAGTAAGAAAGTAGGGTTGGGCTGGATGAATGGACATACAGACTACCCCAGTGCCCTCTTAAGTAAGAAAGTAGGGTTGGGCTGGATGGATGGACATACAGACTATCCCAATGCCCTCTTAAGTAAGAAAGTAGAGGTGGGCTGGATGGATAGACATACAGACTACCCCAGTGCCCTCTTAAGTAAGAAAGTAGAGGTGGGCTGGATGGATAGACATACAGACTACCCCAGTGCCCTCTTAAGTAAGAAAGTAGAGGTGGGCTGGATGGATAGACATACAGACTACCCCAGTGCCCTCTTAAGTAAGAAAGTAGAGGTGGGCTGGATGGATAGACATACAGACTACCCCAGTGCCCTCTTAAGTAAGAAAGTAGAGGTGGGCTGGATGGATAGACATACAGACTACCCCAGTGCCCTCTGAAGTAAGAAAGTAGGGTTGGGCTGGATGGATAGACATACAGACTACCCCAGTGCCCTCTTAAGTAAGAAAGTAGAGGTGGGCTGGATGGATAGACATACAGACTACCCCAGTGCCCTCTTAAGTAAGAAAGTAGGGTTGGGCTGGATGGATAGACATACAGACTACCCCAGTGCCCTCTTAAAAGTAAGAAAGTAGAGGTGGGCTGGATGGATAGACATACAAACTACCCCAGTGCCCTCTTAAGTAAGAAAGTAGAGGTGGGCTGGATGGATAGACATACAGACTACCCCAGTGCCCTCTTAAAAGTAAGAAAGTAGAGGTGGGCTGGATGGATAGACATACAGACTACCCCAGTGCCCTCTGAAGTAAGAAAGTAGGGTTGGGCTGGATGGATAGACATACAGACTACCCCAGTGCCCTCTTAAGTAAGAAAGTAGAGGTGGGCTGGATGGATAGACATACAGACTACCCCAGTGCCCTCTTAAGTAAGGAAGTAGGGTTGGGCTGGATGGATAGACATACAGACTACCCCAGTGCCCTCTTAAAAGTAAGAAAGTAGAGGTGGGCTGGATGGATAGACATACAAACTACCCCAGTGCCCTCTTAAGTAAGAAAGTAGAGGTGGGCTGGATGGATAGACATACAGACTACCCCAGTGCCCTCTTAAAAGTAAGAAAGTAGAGGTGGGCTG
This sequence comes from Oncorhynchus nerka, assembly GCF_034236695.1. NCBI lineage: Eukaryota > Metazoa > Chordata > Actinopteri > Salmoniformes > Salmonidae > Oncorhynchus > Oncorhynchus nerka. The sequence goes on from NC_088408.1 coordinate 15,947,967, forward strand.
GATGGATAGACATACAGACTACCCCAGTGCCCTCTTAAAAGTAAGAAAGTAGAGGTGGGCTGGATGGATAGACATACAGACTACCTCAGTGCCCTCTTAAGTAAGAAAGTAGAGGTGGGCTGGATGGATGGACATACAGACTACCCCAGTGCCCTCTTAAGTAAGAAAGTAGGGTTGGGCTGGATGGATAGACATACAGACTACCCCAGTGCCCTCTTAAGTAAGAAAGTAGAGGTGGGCTGGATGGATAGACATACAGACTACCCCAGTGCCCTCTTAAGGAAGAAAGTAGAGGTGGGCTGGATGGATGGACATACAGACTATCCCAATGCCCTCTTAAGTAAGAAAGTAGGGTTGGGCTGGATGGATAGACATACAGACTACCCCAGTGCCCTCTTAAGTAAGAAAGTAGGGTTGGGCTGGATGAATGGACATACAGACTACCCCAGTGCCCTCTTAAGTAAGAAAGTAGGGTTGGGCTGGATGGATGGACATACAGACTATCCCAATGCCCTCTTAAGTAAGAAAGTAGAGGTGGGCTGGATGGATAGACATACAGACTACCCCAGTGCCGTCTTAAGTAAGAAAGTAGAGGTGGGCTGGATGGATAGACATACAGACTACCCCAGTGCCCTCTTAAGTAAGAAAGTAGAGGTGGGCTGGATGGATAGACATACAGACTACCCCAGTGCCCTCTTAAGTAAGAAAGTAGAGGTGGGCTGGATGGATAGACATACAGACTACCCCAGTGCCCTCTTAAGTAAGAAAGTAGAGGTGGGCTGGATGGATAGACATACAGACTACCCCAGTGCCCTCTGAAGTAAGAAAGTAGGGTTGGGCTGGATGGATAGACATACAGACTACCCCAGTGCCCTCTTAAGTAAGAAAGTAGAGGTGGGCTGGATGGATAGACATACAGACTACCCCAGTGCCCTCTTAAGTAAGAAAGTAGGGTTGGGCTGGATGGATAGACATACAGACTACCCCAGTGCCCTCTTAAAAGTAAGAAAGTAGAGGTGGGCTGGATGGATAGACATACAAACTACCCCAGTGCCCTCTTAAGTAAGAAAGTAGAGGTGGGCTGGATGGATAGACATACAGACTACCCCAGTGCCCTCTTAAAAGTAAGAAAGTAGAGGTGGGCTGGATGGATAGACATACAGACTACCCCAGTGCCCTCTTAAAAGTAAGAAAGTAGAGGTGGGCTGGATGGATAGACATACAGACTACCTCAGTGCCCTCTTAAGTAAGAATGTAGGGTTGGGCTGGATGAATGGACATACAGACTACCCCAGTGCCCTCTTAAGTAAGAAAGTAGGGTTGGGCTGGATGGATGGACATACAGACTATCCCAATGCCCTCTTAAGTAAGAAAGTAGAGGTGGGCTGGATGGATAGACATACAGACTACCCCAGTGCCGTCTTAAGTAAGAAAGTAGAGGTGGGCTGGATGGATAGACATACAGACTACCCCAGTGCCCTCTTAAGTAAGAAAGTAGAGGTGGGCTGGATGGATAGACATAGAGACTACCCCAGTGCCCTCTTAAGTAAGAAAGTAGAGGTGGGCTGGATGGATAGACATACAGACTACCCCAGTGCCCTCTTAAGTAAGAAAGTAGAGGTGGGCTGGATGGATAGACATACAGACTACCCCAGTGCCCTCTTAAGTAAGAAAGTAGAGGTGGGCTGGATGGATGGACATACAGACTACCCCAGTGCCCTCTTAAGTAAGAAAGTAGGGTTGGGCTGGATGGATAGACATACAGACTACCCCAGTGCCCTCTTAAGTAAGAAAGTAGAGGTGGGCTGGATGGATAGACATACAGACTACCCCAGTGCCCTCTTAAGTAAGAAAGTAGAGGTGGGCTGGATGGATAGACATACAGACTACCCCAGTGCCCTCTGAAGTAAGAAAGTAGGGTTGGGCTGGATGGATAGACATACAGACTACCCCAGTGCCCTCTTAAGTAAGAAAGTAGAGGTGGGCTGGATGGATAGACATACAGACTACCCCAGTGCCCTCTTAAGTAAGAAAGTAGGGTTGGGCTGGATGGATAGACATACAGACTATCCCAATGCCCTCTTCAGTAAGAAAGTCGGGTTGGGCTGGATGGATGGACATACAGACTACCCCAGTGCCCTCTTAAAAGTAAGAAAGTAGAGGTGGGCTGGATGGATAGACATACAAACTACCCCAGTGCCCTCTTAAGTAAGAAAGTAGAGGTGGGCTGGATGGATAGACATACAGACTACCCCAGTGCCCTCTTAAAAGTAAGAAAGTAGAGGTGGGCTGGATGGATAGACATACAGACTACCCCAGTGCCCTCTTAAAAGTAAGAAAGTAGAGGTGGGCTGGATGGATAGACATACAGACTACCTCAGTGCCCTCTTAAGTAAGAAAGTAGGGTTGGGCTGGATGAATGGACATACAGACTACCCCAGTGCCCTCTTAAGTAAGAAAGTAGGGTTGGGCTGGATGGATGGACATACAGACTATCCCAATGCCCTCTTAAGTAAGAAAGTAGAGGTGGGCTGGATGGATAGACATACAGACTACCCCAGTGCCGTCTTAAGTAAGAAAGTAGAGGTGGGCTGGATGGATAGACATACAGACTACCCCAGTGCCCTCTTAAGTAAGAAAGTAGAGGTGGGCTGGATGGATAGACATAGAGACTACCCCAGTGCCCTCTTAAGTAAGAAAGTAGAGGTGGGCTGGATGGATAGACATACAGACTACCCCAGTGCCCTCTTAAGTAAGAAAGTAGAGGTGGGCTGGATGGATAGACATACAGACTACCCCAGTGCCCTCTTAAGTAAGAAAGTAGAGGTGGGCTGGATGGATGGACATACAGACTACCCCAGTGCCCTCTTAAGTAAGAAAGTAGGGTTGGGCTGGATGGATAGACATACAGACTACCCCAGTGCCCTCTTAAGTAAGAAAGTAGAGGTGGGCTGGATGGATAGACATACAGACTACCCCAGTGCCCTCTTAAGTAAGAAAGTAGAGGTGGGCTGGATGGATAGACATACAGACTACCCCAGTGCCCTCTGAAGTAAGAAAGTAGGGTTGGGCTGGATGGATAGACATACAGACTACCCCAGTGCCCTCTTAAGTAAGAAAGTAGAGGTGGGCTGGATGGATAGACATACAGACTACCCCAGTGCCCTCTTAAGTAAGAAAGTAGGGTTGGGCTGGATGGATAGACATACAGACTATCCCAATGCCCTCTTCAGTAAGAAAGTCGGGTTGGGCTGGATGGATGGACATACAGACTACCCCAGTGCCCTCTTAAAAGTAAGAAAGTAGAGGTGGGCTGGATGGATAGACATACAAACTACCCCAGTGCCCTCTTAAGTAAGAAAGTAGAGGTGGGCTGGATGGATAGACATACAGACTACCCCAGTGCCCTCTTAAAAGTAAGAAAGTAGAGGTGGGCTGGATGGATAGACATACAGACTACCCCAGTGCCCTCTTAAAAGTAAGAAAGTAGAGGTGGGCTGGATGGATAGACATACAGACTACCTCAGTGCCCTCTTAAGTAAGAAAGTAGGGTTGGGCTGGATGAATGGACATACAGACTACCCCAGTGCCCTCTTAAGTAAGAAAGTAGGGTTGGGCTGGATGGATGGACATACATACTATCCCAATGCCCTCTTAAGTAAGAAAGTAGAGGTGGGCTGGATGGATAGACATACAGACTACCCCAGTGCCGTCTTAAGTAAGAAAGTAGAGGTGGGCTGGATGGATAGACATACAGACTACCCCAGTGCCCTCTTAAGTAAGAAAGTAGAGGTGGGCTGGATGGATAGACATAGAGACTACCCCAGTGCCCTCTTAAGTAAGAAAGTAGAGGTGGGCTGGATGGATAGACATACAGACTACCCCAGTGCCCTCTTAAGTAAGAAAGTAGAGGTGGGCTGGATGGATAGACATACAGACTACCCCAGTGCCCTCTTAAGTAAGAAAGTAGAGGTGGGCTGGATGGATGGACATACAGACTACCCCAGTGCCCTCTTAAGTAAGAAAGTAGGGTTGGGCTGGATGGATAGACATACAGACTACCCCAGTGCCCTCTTAAGTAAGAAAGTAGAGGTGGGCTGGATGGATAGACATACAGACTACCCCAGTGCCCTCTTAAGTAAGAAAGTAGAGGTGGGCTGGATGGATAGACATACAGACTACCCCAGTGCCCTCTGAAGTAAGAAAGTAGGGTTGGGCTGGATGGATAGACATACAGACTACCCCAGTGCCCTCTTAAGTAAGAAAGTAGAGGTGGGCTGGATGGATAGACATACAGACTACCCCAGTGCCCTCTTAAGTAAGAAAGTAGGGTTGGGCTGGATGGATAGACATACAGACTATCCCAATGCCCTCTTCAGTAAGAAAGTCGGGTTGGGCTGGATGGATGGACATACAGACTACCCCAGTGGCCTTTTAATTAAGAAAGCAAACAGAAAATACATCAGAGGAATACTGTTCTGCCAGAAAACTTTTTTTTTTTTTTCCCAGATTCAAATTCATGTTCATACCTTAGTAAAGCTTAACATAGTCCTATATCCAGCATTGTCATGTAAAGAGACTGAGACCTACTAATACTGGAACTGGAAGCATACTTAGCATAAAATATGTAAATACCAGTCATTTTGGCCAGGAAAAGCCCTAGTTTTCCATTCACAGACACGGTTTGTGGGTTATTCTCTCCCCTACTTAGCATAGCACAGCGTAATTACATAACCACATGTAGTTACTGCAATGGAACAACATGCCTCTCGTCCACGCACGCGCACACACACACACACACACACACACACACACACACACACACACACACACACACACACACACACACACACACACACACACACACGCACTCACACACACACACACACACACACACACACACACACACACACACACACACACACACTCAGTTGGATGACCTAGTATGGAGGAGGAGGGTGCACCAGGTTATCTTGGGTAAATGATAGTATTTAGTATTTGTTAGGATCACCATGCCAAGGCAGCAGCTACTTTTCCTGGGGTCCAAACAGTATTAAAACAATTACATCACAGCAAAACACAACAAACAGCCTACATCATAAATAACACAATACATCATCAAATGCATTATTACAATCTGGTGCTTTCAACACGTCAATGCTTCTCACAAAGACAAGTAGTGATGCAGTCAATCTGTCCTCTACCAGGAGCCAGGAGAGATTGATATGCATGTTATTGATGTTAGCTGATGTTAGCTCTCCGTGTACATTGAAGGGCCAGCCGTGCTGCTCTGTTCTGGGACAACTGGAATTTGACTGTGTTCTACTTTATGGCTCTTGACCATAATGCTGGGCAGTAGTCCAGGTGTGATGAAACTAGGACCTGTAGGACTTGTTGAGTTGATTGTGATGTCAAGATAGCAGAGTAACGCTTTATTATGGACAGACTTCTCCCCATCTTTTTTATTTTTTTATTTCACCTTTATTTAACCAGGTAGGCTAGTTGAGAACAAGTTCTCATTTGCAACTGCGACCTGGCCAAGATAAAGCATAGCAGTGTGAACAGACAACACAGAGTTACACATGGAGTAAGCAATTAACAAGTCAATGTCACAGTAGAAAAAAAGGGGGGAGTCTATATACAATGTGTGCAAAAGGCATGAGGTAGGCGAATAATTACAATTTTGCAGATTAACACTGGAGTGATAAATGATCAGATGGTCATGTACAGGTAGAGATATTGGTGTGCAAAAGAGCAGAAAAGTAAATAAATAAAACAGTATGGGGATGAGGTAGGTGAAAATGGGTGGGCTATTTACCAATAGACTATGTACAGCTGCAGCGATCGGTGAGCTGCTCAGATAGCTGATGTTTGAAGTTGGTGAGGGAGATAAAAGTCTCCAACTTCAGCGATTTTTGCAATTCGTTCCAGTCACAGGCAGCAGAGTACTGGAACGAAAGGCGGCCGAATAAGGTGTTGGCTTTAGGGATGATCAGTGAGATACACCTGCTGGAGCGCGTGCTACGGATGGGTGTTGCCATCGTGACCAGTGAACTGAGATAAGGCGGAGCTTTACATAGCATGGACTTGTAGATGACCTGGAGCCAGTGGGTCTGGCGACGAATATGTAGCGAGGGCCAGCCGACTAGAGCATACAAGTCGCAGTGGTGGGTGGTATAAGGTGCTTTAGTGACAAAACGGATGGCACTGTGATAGACTGCATCCAGTTTGCTGAGTAGAGTGTTGGAAGCCATTTTGTAGATGACATCGCCGAAGTCGAGGATCGGTAGGATAGTCAGTTTTACTAGGGTAAGCTTGGCGGCGTGAGTGAAGGAGGCTTTGTTGCGGAATAGAAAGCCGACTCTTGATTTGATTTTCGATTGGAGATGTTTGATATGAGTCTGGAAGGAGAGTTTGCAGTCTAGCCAGACACCTAGGTACTTATAGATGTCCACATATTCAAGGTCGGAACCATCCAGGGTGGTGATGCTAGTCGGGCATGCGGGTGCAGGCAGCGATCGGTTGAAAAGCATGCATTTGGTTTTACTAGCGTTTAAGAGCAGTTGGAGGCCACGGAAGGAGTGTTGTATGGCATTGAAGCTCGTTTGGAGGTTAGATAGCAGAGTGTCCAATGACGGGCCGAAAGTATATAGAATGGTGTCGTCTGCGTAGAGGTGGATCAGGGAATCGCCCGCAGCAAGAGCAACATCATTGATATATACAGAGAAAAGAGTCGGCCCGAGAATTGAACCCTGTGACACCCCCATAGAGACTGCCAGAGGACCGGACAGCATGCCCTCCGATTTGACACACTGAACTCTG